>NC_084982.1:18863354-19205854 GCF_963691925.1 Scomber scombrus | reverse complement strand
AACTGCAGAAAATCATTGAAGTCATATGCCTGCTTTAATCATTTGTTTCAAAAACAAGATGGAAGATTTGAAATCCTTCATTTCAGGAAATATCTTTTTTATCTGTTGGGCTGAAAATACCAACTCATTGCTCTTCCAGGATATTAATAAAGAAATAATAAATCAGTAATTCATTCTAGGAGATACAGCCAAAAATAGTCATCAGTACTGTGTATCTCACTTGTGGCTCACAACTAGTTTCAGTGGTGACATTGATGTTCCTGAGTGAGTCAGGTCATGGTGTCTGGTGTCCGGGACAAAATACAGGAGAGCTGGGTGTGCCGGAGCCAGACTGGAAAATCTGGTTTGTCTGCTATTCCAAGATAGTTTACAGACACCTACTGTATCTTTAGTCCCTGCAGGGAGTAGTGTGTAAACAGAACTGTTAACTTATGATATGACTGATGGTAAGAGAACCCACCTCAGAAAAAATATCTTTTTTATTTTTTTATAAAATGATTCCCAATTTTTTTTTAAACTTTATTTTAACATTTAGAGTAAAGTGGTTGACAGACAACCCCAAAACAGGCCGAAAATGACCTTTTGTAAGTCAATTTAGTATCTTCTGCAGGGACTGAGAATTAATTTGACACCTAAGAAACACTACCAGTCAGTGCAATATTTTATTTAAGTTAACTGTTATTTACAGTGCTCCCTTTAGGCTAGTAGAGGCACCGGATGTGTTGTATGTGTGAGGTATTTTTGTGACTTATACTTTCTCTCTGGAAAAGTATTTTCCTGAATCTGATCTTCTGTGTTTGTACATCAATCTCATTCTGATTAGAATGACATTTTGAAACAAAGACATAAATACATCAAATATGTAAATTCAAATATGCAAATCAAATAACAATATATTGCAATGCAGCACGACATGCTTTCTGTCTCTCCTCTGTTTTAGTGAAGAAAAATGAGGTACTGCTTCAAATTGCAGGGTTCCTGAACAGCAACAATGCCATCCAGTGTTCACTGAGATAATTGCCAGTTAAAATAATAGGTTATCACTTAATGCTTAAACTGTTAAAGGGCATATTAACACATAACTAATTATTAATTATACAATTTTCCTACTGGAAAAGCACAACTTCTCAGTATGGCTTTGCTCTCAAAAGTGAAAAAAAAGTTGTATCTTAGCCATTATTAAGTGCTCATGTAGGTCATTGCTCAAAACAACAGATGGTGTTTTTGTCACTATTCTTCCATGACAGTAAAAATAATAAAGATAATATCAAGCAATAATAGGACAAATTCCTTCTCTCAAAATGTATTTGGAGGAGATGTCTGCAGCGTTGAGAGGAGGCTTCTGGGGTTTATTAGCAGACCATGTGAACTAAAGGACATAGGAGAGTGAGCAGTCTTCAGTTCAGAAACCTCTGGACATGTGACCTAGAAGCAGGTCAGCCAGGTTCACCAGAACGCTCTCCCTCTATCTTTCTGTAATCCAGGGTAAGTACAAAGTGGCCTCTCTCTCCCGACCAATACCCTGCTTCATATTAAGTTAAGTTACAGTTACATACTCTGGAAGATGCCCAGTACAACAACTGGTTTCTAATATTTTTTGGTTTCACTGTTGATTTATCATCTTTACCCCTTACTATGAAGTTATGTTTAATCTTAAACCACCAAGCCTGGAGCCAATCAGAACTTTGCTCACACAAAACATATGCTTAGATGACAACCTCGATAAGGCACTCTTACAGTATCATCTTTGCACACAAAAATGTGTGTGTGTGTGTGTGTGTGGGGGGGGGGGGTCCTTAGGGGGGTCCTTGTACTGTTCTGGCTACCCAGCAGCACTGTTGTTTCTCTGGGAAAGTGTTTATCTTCTAATTGACTTTATAGCTAAATACTCACTTAAAGAGTTTCTGAAATATTAGGTGTCATTCATAATTTATCATTGTGTGATCAATGGATAATTATAAGCTCTCAGATGATCATAACAGACTATGTAACTTGTATTTACAAATGTGTAAATGGGGAAGCTTTACAGAACAGAATCATGCTAATGCAGGGTCAGTAATGAGGAGGATTAGTGTAATGCACTGTTGAAATTACATTTTAATAGGTAAAAAATAACTCACTGAGTCAGTAAGCTCAGGCTTAAAAAAGTCAGTACTTGTTCTGCATTTAATACAGCGACCACATTTTATTAATACGGAGTGCTGTGAGTACCCGCTTTCCCTATGAGGCCCATCAATGTCTGATTTAACGATACTGTGAACATCTGAGACACATAAGAGTTTATGACACTGATCATGGCTGACAGAGATAAAGTGACGTTTGTATGTGCCTATGAACTGTATATATTTCTTTTATCTGCCCTGCCAGTCATAACGGGGATCCCAAAGACATTCCCCAAATGTCTGAACATGAAAGCCGTGCTCCTGTGAGTAACACCAGCTGTGGTTATAGAGGGCTGATAATACTAGTCTCGAATCTGCATGATGTAAATATTATTTTAATGTGGAGGGAAATTAAATTAATCATTGATTTTTACCTGATGGTCCTCTTGTCAGAAATGTTGATATAATTAATAAAGCATTTTGGCATTTTGGGAATTCAAATGTTGCTTTACCACAAAATCTATGTACAAGAACCTCTCTGCTGATTGCCTGGAAAAGTCACAGTGATGACAACGTAGAGGGGGGTCACCACATCCATACCAGACATGGTCAAATTGTTGTCTGTATATATTAAACAAACAAGATATTATGTGTTATTTATAAGCTTTAGAACTGCTGGTAGGTACTGTTTGGTACCCACAGATCTGTTTCCCCCTGTTCCCAGTCTTTATGCTGAGCTAAACTAACTCACTGCTGGCTGCAGCTTCATATTTACCACACAGACATACTAATAATATGGCTCCTTCGTAGAGACAAAGGAGGTTGCGCCAAACAAGAGGGAGATGATCAAAAGAAAGAGTTATTGGTTGACATAAACCATCGGCAAACCTCAACATCATTTATGAAGTATATGTTCTCTCTTCTTAGGAAAAAGTCCATCATTAAAATTCTGATTAAAATTATTCAACAGCGACACCTGCAGGGCAGGCAAGAGGGGAAATGGCAGTCTGTGTGTAAGTGGAGAGCTGAGGAGGTCGGGCTTCTGCTGTCCTCAGGTGTATTCAAACCATATCAGACAGAGCAGCCATTCATTTGAATTGGAGTGGTGCGATTAGGCGCAGCAACGCTACACTGGCAACCCCACGTCACCCTGGGGTAACCAATTACAGCTGGTGATCAGACTGAATCAGTTCAATAAAATATTTTTTTCTGATTGTTTCACAACAGTTACATCACCACACACCACCATACAAACCTGTGGAGGTGTGTGAGAATGGAGTTCATCCCACCCATTTTTTCATGCTATTCTGTTATTGGTTATTATTGGTTATGTAAAATGACACGCCCGGGGAGGGCACCCTCCCTAACCAATCAACAACCAGAATACAATATTGACATCACGTCCAATGTTAGTTTTCAAATTTCATCTTCAAACCTCTACCACCGCATGCCATTGACTGTATCTGTATCATTGACCATATATAAAGAATCGACATGAGCCAAACTGAGAAGTCAGCTACATATCACATACATTTTTCCCAAATATGCTAAATTTTCTGATTAGTTTTCCCCCCTTTGCTTAATAGAATATAGTACAGTTCCTCAAATATAATAAAAATGTAGATATAAAGAAAATATAATAGTTGCAAGAGAAAGAAAGAAAAAAAGCATAAGCAACAAACATCTTCAAGTAAACAGTTGTGAGCGAATGTTTTTAATTAGTTATTTGACCATGTCTAAAAGAGATGTAACGTCATGATTGACAGTTGTGACAGTCACTCTCAAACTTCCATGAAATCGCGGGCTGAGGGCGCATGTCCCATGTACTGTCATGCTGCAGACTGTGGCTCCAAACATAACACGAGCAAGATGGCAGCTCTTTGAAAGAAGACATCTACACATCTACATACAATCAATGCTGTTAGGTTACACTGTTTTTTTAAATTCGAGCAATAGATAGCTACTTTCGTTAGCCGTAGCAGCCCTGCAAAACCAATAAGGACTGATGTTAAACTAACTGTGAGAATGGATCTGACCTCCTGTCTCAGCTGTCACGGCTGGCCACATGGCAGGACTACTGTGGCATGCTGCTGCGCCAGACATTAGCTTGTTGGCATCCTAACCCAGGATTTCCACCGAGAGTGGCTACGCCGCTGTACGGCTGCGCCTCAGTTTTGCTCCTTCCTCTGCCCGGTGTCCAAGCCCACCAGGAGTGTTACAGTAGCAATAGTGGAGCTTGCTCTGGGAGAGCAATCTGCCTTTTAAATTAAGTTGCACTGTTAATACAGTAATTACAGTAACCCAATCAAATCCAAGCGAGTGCCTTTGGGCTACTGTAATTACTGTAGTAGTAGCACAACGGCCTGATTTTGTTAACTTGCTCAAATTTGGTTGATTTTGCCATTTTCTTTCTTTCTCATTTGGAAACCATAACCACTGCATTACTCAATATTTAATATGGAGATATTTATCCATTTTGAGTATTTATCTCAAATTTATCCCGTTTGTTGTCAAAGATCCCTCCATAAATCAAACCTCCTCATTAGGGTTGTTCGTTAAAGGCAGGATTTTTTTCTCAGATTCTTTAAGAGGAAATTCTTTTCCCTTTGTGCCTCCCAAGAAAATATTTCAGGCTGCTTATTTTGCATTTGGTGTCCCTTTGCATCTCAGTCAGTCAGTGTGTGTCTGTGTATATTATCTTGACATTATCTAATGTAACAACAAATCTATATGAAAGAGTACATGAGGAGAACACGGCAAATGAAAAACATAGGCACAGTTCTTTGGCAAATGAGTACTCATAAACTTAACTGACTGCTTTTAAAGATAGGTGAAAGAACTCTGTGATGAAATTGAGAACTTCACACATACCTTTGCTTGAAACCTCTAACTCTAACTTGCGTACACCACTTATTAGTTTGGCCTGAGTAAAACTGAATCAGCACATCTTGATTAACACATTTAGACACATTGCAAATTATCAAAAAAGATAAAACAGATATTCAAATTTGGCTTTTATTCAAATCAGTTAGCTTTTGAGAAATTTAAAGTGTCCAATCGATTAATAGAAAAAAGAAAGAAAAGAAATGTGGGAGGAAACTGGAGTACCCAGAGAAAACCCACGCTACCTCAGTAGACAACATAAAGGCCCATTCCCAAACCAGCCCCTTTCCCCTCACCCTATACATTCCCCTTAGCTTGGATATTCATTCAAAACCAAATCAATTCAAATCCTATGATGGAAATATTAAATCCTAACCCTAAAATATTAAAGATTATATGTTAATATCTCTGAGCAGGATTGTGGTGGGGCTGCAGAATGTAGTTTCAAGGTGAGTTTTTTTTCTTCTTTTTTTTTTTAAATAGAGTGCATAGTCTTAATGTTTTTTTAACAGAATTTCAGTGACAGTGTAGACTACATTTGTTGAAGTAGCTGAAAATCACTTGAATGCTGTTGACACAAAATACAAAAAGATGTTTAAAAATGTTAAACTTACTGGATCCAGTTAGGAACTTATAATGAACTCTTTTCAGCTAATACCCCTATGATAACCCTGTTTGTTGTCACATATCCCTCCACTAATCTCATTTTTTTAACACTCTACTACATTCTCTACAGTTACACCAAGATCTATTCAGTCTAAAGTTGTGTCCAGATAGAATGAAATTTGACCACTTGAGTGTTTTTCATTCTTTGTTTATTCACCCCAAACAGCCAATATACTGACGCTGCTGCTATGAAATAAACTCCTTTCAACGGTACCAAGTTAATAACATTGTTTAAATAAAAGAATCGGGAGACTTGGCTTGTTTATCATTATTGCTAATGCTATCAGACTGGTTAAATAGCAAACAACAGAGTTCTGTCAGTGAACAAACAAGATGACCAACAGTTACAAATGGACGTTAATGACATGGATACCTCATCTCCATTAAAGAAAGAAGACATCAGATGAGGTGAGTCAGATACACCTTTTCTCTCTCTGAGTGTTTCTTTGGTCACTAATTTCTTGTAGCTGTTGAGCTATTCCACTGATGTAGTGGTGTAGAATAGTGATACAAGATGTTGAGCTGTTTCCGTACTCTATAGCTGTTGGAAACCACTCTTGTTCCATAGTGCATCTAGAAGATGTGTAAAAAGTGCTTTCTCTAATATTTTTGAAATAAATGACGACTTAGAAATTGGCTGAAAGTTGTGTATGTCATCCGGATACAATACGGGCCCCTTTCAGAAGTGGCTGAACTCATGCCATCTTAAAGATGTCACTGACACATCAAGAGGAAAGGGAACTGTAGATGAGGGGTGATAGTTTCCATTATCTCTTTCAAATGTTTAGTGGGGAGAAGATCAAGTGTACATGATGACATGCTAACGTGAGAATGTCCTGTAGTGATATGGTAAAAAAACAATAAATGAATTGTCCAGTAATTGTAGGTAAAGGCCGGGGACGTCCACAGATGGTGCAGGAGTTATATGTGCTCTTATGTTATTTATTCTATTAATAAAGAAAGTGAGGAACCTTTCACACTCTACTGGAGATGAGGCGGTTGTTTAGCCTCCTTCACTTTATTATTATAATGTTGTCATAAATATTTCAATGTTTGATAGTTCACCTGTAATTTCCTTGATCTCCACTTCCTTTCTGCTCCCCTGTATATTCTTTTAAATGTCTGAATGTCTTCATTTATCCAGGGATTGCTTGTATTCTTCATTTTAGTTTAGTTTTAGAGGTTCAACCATGACCAGGGTTGATAGTCACAGCTTGTGAAAAGCATTTGTGAGGTAATTTCTATCTGAATAATATGTCCGTATGTACAGATTGTCCGTGGCACTGTTAAAGAGGGTAATGAATGATACTGCAGTGTGCTCATTAATAACATGAAAATGCCCCTTTTTTTGTAATTTGTCTCTGCAGTCTGAACCTCAGTGTCAAATAAGATGCACTCATGATGACTTATGATCTGACACCGAAAGGTCCCTGACTAATTACATTTTTGGTGGACGAAGGCAGAGGCACAATTTATGTTAAAATTTAGAACCTCAAAACTGGATAGATCTCCCACGACATTAGGGCTGCATTTAAATTTATCTTTGAGGACTATAGCCAGATCTCCTCCACAACCACTGATCCCAGGAGAGGTAAGTACAAGTTTGGGGGGCTGCACCTCAATCAGCTGACTGAATCCATCAGGCCGAAGCCACGTTTCGGTTAGAATAATGTAGTCATTTAATATGATAGTGACCTTACATTAAACAAGGCACATTTAACAGGTTGTTCATTAGACTCCTGACCGGCTGGTTTGATATATCTTAGATTGTGTGGATTTGCACTGTTGATTCTTAGCTTGCCAGATTTGGGCCTAATTAGTGTTGATATTTTTAGAGGACTATAAATAAAGCTTGGGGTTATAATTATGTGTGAGGCAGGGGAAGTGAGGTGGGTCAGTGGATTCTTTGTTGGTTTGGGAGCATGTGGGGTAGTACTAGAGGGTTCAGGTTTCAGTGTAAGTCATTTGCGGGAGTGGTTTAATACAGTGTAGAAGATGTTTTCGGCCAGAATAAGTACACCAAGACCTTTGGGATGAAGCCCATCCCAGCCATAGAAGGAAGAGCGGTTCCAAAAAAAAGATTTTATCATTAAATATAAAGTTGTGAACGATGCAGACTCACTGCAACCAGGTGTGGAGACTTAAAATCTAAACTGCTAAACTGTTCATTGCCTTTTCTCCAGGCAGGGATCAGACCAGAGGTGGACACTTTTAAATCCTGTTTCAGCAACTCAGTTGTGCATACTTTAATTTACTGTTTGAAGTGAATATGTAGGTTTTGTGCAGAGAAGTGGTTATTCATGATATTTGGGATCTTTGCTATGATGTCAGTGACTTTTGTCTCACGACTTTTAGTCGTTTTTCTGCGTTTCATGTCTCACAATAGAGTCATGAATTATTAGAGAGGACATAGGGCGCGGCAATAGGGCTTGACCCAAGGATGCAGAGGGGCATACTAAGGTATGCCGATTCTGTGGAGAAATAGGGGGGTGACAGGATACTTTTACACTTCCACAGACAGGATGACCCATGGCTCTGTGGCACTTGGCTCAAACGTGTCACTTTTTCATTGTTAAACAGTGAACTCTGGACACTTTCCACAAGTTGCAGGTGACCAAAAAGTGGTGGTAAATCGTGTTCATTCAGAATGTCAAATGTTTTGCTTAGCTGGATATCTTGGGACGGAGGGGACTGGGTGAAGGATCTCTTATACTTTTTGGGGTTGCAAACTCTAATCCATTTCTCCTGCAGGTGCAGTGTGGAGCTGATTAATGCATTTGGCCTTTCTCCTTGCTGGATCTAAAGATCAATGGGCACAGTCGGTGAGGTGTCATCTGTGCAGCTCTGCCACGGCTGTTGCTGCCCGTCCACAGGATATGAGGGTGTCCATGATCCTTTCTGCCCCCCTGGGTATGATATAGAGTAAAAATTCTTCACTCCAGCTCCTTAACTTTAACTTTAAGGCTGAGGTGGGTGTAGATCTCGCAGACAGAAGTGATGAGTGGAAACAAGTCTGGTTACAGCTGCTGCAGAGAAACAAAACAACTATAGCGAGTTGTTGAGGAGGTGACTAACACTAATTAGCATCAGATGACAGGCAGTGGAAGACTTGGATTAGCACATATATGCAAGGACTCCTGTCCAGAGCCTGCAGTGCTCTAATGACACACACTGACAGCTGTCAGTGGGCCCAATTTAAGTCTTTTGCACCGGTGGTACTGGTCTTGTTTTTTCCCTCAGTGAAAAGAAAGAAGCTCCTTTGGATTGTCCTCAGGATAGTAATCAGAATATGTTGTTCAAATTGTAGTGAGTCGGCAGCACAGTATAAGTAAGTAGGATGTCAAGCTCCTTTTTCCAAGGCAAAGGATCCTCTTGTGTAACTCTCTTGGAGTTTACTTAGGTTTAAAAAAAAAAAAAAAGTATTTATATGTTTTTACGTGGATGATATTATTTCTGGCTTGCAGTTTTAAATAAAAGTAGTCAAGAATCAAAATGTGTAAATCAAGGTAGGGATGTTTCTTGCCTCTATCTAAACATTCAATAAAGGGGAAATGTCATAATTATAATCTTACAAATAGAGCACATTTTTAAATTTAAAATAAAGAAAAAAGAAAAAAGACAGAATGGAGGCTGAATTATGACCATGGGAATGTTGTAAGTCTTTGATCCTCTAAAATCTGTAACCTTTTCACTTCTTGCCAATGTGTTATCCATTTCAAGAAGCTCTAAATAACTGTATGCTTGAGATGTAAAGATAAACTATGGTAGCCTCATATTTGTAAACCAGCTAATGTCAAAAGTTGACTGTTACTTATTACCTATTGAAGGATAAATGCTCAAACTTAAATATACTGTCAGAGTGATATATGAGCCTCTGTAATGAGAGCTCTGGGAAGGTCAGTTCATGATAGCTGAGTGTGAGCCATCTGTCTCGATCCCATGCAGATAGAGTGAACAGTTATAGACACATCTGTGTGTGTAGCTGCTACAGTGACTTAAAAGATGTTTTCATCTTTTTTGACAGGTTGGTGGATGAACGAGCACTGGTTTTAATGCCCAGCACATGTGAATCTGTTGTAAAACAAAGGGTGGGGGGCATTTTAAGTTTAGTGTGTCAGCTCACTGTTACACATTATTGTTGGCATGGCCACTGTTCTCTTTAAATGCAACGATGGCAGGAGAGGAACACTAGATGCTATTGTGGTGCCCAACTTGACTTTAACTGGTAAATAAAGTAAATTGGTGTGAAAAGCCACCATTCATTTAACTTTAAATTGGGCACATTTTCACATTGTTTATTCTATATTAAAGTTGATATTTGTATATTTATTTATATTTTATGGTTGTATTGCTCTGATGTTGTCATAACTGTGGTTTGTCTTTGTCCTTTTCTTTTTTCTTTCTTTCTGTTTTTTGGTTTCTGTAATTTTTTTTATATTGTTGTTTTGTCTTTTGTGTTGTCTAGTCTGTGTTTGTATGTTGAATCAATGTCTGTTTGTAAGTCTGGACCCCCTCAAAAACGAGATGATGCATCTCAAGGGGTTTATCCAAATAAATACATTTCAATTATTATATATATGCGCTTTCAACTGCAGATACTCAGTACACTTGAACTAAACATCCCCCATGACTCAGGGTCAAAATAAGCTGTTTCCTTCAGTTTATCTGATGATGATGTTGTGATACTGACACAGTGACACATGTAAAACACGACAGGAAGATGTGGGAACGCTTGCGTGCTGCCACTGCTCCAGCCGTGAATAAAACCTGCAATCATCTTGTCAGTCAGACACAATGAAAATAGTCTTCAGTGTATTGTGCTGTTTTATGAACAGTACAAACCAGAAAGGAGATTTTTTAGATAATCCTGTGAGACTCTTAAAACATTTGAAATAGCTAAGAAACAAAAACTTCATGTATATTTTTATGACTGTAACATAAAACTAATCACTTTATATTTGTGGTAAAATAAAACACTGGTCATTCTCTACTTTAGATTAAAACTTAATTAACCCTGATAGCTATGCAAATAATTCAATAAATTAAGCCCTTCTTAAAATATCATTCTTTCAGAAAGAAATCTAAAAACAATCAGCAAACAAGCAAAAAACTATGATCTATTTCCTATTACACCCTTAAAAAAAGAGGGATATGGCCAGCAGAGGGAGCTGATATCTAACAATTATAATACCTCATATTCAATTCCTGTTGATGTACTTATATGACTTTTATGTTACTTCTCTACAAATTAATAAAACCGTTCTTCTTGGGCTTTGCTCTAGCTGTGAATTGTTTAAAGTGTTACACAGTGAAAACAGTACCTGCATTCAGTTACCCACCGATGCACAGTTATCTAAACTGCAATTGCATCCCTTTCTGCTCTTCACTTTTGAGTATTGATTCAGCGCTTGACAATAAAAGGAGAACAGCAGGAGAGCCAGACAGGACACAGCTGACACACACATCAGGACAGAGAGGAGGTGAAAATGAACTGAGACGTGGGTGAATAAACATGTCTCTAAGGACGTTACCTTGTTTTACCTCTCTCTCTGCCGGGCTCAAAAGGAACTGTGAGCCTCCCCGGTGGTTAATCCTCTCTGTAATGAGAGGGCAAACACGCTCAGCCTCGCAGGCGCACGCATGCACGCACGCACGCACGCGCGCGCACACACACACACACACACACACACGCACGCACACACGCACACACACACACACACACACGCACGCACACACACACACACACACACACACACACACACACACACACACACACACACACACACACACACACACACACACACACACACACACACACACACACACACACAGGCATGAAAGCACAACATGAACCACAGTATATTGTACAGCCGTTGTCTCTGTCCTAATTCAGCTTGTTCCTTTGTGCATACAGTACACGATTAAGGTTTCCTCACTTGATATTGTATGTGAATTCATTTTATGATAGTACTGTTCTTTATGCAATGCAGCAAATTGATTGCAAGGTTAACATATCGCCAATCCAGTGTTGTACTCTTAACATTTACCTTAAAGAGGAAAAGCTCCATGCACATAGTATTTCTTCACGGTTATATAGCCTATTTTTTAATCTTTACAGGACTTTTTTTTGACCTTGCGAAATAGCATACATGCTATTAAGACCAATTGAGATGATGTTGTCTTGGTCCAGTCCAGTCTATGTAACAAGTAATATGATACTGACTCCATGCTCTACTCTGGCCTGTCAACAAACTCTGCAGAAATTGATTAGATGGTTCCCTAAGCTTCATAATGATATTTACTTTATTGGATAACTGTGTGGGGAAACAGTGTGCGGTCCAGTGCAGAAGCAGTAAGTGCATTCAGCACAATTTCTGCTATCATAATCAAAAGTGGAAAGTTGTGTGTAGTCTACAAGCCAGACTCAAGTGCACTGCTGACATTAAGATATATTATAAATTGTCCGCTTGCAAGTGTGTTTATTGCAGAAAGACTCTAGGCAGTCTAGACAGTGCCAAGAAAACAACAGAAGTTTTTTCTTGTGATACAGAAAGCATTATCGATTTTCACTGTAACAACAGGCTCAGATTTTGGACCACAGGCCAATACTGGTCAGTGACTATGTTTGACTTGGCACACCAGTAAATATAATAAACACGTTTTGATCTTTTCAAATTTACACTATTTAAAGTGTGTATTCTGGCTTTTTTATATGTGTGAGTTTGATAGCTCACATGGCCAATGACCCTGAACACATTCTACCTGCCTGTTTTCCACATGGCTGTGGTCTGCAAGGTTTATTTATTTCTTGTAATGAAATCAAACAAATAACCCGACTGACATATATCTGATATAGCCTGTTTTACAACAGGAACTAACATGTGGGATTTTATTTGAAGTGAAACAACAATAAATGTCACAAAACGTCACAGTATCTGGGCTCAGAGTCACTTTCCTCTTTTAAAGTAGGCAAAGAAACATCTGCGTTTTCAATAAATCCTGCATGTGTCGTATCTGCTCGCACCATCAATTCCCTTCACGTACTACACAGGATGTATGGTCTATCTGTCCAATCTTAATGATTTTTTTTCCGAAAATAAAAAGTGCAATTGGAACAAAAAAATATGAGGGAACATACCATGTCGAGATTTTTATAATATATTGAAAGAATACATTGGTAGATGTAGAACTTTATATCAGTTTTTTCATTATTATATAAAACCTTTTACCTAATACAATACAATGTGTTTGCTCCTAACTCTCGGACCTGGAAGTTTACTTTAAACCCCTCAAGGCAAAAGGTGCAACTCTTTTTGAGTTTAAAACTGTACATAGGAAATGTGTTAAAAGTAAAATACTTCTCACAAAACCACATTTTAAAAATATCATTATTTTAACAAATTAAAAGGCATTAAAACATACATACAAACACTATCCCTCACCAAAGTGAAAAGCCCACCATTTTCACAATATGTCTTAATGCATTAGTTGGTGAAAGAGAGAGAGAGACAGTGTGTGTGTGTGTGTGTGTGTGTGTGTGTGTGTGTGTGTGTGTGTGTGTGTGTGTGTGTGTGTGTGTGTGTGTGTGTGTGTGTGTGTGTGTGTGTGTGTATCTGCTTAGATACAAACATGATTTGTACTACTTCTTATGATCCACTTGTCTCTGCATCCATCTATCCAGTGCTTCCGCTGCCTTACTATCCTTCCTGTTCTCCATCACATCAGTCTGGCTTTACACTGTACCTGAGGGAATGCAGGCAAACTTTTCCACCAGCCACTCAAAGATAATGAGACAACACTTATTGCAACTCAAATTAAAAGAGATTAAATGGCAACAGCTTAAAGACAGACTATGAAAAAATCTCTAAAGGAAAATTGATTATTATTATTGTAATCTTCTTAGTGTTTATATTATCTATTCTGATGAAATATGCACTACAGCCCCAGGCGGGGGAGTTGAGTGGCCAACAATCATAAGTGTCACAGTGTTATGGATTAGAGTGGTTTTGCCCCAGTCCAGGACTCACCTCAGGGACTTTATAAAGCTCCTAACTCCTGGCCAGACTCTCATTAGGCCCACACATCCCTTTGCCCTCTACCTGACAGTCCTTGGCTCGTGTCTAAATAAATTGTGTGTGTGTTTAATGTCTGGAGTTTGACGACACAAACAGTAATTAAGACCTGGGATGATTTACAGGAGTGAGGACAACCTCTGTGAAACAAGTCAGTTTAGAAGTATAATCTTCCCAAATTCGACCAATTATTTATTTATCGCCACTCTTTGTTATGGTACCGAGGCTCCAGGGAGCATAGGAGTACGAAGAGTACGAAAAAAGGACTAGGCGCCATACAATTACTTTCCCAGACACAGAAACAGACGTTTCATCCACAGGACAAGTTGATTATTATAGATTTTACAGTTGTTCTTCCCAAATACATTTTTGAATGCTCTAACCCCAGAACCAAAAATTCAAGACACATTGTTTAAACCTGTTCATCTAAAACTGACAGATGTTCCCTAAGAAAACAACAAAATCCAAGTTATTAATATTACCTGATGCTGTTTACAGTTTGTTTACATCAAAAATGTTTGTAAGCACATGAAAATATATAAGAAGATCTGTATTTTGAAGCTTGTTCAGCACACATAACTCCAATATTTTATTATGTGGAACTCTTTGTTCCATGAATTATGGGCATTACCTTAGCTCAAATTTGTTTGGTTAAAATATTATAGATTTTGCCCTTTAAACTGCATTAATTGATCCATATAAATATGTCTGGTATGCATACAACAGACACAATATCAGGACAAAAAGCAGAAATAATGTGGCATATAGCATTTTTTTTTTTTTTTTTTTTTTTTTTACAAAAACCTCTCTCTTCTGGTCCCTTTAACAGCATCATACTGGTTAGGGTGGTTTGTCATTCTATGACATTTTAGGCTGTGAGTTTTCAGCTTTAAAAAGTGAAAAGGGCATATTTGATATTTGAGGCTATCAAGTTGCCTGGTGCAGTTTAGGTTGAAATGTATGCAAAAAGAACTTCTCTCTATCTACTTTGATATAATATTTATTTTTTCCAATTTATGAAAATTTAGGCAAAATTGATGTCAGTGGAGAAGCAACGCCACTCAATTTATAATGCATTTGATTTTTATCAATCTGTGAACAGCCTGTTGTGTCAGTTTAAATGGAGCATATTTAAAGGAGATACTGGACTTCTCCGTGAAAATGACTGCTGACACTTTACAGACATTCACTAAACTCTGTGTTGGGAATAGAAGTGGAAAAAAAGACTAATCATGAATACATTTCCCCTCATCCACATGGCCAAGATATTCTATTTACAATGCATTTCTTTGGGTCTTTATATCGAGTTAATGAGATTTCAAATAAATGTGAAGTGAACGGCATTTAAATTGCTATTCAGTCTGGAGGCATGGTGCTGGAAAAGGGAGGGATTCCACCGGATGACAGAAGAGCTATTACCAGACCCGCTGAATTCGGTGAACAGAGCAGCTCTGGGAAATGCAATAAACGTCCAGGACTGGTGAAGACTGTTTGAGTTTGAGAATTTTAATCTAGCAAAGGTGTGGAAAAGAGAAAAAAAATGAGGTGTGAAAAAAGAAGCTAATGTTGGAGGAGATGAAGAGCTGCGTTTGAGTATCCTAGAGTCATTAATCATTCTGTCGTATAAACCTTAAAGGGGACCTATTATGCTTTTCCTTATTTTCAGTTATATATAGGATGTTACAATGTCGGATATTCATATTAAACGTGGACAAAGTGTCAGATAAAGAGGTATACATATGTAGAAGTAATCCCTGTGAGTAAAAAGGCTTCAGACTGCTCTGACCGCTCAGTTTCTAACCGTTTTTCTACTTTTAGCATTATGGCATTTTTCCATTGTTTTGGGGGTAGTCACACTGAGCCATGACTAGAGTCGAGCTGGCACGCTGGGAGTGTTTTTCTATTACACAGCAGGGCAATGTAAAATAAGTAGTTAACCTGTTGGAAATGTGCTGCTCATCTGCGGCTCTTCATCAAACATCATCATCACTGTGGATGTCTCTGCTTGTACTATTCCTCCCTGCATGATTTAACTGATAGGCTGAACAAATAGCTCAAAACATCTCTATATCTTATTGTAAAGACCTGTTTTTAGTACTGCTAACGAAGCTCTGTGAATTCAGAGAGGAACATGTTTAATTTCCTGTAAAGTTTCATCAATAAAATTATCCCGTTGTTAAGTTGCTTAAAAGCTTTTAATATGAAGCAACTGCCCCTTGGAAGGCTTCCGGAAAGCTGTCCAATCAGAACAGAGTGGGCTCATTGAGAGGGGTGGCTTAAAGAGACAGGAGCTAAAACTACTTGTTAGAGACAGAGGCAGAACTGAGGGGGGTTGCATAAAGAGCCAGTATAAGATAAAGAAGGAGCTTTTTGATCTGTGAATCATACAAAGCTACTCTATTGGAGTCCCAGAATAAAAATATAGAGCTGGAAATGAGCATTATACATTCCCTTTAACAGTTTATTAATATTTTTAACTCATAATTTCTCATTCAGAAGAAAACCTTTTGCCACACCATATGACAATATTGCATGAATCTATTTGTTTAAAATGCATGTACTGTCATAACAGTGTGTAGAATATTAATTCCAAACATGTTGCACAGCTACAGTAACAGACACACATAAAACATTATAAATAAAACAGTATATGACTTTATTGTTTATTTACTAAATTGTCTTCATATGTAAATAATAGCAAATCTAAATGCATTTTAAATCTGTTAACAGAATTGCTACTTTTATTTAAGCACAGTCTCCTGGTACTTCACAATCTCTAGTATAGTTATTGGAATCCTGAATATTCCAGTAAATATTATGTTATAAACACTGTAATATACATTTGTAAAGATAGGCAAATGTAAAGCACATGTGTGCAATGACAGAGCATGATGAAGGTAATCTATGATCCATTAAATATTAGATTAATTGATATTTATTTTTTTCTGCTCTAAAATAACTCTTAAATGTACTATGACTTTGATTATTTTTTGTTTTTATCTAAACACTTATTCCAAACCTTAAGCCTGAACTAAAGACTTACTGGTGAGATACACCAACAATTGATTTTTCTCATCTTCCTGTCCATGAGAAGACCATTTAATCTGCACACTTGTACAGCCCAATTTGACATCTCTCTCAGCTGTGGGAGAGAGACCACTAGAGGAATGAATAGTGATGAGCTTGAGAGGACATCAAGGTTTCTGGAGGCTCCACAGACTCTGCATGTCTGCGAGTAGACGTCATAGGAACAGAGCGAGATAGAGGAATCAACCGCATTTGAGATCTAAAGGGCCATGGGCCCCAGGGTCCATCCACAGGGGACCTGCCAAATATTGACAGCACCCTCTCTGACACCACATTAGACTTCTACAGGGACTGCAAAACTCGAAGAGTCAGAGAAGATGTGTGAATGCAGTTGTCACAGGCGACAGATTGGCGACAATCTACGTACATCCACCATACCATATTTGACAAATGGTTGCAAGATGGAGTTTGAACAGTTAGTGCATGTTTGCACAGTTCACTTTGTTTATTCTGTATGTAATTAGTTGGGTTTGTTAATGAAATCCATAGCGAAATGATACTGCATATATGTCACTGTAATTTAAAATGTAAAAATATGAAAGAGGAAGAAATAATGAAAGAGGACGTGTGTAACTCCATTGTGTAATAATATATAATCTATATCTAAACAGCTCAGAGTGCATTATCATGCTTCTACCATGGCCACCTATCACAGGCTAAAAGAGACACTGTGTTCAAATCATCATTCGATTACACCATCAGAACTGGTATAGTGTGGTGGAGGTGGAGGAGTATTTAAAGTCCTGTTTAGTTTCTGCAGAAACAATGTTAGGTCACAGGCTGTTGCACTTACAAAGATAAAAGTCAAATGTACAATCTTATATTTGACCCTTAACTCTCAGATTTCCACAGAGGACTGGCTCAATACCACAGAAAAACAGACTCATGCAGACATGAAGTCATTTAAAGTTAAATATAACAATGTGCCATATCATAAACACATATTCATGCAGTGTTTTGATGAACACTGAACATTGAGACCTTGGGGATCTTTTTATTATTATTTTTATCATCTGTTAACAATTTTGGTTAAACTGTTGATCTGAAATATGTTTGAGGTGTTCTGTTATACAAATATAATGGGTCCTTACCAACCAAACAGAAACAAGCACTTATCATGGCCATGGTATATCTCTCTGTCACCAAAACAGCATGGCCCCTCTGGAGTAATAAGCCAATATACTGTAAAAGATGTTGTAATTTTTCATGAAATGAGTTATAGTGCATCTGGATACAGCCTGTCATCTCATACTACACTGTACTTATTGTTCTGCCCTTCCTCTTCCTCTGGACATCTTAGCTCGCTCAGTTTCTTCCCACTGAGGCTGTCATGTCTCTATCCAGGTTCCACTGATGCCAGATGAAACCAATACCTATGCATTCCATGCAGAAAAATGTATGCAGGCATCAGCCCATGACATCTAAATGACACAGCTGCCACAGTTGTGCGTCTAAAATTTCCTATCTGTTCAGTACTCATAAATACTCACTGGACATTTTGACTTTTGAACAGCTGGTTTTGTAATGCTGCAGCATTCTTCATATAATGGTTTTAAGGGCTTTTGGAGTTTTTCTTCACAGTGGACATCAGGAACCAGGTAGTGGTCTATAATCAATCTTGTCAGGAATCCCACAGTGAGGGAAAAATCTACTCAGGGCAGGCATTTATCATGATCGTTGATAAGTTGTGCTTGTGTTTATGAGTCAACAGTTATTGGTGGACACCAAACTCTGAATAAGGATGTTCATTGTGTCTATTGAGCTACATAAAAAATACCATTTCTTTTTTTTTTTTGGTGGAATGTGTTAATGTGTCCCTTACCAACATATAGTGTTGATTTATTTTATCCTGGACCAGAATGGTTCTCTAACTGCAATAAAGTACTTTCTTTTAACCATTATTTCTATAACCATCAATTGTAGTTTTGTCCACACCTTAAGCATAGAGGCAGCCCAGAAGACACTCATATGAATAATGTTTGTCATTTGTGACAGTTTAGGAAGCCACTGACAAAAAACGGACATAATATTATTGGCTGATTAATTCTCAGCTGTGCTCACTGGCAGTTACTAAGGTTCCTACTAAAACATAATCTTGGGTGTTGATAATTTAACAAGACTTAGAGTTTATTGCCATGCTAGCAGGTTCTGGGAGGCTGTACTTAGGCACAGTGATGTTATGAACTCATTTTCCCATTATGTCAGTTCTCATACACTTGCTTCGTAGATCCAGTGCTTCACATAAAAAATAAATATGTAATGTAAGTAAAAACTAAAAATGTGCATTAAAATAGAAACTATACAACACCATACATACATACATACACTGTCGCCCATAAAGTTGGAATAAAATATTTTTTACTTCTTCTCATGAAATGATTGTGACAATGTGATTTATTCTTGATAGTGTATATATTCTCAAAATTGTATTGATCAATCTCATTGCACCTGGTCAAAGGTGATTACTGAAGGGTATAAATAGAAAATAAAAAGAGGAATGTGTCTAAAAAGAAAATTATTCCAACTTTATGGGCGACCGTGTATATAAAAAAAAAATGCACACACACATACAAACATACTGTACAAATATGGTGTGTTCATTTAAGAAAATGCCTGAGTGAAAAGGAAGGTCTTTAGTTTGTTTTTCAAAGTGTTGGAGCAGTTCCAAGTTCAGCAGGCAAACTATTTCATTCTTTAGGTGCATAAATACTGAATGCCGTCTCACCAGACTTTGAAAACGCTCTTGGCACAAGGAGGAAATTTCCACCTTGTGACCAGAGAGATCTGCAGGGATTATAAACTGACAGCATGTCTGAGATGTACTGTGGAGCCAGACCAGCAAGTGCTTTGTAAACCAAAAGGAGAATTTTGAATTGTATGGATGGAACTGTGACAATCCAGCCTGATAATAACAAATGCATGCATGTGTTTCTCTGAGTCAGATTGAACAAGAAAGCCTCTGATTCTGAAAATATTTCTGAGTTGGAAAAAGGCAGCTTTGGTAATGTTGTTGATAGGATCATTAAAGCTGAGTTCACCATCCATGGTTACTCCTAGGTTTTTAATCTGGTCACTTGTTTTTAGTGATCTGGACTCCAGGTACTTGCAGACCAGCTGTCTCTGGGGTTTAGCACCAGCCAAAACCTTAGTTGTATGCCTGTTCCACTGAAGGACGTTTGCTGCCGTCCAGTGGTTGATTTCTTCTAAGCGGAGGACTAGGGAGTTTATGTGTTGGAAGTCATCTGTGAATAATAAGATGAGAAGCTGCATTTCATTTACATAATTATAGTAGTTGGTGTTATGTTTACTGATAATGTAACCAAGGGGAAGCATAGGTTGAATAGAAAGGGCCTACGGTAGAGCCCTGTGGGACCTCCACTAATTTATGTCTGTTGGAGTGGAAGTCCCCAAGTGTGACTATAAAAGCTTATTAATACAGGTACGATTCAAAACACTGGAGAACTGTGCCAGACACACCCACCCGGTTTCTTAGCCTTTACAGAAGAATCCCATGGTCCATTGTGTCGCATGCAGAGCTTAGGTCTAGGAATATTAAGACTGAGGTCCTCATGTGTTGTTTCACAAAAGTAGTGTTTTTTGGCATCCCTACTGGTAATAGCTCTGCAGCAGCTAAGAGTATAATGAAGAAAACACAGCAGCCTTATTGCCCACAGTGCAACACTGACAGTGCTTACTCTGATATCAGCTAAATGCAGACATCAGCAAGCTAACATGCTCACAAAACAAAGTTCTGTCATGTTCAACATATTAGTTTAGCGTGTTAGCATACAGCAGCCTACTAACATTTGCTTGAAAGCACAAAACACATTATACAGCTGAGGCTTATGGAAATTGTTTTTTAAGGCTTTTAAGACTTAAACCAAACTATGATGGTGCTAGCTTTAAAAGCCAGGGAGTCATCATAGTTATTACAATTAATTCTGACATGTATGTCAGTGTATGCCATATCAAGTTTCATGACAATCGACCCAATAATTGATAAAATATTCCACCAAATAAAAATATCAACTTGAGAGTAGTGCTACGGTAAAATAAAGCTTAATTCTCTGGAGACCATGAATATTGGTGCAAAATTTCATGGCAATCCATCTGGTACTGTTATCTCTAGAGCCACACTGCTAACACGGTTAAAAAACATAAGATAGGGTACGAACATTATTTTATGTTGTCTTACATGGACTGATGCTGTAGTATCATTGTAGGATACCCATCATTTTGGTGTGTGTACATTTACAGATGCATATATCTATCATCTGTATAATACACAATAGCTAAGGTGAGAATACACTGACAGAGGTTTCCATAGCACATTTATTATTATTAGAGCCTCTGGCAGAAGGTTTTGTGCATGTGTGTGGTGAAGCAGGATAGGCCTAAATGTATCTCATGATGCATAACCACCTGCTCCCCATCTTTCATCAACAGCCAAGAATTTGCTTGGGTGCAGACTGGTGATAGACACCTGAGTGTATTCACTTACAGTAAGTGTTCCATTACTAGTGTAGAGGCAGATATGTGTGCATCATAGTCAAATGTGAGAACAACAAGAGAAGCGAAAGTTCAATAGTTGTATCAGTTGGGGATGTTGCAACAAGCCTTTTTAAGGAGTTGTTTTTACCATATTGATATCCCCAAAGGAGATCAGGAAGCCATGCCTGTTAGGCGTCCAGGAAACCGAATCTTAGCTGGAACACGCTGGGACAGGTTGACCTGACACACACACAATAACAAATGACGCCCACACACCAAAGAGTATGAAGGGGCGTAGGTCGTGGCTGTTCTTCGCTGTTTCTTCGATGTTCGTTGTTGGTGTTTGCTGTGTTTGCTGCATCTTCAATAAAGTCCCAGTTGGCTGTTCGACGACTTCTGTTCTCAGTCTCTTACTTTAAAGGTTACTGAAGTTAAGTAATCAAGTAATTATCTTACATATTGGCGTCACGGACAGACAACTCTACATCTCTTACCCAGTGTGTCAGGATTTGGCATGTGGTGACCTGAGCTTAAATTGATGTGAGCTGTGAATACTTTTAATATGATGAAAGAAAAGACGTGACAGAATTGCATATAATGAAGAACATTTGCATTCATTTTCTATTTCTGTCCTTCTGTCCCCTCTTGTTCCTTCTTGTTTCTTTATTTTACTCATTGTATCTGTCCTTTTCCCTCCTTTCCCCTCCTCCCCTCTGGTCTCAAGGGTGTTCCTGACAGCTGGTTTCACTGACACGTGTTTGCCAACAACAGGCCTGCGAACACTGATCACTCAATCCTCTGCTGTCCAAATATTTCAGACTGTTTCCATATCAAACTTGAATCATTGGAAACTCCACAGCATTTCTTATTCATGGTAGCCATAAATTATTCTCCCTGATATGAGCTCCAGTCACGTAAGGCAAAGCTGGAGACTGTAGCGCACTTTGACAGAGAGATAAAGATGGATAGAGACAGACAGAAAGAGAAGGAGAGACAAATGAATAGATAGACAGCAAGGGTCAAAGAAAGAGATTTGCAGAGGGTCAACAGACATCAGATGTAGAAATGGAAATAGAGTAAAAAAATAATGGAACAATTCATTCAAGGCGCTTCAGCACGCACACACACACACACACACACACACACACACACACACACACACACACACACACACACACACACACACACACACACACACACACACACACACACACACACACACACACACACACACACACACACACACACACACACACACACACACACACACACACACACACACACACACACACGGTTAAGAGTGATGTGTATACTAACATTGTATAGGTCTATACTGTGTGTGTCATGGGACCTGTTAATAATCAAGTAGGCATTTCAGTGTGTCTTGCAAAGTACACTTTAAAGGGACCTCTAGTCTATCCTGCTGATTACATTTTGATCTACTTTTTTGTGTTGGTTAATTTATCCCCTTATACTTTAATTCCTTCATAGTTAGAATGTATTCCTTTATTACAGATGCTCATATTGCACTGCTGCTAAAAGTATAATTTTTCAGTGCTTAAAATAAGCACATACATGAACAGATTTATAACATATATTTTATTTGAACCATAGATTTGTTTGCAAACACGTTGTTGTTTCTATTTCTAATCATATGTATTTGTAGTAAGATCAGACTCTGTCATTTCCTCATAGTCAGTAACAGTGAATAATATCCTTTGTTTAAAGGGATACATCCTGTTTTTATTATTTTTTGACACCATCATATCCTATTATTTCCTCCCAGTTCATTATAAATGTTTTGGGCTTAGTTGTTTCAAAAAAATTATTAATCATAGTCCTCATAATAAAAAAGTCTAGCTTGTGACTCTCTTAGTAACTAATGTTTTCAATATCAACACTGTTTCTCACAATTTCTTTTTAAATGTCTTTAAAAATTTGGTGATGTGAACAAATAAAAACTGAGCCTTAGCTCATTGTTTTAGTAACTACTTTAGACTGTACTGAGAGTCAGAAAACTTTCATCAAGCCTAAAACCATAAGTCATCGTTTTCATCAAATACAAAGTGCCAGAAAAGCAGACAGTTAACTTTTTCTAACAAAAGATGGTGGACTCAACCCGAGCTAAAAGGAGACTGAATATTACATTGGTCAACTGAGAAAATATAATAAAACTCCAGAAGAAGTGTGTGTGTGTGTGTGTGTGTGTGTGTGTGTGTGTGTGTGTGTGTGTGTGTGTGTGTGTGTGTGTTTCCCATTGACCGTGTACAATCAATCATGCCTGCTTCCATAAAGGTATAAAAATCACAGAGCTGGAGGATCACACTGCACTCTTTGTTTTGTTGGGCAGTGAATGCAATATTACATTTTACTTTGAATTAAAGCTTCTAGTCTAATAAAATTAGTAGGGATTTCATTTCAGTTGGTATATATATTGTGTATATATACATAGCAAAACATAATAAAAGTAATAAAACCAGTAATCCCATGACATGTAGTTGTTTGACTGATTTTGATGCTCCGATGAAAACATTTATTGGAGATGTTACAGTTGCTCATGGATGGTACTCAATGTAAAAAAATTACAATTCAAAACACATTTCACCTAAAGTTAAATCTGATGAAAAACATTTTATTATGTCAACACTAACAGTTTTAACAGAGGACTGCCACAGTGAAGGAAAGACAAAAATAAAAAACGAAACAGGAAAGAGTTGCTGTTTCAGGAAAATAAATTGTTCTAACAAATAATATGAACTAAAACTCCAAACAAGAAATGTATAAGTTAATGTTTTATGTAAATTGTTATATTTAAATAAATGGTTTCATCAGACAAAAATAAAACTTTACTTCGTTCAATAATAGTGAAAATGTTATTTTTGTGAGCTCTTACTTCTCATAGAAATAATTTACTTCTCATGGAAAATGATGATGTTTTGTGGCTGAGCAGCAGGGAAATATAACACGACTTGTTTATGACACAGAAAACGTTTATGGTGGCGCTGGTTAGCTTGATCTCTTTATGACGGAACATTTAACATGGCAAACAAAAATGTCTTGATCTGGGAAATGTCCCTCTCTGCTTCTTGTTGTTTCTGGATGAAACAAGCAGACTCATGGGTAAAAGTGAGTCACTAGCCAAAACAACAAAGAAAAAAAGAGAAAAAAAGGAAAATTCTGTGAATAACAAAGTTGCCTGGGCTAAATTTGTATTCCTCTTGATGGGGAAAAATTAGCAAATGTGCAGTACGCTTGAACTTTTTTTCCACAACTTCTCCAAGACACATTATGTATACATTTGATTGTGTTCATTCCTCAATCCTCAAATGCTGTGGTTAAGAGAGAGTGAAAACTGGAACACTTGCACCTCAGCACACTCCCATTCATCAGAATCATCATTGTGTGAGCAAATGCCATTACATTTCTATTACCTATTCTATTCAGAGACAGTCACACACATACTATAAACACATTCAAGGTTATGCTTCTACAAGCAGTGTAGGAGGCAGGTCAGCTTCATAATAAATCAGCTCCCTGGTTCGTATTGTATTGTGTATTATTGTTGAACCAGCCATAGCATAGCACTTAAAGCCTCTGATCCATGAAGAGTGCCGGTGTGTGTCACATTGATGGATACAGTCATTATCATGCCCTCCTTGTCTCTGTATCTGTCCTTCTGTTCTGTGGCTTCTTCTTGTGTTTTTTCACCTCGTATATTCCTCAAAACTTACCCTCATGTCACAAACAAAGCAGGTATGCATGGAGGCTGAAAAGCTACATGGATAAAGGTGGACATTTTGTTTATTCTATTTTATTTTAAATATATTTTTTATCGGTTTTATTACATTTTCATCTTTTTTCCCCTTGTGTAGTTATTCTCAAATTGTTTTACTGTTTTCATTTCTTGTGTATTATTATCAGCGTCATCTTTAAAGAAATTTGAATTCCACTAACCTGTATGTAAAGTCTGATGAATAAATAAAGTTAGATTTATATTGTGTGAAATATATAACGTGAATGTATGATTATGTTAGAGAGGGAGAGAGATTCTGTGTGTATGTGTGACTGTTAAAGTTTTACTGGAAGTGAAATTTATTTTACATTATATATGAAATATTAATTTAATTATACATATTTGTTTTCTAAATTGCGGTTTCTGTATTACAACTCAATTCATGGTTTAAAGATTCACTGTATGCCAGGTTGAATACATTTTCGTATTCTATATAGGATAATCATGGTTCTATATTTTTATTACAAATTTCATAAAAAATTGTCTGGGCCAAACCATTTGCACAACTTGCTGATATAAATCTATAAAAATTGACAAATATAGTTTAATTAAAAAAATAATGATGAAAAAAAAGGTTCTAGGACAGTTTGTGTGCGCAATTGACTACAATAACTGTCACAGCAGTGAAGCCAATGTGTACTTTGTGTTTTTAAATAGTTCTTCATTGTTTAAGGCTTCACAGACAATATGTTTTAGTAAAATAAAATAGATTGCTGGTTTGTTTTTTCATTTGTTAAAAAGAACAGCTTTAAACCTTCATTCCTCTGGTTGATTTGGCTCACACAAAAGTGACAGTTTTGTAAATTTCCAAGAAGACGTCCATACTCTTCATCCAATGACCTAAATTCGGTTTGAAAAGATTTTCAGTGCGGTTTAGGATGAAAATGAATCATTACAATTTTAGGTGATGGTTTCACATTTCATTCACAAACCTTGTATATCTGTAGATTTCTTGTCTCTAACCTTACAACAGACCACTATTTGACTTCCACCAGCTGTGTTAGAAGTCTCACACCGCTGGGAGTGGGAGTACCACATCAGGAGGTGTAAAACCACCTCAATTCACCCCTCAAACACCTTCAAGTAATCTCTCAGATTCGTGGGTGTTGTGGTACTTGTATTGTCTAACACATTTGGGAGAGCCGTGAATTAGTTTCCTCCCTATTACTCAGAAAAGGAGAGGAGCCTCGCAGACATTTTCACCGAGGAGAAGTACTGACCAAGAGGCGCTTCACTGCTAATGATCCCTATTGGGAGAAAGGGGCCACACACACACATACATAAATCTATAGCTCTCTCCGGGGTGTCTTCAAAGCCAAAGATTATGATGGGTACCAAAAACTCTGGGATTATACATATCGGAAAAGAGAAGTGTTCTTTGTTCCAGTGTCTCCAGCACTGTAGGCTTTATCACGCCTCTGCAAAGATCCATGCGAACAACTATATTTAGGCAAACAGAGGAAGGTACGGTATCTCACACAGGCTCTCAGAGGAGCAGGTGTGCATCCCCAAAACTCTCAAGTACTTGAATCAAATAAAGACTGATAAGCTGAGCAAGAAACAATATATCTCATGCTAGAGTTGGGCCAATGCCAAACACGGAACCATAAAGAAGAACCAAACAAAACAAACTTGTTTAATTAGATTGTGCCTTCTCTGTGACATCAGTTTAATTATTGAATCTGGAGGTTTTTATTTTGATTCGAAAATAATTGTGGTAATTTTTAAAAATAGTAAGGACATACACATACACATACACATACACATACACATACACATATACATATACATATACATACACACATACATACGTATATACACATACATACGTATATACACATACATACGTACATACATATATATATATATACATATATATATATATATATATATATATACATATATATATATATATATATATATATATATATACATATATATATATATATATACATATATATATGTATATATATATATACATATGTATATATATATATATGTATATATATATATATATATATATATACATGTATATATATATATATATATATATATGTATATATATATATATATATATGTATATATATATATATATATACATATATATATACATATATATATATATATATATATATATATACATATATATATATATATATACATATATATACATACATACATACATACATACATACATACATACATATACATACATACATACATACATACATACATACATACATACATACATACATACATACATACATACATACATACATACATACATACATACATACATATATATATATATATATATATATATATATATATATATATATATATATATATACATACATATACATATACATATATATAACAGATATAAATCAAAATGCATTTTTTGATAGCACGATGTGGGGTTTCAATCCAAAATCACGCATCAGTCATGAGGATAAACCCATCGGTACCATTACACATGAAATTCAAGCACTGCTGTTTTGATATTATACAGCTCATTTCAAAATACACAGACGTGAGGAAGTAATATCTTTTATTCCATTTCATAATAAGGTGGGCCTCATTCCCATGTGGATGCGGTGGAGTTTATAATTGAAAATGGAAATTTTCGCTGTTTAAGTCCTGATTATCATAGCAGGTGGAGAGCAATTAAAATAAATGAATGGGGATGTGCCTCTGTCCGTGCATTACAAAATGCTGGGGGCGTCTTAAAACACATTTATACCCCCTACATCTTAGATTCTCTTTCCACTCTTATCACAAATTTCATTTAACATTTGGCCTGAATTTAAAAAAGAGGTTATTGTGTTCAGACTCGGTGTGAGTGTGTGATTTGTGTATGGATGTTCGTTTTTTGAGTACTGAACAGCTGAGAATGTAGCGCGTCTGTCATTTGACAAAGGGAAAATTGAAACATTCACATCATCATCATCATCATCATCATCATACAGACACAAACGCACACACCCATGCACACACAGACACACATTGATGGGATGTAGGAGAGTCCCAGCAGGGAAGCGGAAATGTTAGAGTTTTATGAAAAGAAAAGCTTTTTTCACTTGTGGCCAGAATAATAAAATCCTTATCCTAAATTAAGTTTTTACATGATATATTCTCAACTTTGAATTAGCATAGATGTAATGTGAAGTGGGAAATGATGAAATGGACAGTTAAATATGGCCTTACACAGTAATCATCAGTATGGACCATTTTTTTCTGATTTAATTTTCACCTTAAAATAACAATTTGCAGCTTTAATTTTAACTGACGTATGACCTCCTTTAAAATGTGAACAGGGTGATCTGCTTGTTTAAATCTACCTTACATCACTGATTACTTGTGGAAAAGTCTAAATTTGGAATCAAGTCTTCTGATATGTGTAGTAAAATCTTAAGTTGCAGGTAGCAGAACAGAAAATCTTACTTTGACTTGGAGCAGATACATGTGTAAAGTATCCTTTTACCACAAAAAGGAAAACATGGGAGGCCTGTTTCATGTACACTGGTGTCAGTAACATAGGGGGGGGGGTTGGTTGTCTTCTGATTGGAGCATGTCTTGTTGATATCATTATACCCCTTCAAGTAGATGCTAAGGTTTAAATTGAAGTGATTCCCTAAAAATGGCAACAATGCATCAGAACTTCACATCTTTACAAAATGTATGTTGAGGTAAGTTGATTAGATTCTACATGAAAAAAAACAACTACATGCACTAAAATGTGCCGCGGCGTTTTGTTGTGCAAAGCAGTTTGGTCAGCTGCAAGTTAAATTGCTTTAGAAAAGAAGGGACAACGGACAAAGAGGCACTCGAAAACAAGACTAATGATGCACAGAAAGTAGTGGAGTTACAAAGAGATCTCAGAGGTGTGTTTGACAGGAAACACAGCCATGGTGTCATGCTATGCCCCTGATGGGTGTCGTCTTCAGCTCCAGCCCCCGCTGTTGGATGATGAGACACCAGTGGGAGCTGACCGGTGAGGCGGGGACGGGAATTGGAACCAATGTCTGGAGTTGACTCCTGTGCCATAAATTAAAACAGGATAGCAAGGATTGAATAGCACAAGTTTCTTGCTCTCTCTCTCTTTCTCTGTCTCTCCCCCTTTGTGTATATATGTGTGTACATCTGTGTGTGTGTGTTTCCGTCTTGAGAACAAGTATGAGATTTAGACGTAAGGAGTGGAGACATTTTTGTGATGTGAGATCATTTTTGTCGGAAAGTTAGGGTTTATGGAAGGATTATGGTTTAAATGACTTTTGCATCATTTTTTATGATTTAGTACCCTGCTGTTTTCAGCCTGACACAGTGACACAATCATGGCAATGAAGTTTTAGCAATGCAATCAGTGTTGTGAGATCTTATCCTTTTTTTTCAAATTCTTCTTTGTCTCTTCAGTATACTATTCTTTCAGTTGTATATTGGTGGAGTCTGCTGTGTTGGGATGTTAGGAAATATAGTTTTGAACATAGTATTTGATAGAATGAAACACAAATGTATGTGTGTGTGCGTGTGTGTGTTAGATATAGCGTAACCGTGTGAAAGATAAATGTGCGTGTGTATGCATTTGTGCGTGCTTGTCCATGTATGACTATCCAAGTGTATTGACTAGCATGTGTTTGGAAGCTCATATTGCGCCCAGATGTCACGGCAAATCAATTCAAGTCAAAGACAGCCGAACGTGTTTCATAAGGCTCACAAACCCCACGGCAGGTGCAGCCGCTCTCATAGCTTTCAACAATGTGCTTGTGGTTGGTTAGATGATTGGAAATATTAATGGACACAGTCATGGTTTGAGTGAAACATCATCCATATATTAAGTTTGAGATATCAGCTGTCGTTGCACCTCCTCTGTTTACAATAACAAGTGTTATCTACTTCATTTGCCTGACTATGTCAGGCAAATGAAGCTTGTTCATTCTGATTACCTCTAATACTCTAAAAAAAACAAAAAAAAAAACACAATTAAACAAATGAAAGTTTCTGCTGGACATTTAATCTCACTCATTGATGAAACAGTTACAGCCCTGGATGCAAAGTATGTACTGCTTATCCAAAGTGAGAAAAATTAAACTTATTAAGAAATGGTTGGCAACTCTGAATGATAAATGAACTGCATCATTTTATGAGGTTGAATACAAGTTCAAGTGTAATGTTAAAACAGATTTATTGTGTCATTGTATTGTAGTTCTAATCTCATCACATTACAAAGTCAACAGAGACATCCACATGACATCTGTGCATTCCCAGCAAAGCTTGACACATCTGTATTAGATTTGTGTGTGAATACACTGAGTTACTAGGACATCTGACATGGTGCTGATTTAATTAACTGTCACGAAAACATAGCAGTATATCATGGAGAGTGAAAAAGTTACCCCTCAGTATTTTATTGATAACGATAGGATAATAAATAATGGTTTGAATATATTTTTTGTGTTGGACCAAAATTGGCAAAAGAAATCAATGAGGGGAGGCTGTTGATGTTTATGGGGGATAGAAATCCAAGTTTAATTTTTCTTAGAGAAGTAGAAGAAAATAAAATCATCAATGTTGTCAACAAGTGCAAAAAAACCCATCTACTAACCGGAGTGAAACTGATATGACAATAGTCAAGGACGTCATTGTTGATATTGCAAAAGCACTAACTCACATCCTTCCAAAGTCCTTCCAGATTGGTAAATATCCAAGCAAAATAAAAAAGTTGTCTCCTTATATAAAGCTGGGGACCGTCACCACGTTATAAATTATGGACCTTTTTCTTTTTTTTCCCAATTCTCTACCATATTGGAAAAATCTTTATTGAAAAGTTTGACAATTTCATTGAGAAGCAGAACTTACTGACTGACAGTCAATATGGATTCAGAACAAACAGGTTAACATCTTTTGTGTTAATTGAATTAATAGAAAAAATAACTTATTGTATAGAACAAAACAAGTATTGAGTGGGGAAATGTATAGGTCTAAAGAAAGGGTTTTGATTCCATTGACCATGATATATTACTAGGTCTGCAACCTTTATTATCAAAAGAGCCATTTTGCCCCCTCTCCCACCAAAGAAAAATAGCCTGGAGCCGCAAAACACAACACAGCTTATAAACTTTAAAACTTTGAATCTTTTTTTAATTTTACGTCTTACAACAACAGAATATACAGCAAACAGACGTGCAGTGTGATTAGATGCGGATGTTAACATCTGGGGAACAATTAGCCTGGATGCACGGCCAAGCTGGAGTGAACAGAACTGACAGTGATACGTGAGGGTGAAATCAGGTCAAAGACATGCAGAATGAAAAAGGGTCACTTTCTTTTGAGATTCACAGTAACCCCACAATAGCATGTAAAAGAATAAATGGAGTAAATGTACATTTGAAAATTGGTATGTTCAGCCGGGATGGGTCGATGTCCAGGGGTGTGACAGGGAAAGAGTGTTTTTTTCCTTTCTGAACTCGCTGAATCTTTCTCCAAATGCAGCTTGCTTGTGTAAATAATCACAATTTATCTGATTGTTCTCTTCTTTGAACTCTCTCAGGGAGGGGAAGTGAGAGAGTGTACCTCTCTGTACATCTCTGGCAAACACTGTCATCTTACACTCAAACGCCAAAACATCCTAAAGTTTATAGTTTTATAAAGAGTATCAAAAATGCTGAAATTTGTTTTATATGTGGACAACACTAATATTACTTGTTGTGGGGAAACATTTCCAGCTCACTCTTACAGTGTAAAATGGTCATTTCAGTGATTGCAATCCATTGCAGTGGGACTTGAAATAATTTTAAAAAAATTGTGTCAGAATTAATTTCATGCCAAATGTTTGCATAAAATTAAACTTTAAAAGCAAATAGGCATTGTGTGTGTCACCAGTGTGTTTGTGATGTACTGTGTATTCACAGTTTATATAATTGTTTTCCATGCCAACATCAATCTCAAATGTTCAAATTCTTCTGTACAATATCATACTTCTTTCCTTTTCAATCACTTCATTGTTAAAATGCAGAACACTTGGACAGAGATAATGGACTTAAATAGCAACACAGTTTTCCTCAGAGTAGTTCATGGGAAAGTCTCATAAAAAATGTTATAAACGATGTGAGAAGTTTTAAGTATTGGTGATTTATATGTTCCAGTCTACCTCTCGATCAAACTCATGTGAAACGATCACACTCCCCAAGGTCCTCATTACCAGTATGATTCTCTGACCCACATACAAACTGAACACACTTGTACATACACACATACACTCTCTCTCGTGGGGGTATACAATCCATGTATGACACATTTATGAAAAATATCTGCATTAGTAATAGGTCTGACATGCTAACTATTTCAAACCTCCAGTGTTGAATCCTCTGTCATTCCAGCACAACACAATCCGTTATCCAAAATGTATTTGACAAATAGTCTTTAGTGAAGGGAACTGAGCAAGAAGTGAGAGAATAGAGGAGAAAGATCTCTGCTGGAGAGAGGAAGAGAGACAGTGAGGGATACTCTGTCAACTGTCTGTTTGGATCGTGCCGGAGACAAAATGTACTCTGGGGGCACCGAAAAAAAAGTTAAACCACAATAAATTATTCTCTGCACTCCTCATTCATAAAGCACGATTATCATACCCAATCACTTTGAGAGTTGTTTGCATTTTGCACATATGCTGAACCAAATAGAAATATACAGGACCAAGGAAACACACACAGAGTACTGAATGTCAGCCAAAAGCCATTAATCCACTCAAATCCACTCCACAACTGGGAGAATGTCCAAATGGGCACCTAGGTGTCTGATGTTTCGGTATAAGGCATGTAGCAATCAATCCCCTATGTATACGAATATGATTATTTCTGTATTTGCAAAAGCACCTCTGAGGGCAATAATGGTTATAAAGAGCTGACATGAAGGTAAATACAGTATGTGCTTTTTAGATGTTTGATTTTGTTCTATAAATATTTAGTAAATGTTTTTACCTTGTTTAAAGTATCCATGCAATTAACAAAATTCAAAACATCTAACCATATGAGAATGTGATTGGACATCAGCTGCTGTGCAGTAGAAACCATGCTAGCACCATCGACAGAAGGTGATTGGCTAACCTCAAAAAACTTGCAAACTGTACCTCCAAACCTCCCCCATGATATTGAAAAAACACCCCCCAATTCCTAACTTTAGAGAAAACTTACTCTGTCCGAGCACCAGTTTTTGTTTACTTGTTGGTGTTTTTTTTTTGGCTCATATTATTTTAATTGGTTGTCTTCAGAAAAAAATAAATGTTTGTGTAAGAGCACTGACAGTTGTTTCCCAAACTAAACATTTTATTATAAACTATATCTTTATTGTTACTACTTTAGAATAATTCAAGTTTTCATCCATATGTGTTAAAAATGTCCTTGTGTTGTATCAAACTAGTAATAAAATATGTGAATTCTGGCTCCCTGCAACTTGAGAACGGGTTAAAGATTTTCTTGTGTGCAGCTAATGGAATATTTATTTTTCATCTTTATGGTTAAGTGAATCTTTCAGGATTTGAGAACAACTTCAGAACAGCAGTGTTGTTAAAAAGCTTTCTGGGTTTTTGGAGATTTGTTTTTAAGAAAAACGGATGCTTACAGTTACTCTATCCAAAGCAAGGCTACAAACCACAACAACACAATCTCTGTGTGAGATTTCTCTGCACCTGTGTACCACACTTCTAACTTTGAGAACATAACTGCCTTCATATCACAGAACCACAAAGGACTTTGAGAGAATAATGGATACCTAATGAATACATATTTTTAAGGGCCTTGAAGAGGCACAGTGTGGGAGAAACAAGCTGAGAAACTGCCAGCTCAGCCCTGACCTCCTTCAGTTCCATAATTAAATGATTCCCTCATCTTCCCTTTCTCCTCTCCTCCCTACTTACATTTTCAACAACTGAGCAAAAAAAAAAAACTACAACAACGATAAAAAAACATATTCAATGAGTATTTCTAGACAATTTGTAAGTTGGATTTAGGGATAGGTTCAGGTGTTTTGTGCTCTTTAGATCCAGCAGTAATCTGATATTGTAGTACAAGCCATATTATTTTGAGTTGAGTCAAAAAATGTTCTCACTTTAAATAATTTGACCGTCTTTCTATCCTTGTGAGTACATTTGGTCCTCATAAGGCCGCACTAATATTATGCTTGCATGCAACCATGTGCCACTTTACAATTACATGAGCCATTCATACAGCCTTTAGCTGGGAACTGATCCAAATGGATGTATGTCAGTGTGCCCTAATAATTGATGTTTCAATGAGATATATTGTTCAGTGTTTCAAAAAAACAAGCATTTCTTTTTAATGTACAAACGGTCATTTTGGTTTCTAGTTCTATATCTGATGCCTGCACTGATGTTGTTGATGTTTATGTCCAGTTTGTATAGCCTAATTAACTTGGCTCACCACTGTTCTTCATTATCTCCCAGCAACAACTTCACATTGAAGTCATTGCCAACAAAAGTGCTCCATATTCCACTTAAAAGAACAAATTAACTGCCTCTTTTCACAAAGTGGACATATAACGGCAGGGGTTGCAGTTGTTTTTTAGTACCAAGTCAGAACATTACTGCCTTAATGATTGTTTTGCCTTCATGTTTGTTTTGATAAAAAATGTCCACACCCGCAGATCCATTACCAAAATCTTGGCAAACAGGTGATGAGCTTAATATTTTATTATAAAACCCAAATGTCCCTTTTGCTAACAGTTGTTAGCAAACCTTTGAAGACAAGGAGGATCATTAGTATTCATGTGGACTGGTGTTTCTGCCCACTGGCAAATCCAACTTTCTATTTTTGTGGACGCAGACGTGCGGCTCAACTCACAGTGAAGTGTGCCCTGCCCAGTGGCAAAATCAGATGATGTCTCCACCAACAATTCTGGCTCTTAAGCTAGTAAAAACTCCACTGTGGTCACCATCTGGCCTTAACTTTGTTTGTCTGCTGTTTGCTGCCTGGGTGGTCACACAGTGGGTTTTCATAACTTTTTAGCTGAAAACAGCTGTATGTTGAGACTAGAAAAGATGCTGATGAGAGCGGTATGAGTTTGAAAGTTATGGGTCGCAAAACAATGAGCTGAAATACAGTCAAATAGTTTGTAGATCTCAGGGGAACTGGATAATTTTTAGGGGTTTATGAGTAACCCCTTTCACATTACACATAGTCATTTGATCCTTTATTAATAAAGAAATATTGAAGCTTCATATGCAGATGATAGTGGCACTGTTAAACTGACAAGTGGCCTTGAAGAAAAAAAAAACAGATCAATTGCAGAATATTAAGAGCATCTACAAATGGTTGGCTTTGGTGTTTTGCCAAATAAAGGCAAAATTGTTGACTTTTCCACATTGACAGAATTGGCATAAAACTAACAAGCACACAGTCAACTCAACTGTTCCCATTAATAAACCAAAAAACATGCATGTTATTTATCATATTCAATTAAGACCAGACATGAAAAACAGGTTTAAAGCCAAGTCCATTGCCAAAAACTGTCACTGCAAAGTCCAGACTAAATAAAGTAGAACAATGTGATTACTATGTGATACTGAAACAAACAAAGCATCTTTGAAAACCATGTAACTATAATTTGACAAAACTGAAAAGAGAAGTTGGAAGTGTGACCATACAGATAGCCAAAAACTTAGTCATAAAGCAATTATTTCCACCTGTAGATAATTCCTTCACAATCTATGTTTACTTCACTTTGTGACACCACTGGGAAAGAACGTGTAATTCCCCCTTTTCACACAATTTATTTCTTACCCCTGTCTCGGCCTCTCTCATGGACAGAGATTGTGTCAACAGAAGATAGTGCCATATCATCACCTGACTGTGACGATGGCGGCGGATCATTTCGCCACACACGTTCAACGCATTATTCTCAGTTTGCCGTCTGACCACCTGCTCTCACACTCATTTACTCCAACTGCCAGTATTCACACAGAGGCAAACTCATAACGCAAACCTTTGTCAGTGGTTGAGCTGAGGTGAGAGGAGTCTGTGGGTTGGTGTCATTGCCACAGACAAGAAATCCACTCTGGTGTGGGTATCATCAGACATCTAAAACACATTTTAAATGAAATTGTGTGAGACATAAGTTTTGATCAATAAAACCAGTTAACGTGGCAGTATTTTAAAGCACAAGTTTGATGACACAGCCAATCCTCTCACATGAGCTCATGCATTTCTCCCTGAACTCTTCCTCCATGCAGTCTTTTTTATTGATGTGTAGGATGGCCTCATCTTTTCATCTATGCACTCTATCTGAGAATCATACAGTAGCGAAGAAAGCTGCACTGCAGATACACCTGTCGATTTGTGCATTGATGTGTCATTTTCTTTAAGTGCAGCCACTCTTGTCATCTCTTGTGTATCTCCATGAGTATACATTTGATGTTGAACGTTGATCCCTCTACATCTTTTTGCCGCTGTCCCCCACAACACAACTATGTTGCCATGTACACAATTGTCCTTGTGAAAGACACTGCATCCCTGTCTCTTACATGGGTGCTGTTCTGCGTAAGACTTTAATCTCTGACCTTGTGGAGACAATACACATAGCCTTTATTCAGGCCACTACTGTAGTGAAGGGTATACACAGGTAGAGCCAGTACATCTACTTGTTTTTTGAAGGGTATCTACTATAACACTACTAAAGACACAGCCACAATACCACTGCTTACAGACATCAATAAATGATCACATTATTGCTTGAAGTCTGCCTCAGTGCATCTAAATTATGGCAGAGATAATCAATAGGGGGTGCTGCAGTGTTAAAATCCATGTCTATAGTCTTTGACAGGGTGTTCACAGTCAAATATCATCAAGAGCAAGCCTTATGTGTGTGTAATGTGCCATCTGACCCAGTCTGGATTGTGTTGCTGATGAATGTCTTGGCAAGCAGACACTGAGCGACAAGCTACAGCTACTTGGCACATATTGGGATTTAACTGTGTAGCACTTACTAAATTCCTGTGTTACTCTAATTTGGGTGTTTATTTTACCATAACCAAGCCCTGCTGCTAGTGTATTTTAATTTGGATGTTATATTGTAATAAGACGCTAGCAGCTCTGTGAGACTGTACAGTTCTTAGAGACAGTGGTGATTTGAGCTCACTTTAGTATGTTAACATGCTGATGTTTAGTATTTAGTACTGTTGGTACTTAGTACTTGTTAATACTGAGATGGTGAAATGTTATCAGCTTGCAAGAATGGTAACGTTTGCTAATTAGTGCTAAAAACAAAGTACTGTTAACGCTAATGAAAATGTTGCTAGCTTTGCAAGTATTTGGTGATAAATGACAAATTAAATTTTGGCCAGATGGTGGCGCCAGATGGAAAATTCACGAGATCACAGTTATTGCAATTTCTCCTGAAGGGGACAAATCTGTCCTCAAGACATTTTAACTGACTCCACCCATCTAAGGATTTTTCGGCAGATTTATAAAGCTGTGCATACGCATGGTTCTGCTTTTACAAACTTGACTCAACGCTTTACAAAAACATGTGTACGCCTGGTCTAATGAATGCATGAGGTGTGCACATTCTCACCACACATTGTTTTTTATAAATATCAGTTTATGTGCAGTAAATGGTGTGAGCATTGTTTTTGCATCTGGCCCCTGTATTTTACCACTCTTTAATACCTGCGGTTATTGGTTGATTTGTGTGATATTCTTATGTGTGTACCACTTATGAGTGGTGATGCAGAAGGATGCATGCAGGCTTCACTTGCAAGTGTTGTATAAGTTTCATTTTTTGGACGTTGGTGCCCCCCCTTTTATTGTGGCCATTTAATTACTTCTTGGCATATTAGACAAAGGGCTCACTTTCATTTGTTTTGGTGACGTAATTGCTGCATCGACATTATGAGCCTGTAGTGAACCATACAGTATGTATGGGTTTATAATGATTATATGATTTGTATGTGGTGCAACAGTTATACATTAAACATCAGTCATGATTGACTATTGATACATTACTGGATGCAATTTAAGCATAGCTGATGTTTGTGTGAGTTGGACAGGGCAATATTTGAGTCATGATGGTGTTTAGCCTTGTTGCTAGCGTGATTAAAAGTCAGTCAAAAAATTAGTCTGAGCAAAGCAATAAAGACATCGATATGTTCCCTCTAAGCCTCGAACAACATTTTGAGGCATTGGTGATTTTTCTACATCTGTGATTGAAGTGTGTTTGTGTTGTCTGCAAGAAAAGATGTAGGCGAATTTCCATACCTTTGAATTTATTAAATTTACGTCTCCAGCTATTAATTACAGATGTGCGTTGGCAAAATAAAATGTATCTTAATGAGTTACCTGCTGTCTACAATAACACACATGTTCATCACCTTTCTTTCCTCATATTTCTCACCATTTCCCTACTTGCTATTGTATTGCTATTTGTATTTGTACATCTTTTCTTTTGTCTTATCCTTTTTTTGTTCTCTTCTTTTTCTGCCATGAACAGACAAGCTAGTTTATTAGTAGACGAGATGAATAGTCTGGGACAGTAATATAGATGATGGCTTTGACCTGTACTGGCTCCTCAATCTCGTTCCAAATCAATATATCGTTCCATCACTGTGACCCAGATGTCCATCCTTCTTCCCTCTCTCTACCTCTGTCCCTATCGCTTGCCAATCTCCATTCATCAGTCTTTTCTATCTCCATTCTCTCCTCTCATTTTCTCTTCCAAAATTACCCGAGTCAGACTTGCTTGACAGTGAGAAAAAAAAGTTTGTCTTTGTGCGCAGTACTTTAGAGAAGAAAGAAATACATGAGAATGAGTTGGACTTTCAAAAGAAGTTTGCCCTGAAACCTTTTGTTCCATGGCTCTCATGAAGTATTCATATTTTCGATGAACTCTCCCTGGCTTTGCTTTCTTTTTTTTTCTCCTGTAACAAATCAGGGACATAGTTAATGACCTTGAGGCATTCACAAAACAGTGTGACTCACATCTGCCGGTACTCTGCTGAGTCTGTGTGTGCATGTATGTGTGTAAGAAGGTGAAAAAGAGAGAAATGTATATGTATGTGTTCTTTTGTTCTTCTATTGTACTTCATTATAACAAAATGTCAAAAATAAAGTTAGAAAAATGGACCATACTATTAATGGAATCTGCAAATACACAATACTTTGTTGAAACACATTTAGCAGTTTTGACATCGTTGACTCTAAATATGTTAACATTTTACAAGACTGGCAATATACCTATTATACTGTCAACACTTTCCATGAGAAGACTAACAGTAAATTGACACTTACATCTGTGTTGCCTGTGTAGCCAAACCTTGATATGAGCTTAATCTGCTGTGCCACAGAACTCCACCTGTGTCCAAAAACTAATTGACATAAAGGATCCACAGTGTTACACTGGATGACATCTTTGTTCTTGTACATGAACACAGATCCTCTTGGCTGAATCAAACACACTGCCCTGGAGCTGAAAAAACTCACCAGTGCACCATTGTGTGTTCATCTGAGTAACCTTTAGTAAAAATGAGTGTCCAATTTTATTATTATTATTTATTTATGTTAAGTTTAAACATTACATTGTTTTCAAACATTTTTCAAGATTTATATCTTCAGTAGAAACAAATGGACTTGGGTTTGAGTGGCACATAAGGATAGGATGCTGTAAAGTATGGTGAGATAGACTAACAGATTTCCGGGTCTGCATTGGATTTGTTGAAGCGTTATCTTTTCACAGGTGTTTAATGGTAAATTAAATAGACATACAATGCAATGTGGTGACAATAATGTTTCTCTCAGAAATTTAGAGTAGCACCTACTTCAATGTCTTATTGATTGAGTCAGTGTTGGCTGACTCTGCCTTTCACAGCATGAATGTTAAACTCAAATCCAGACTTTATAAAACATTTCTTTAGAAACTCACAGAATGTGTGATGTCAACATTGATATTTGCATGTTTCTTAGCAGTCTATAATATATATTTCATTTTATTTATTTATTTATTTCAATAAAACACCTTGCTATTAGTATTTCAGTATGTGAGTGTGTCCCCGGTTATACCAATGACTTTTACAACAAGGATATGTCAACATTTCTTTGTAATTATTACAACCATACCTCTGGTAATATGGTAGCTTGACATGTCATTGTGGTATTATGTCAGGAGCAGAATGAGATCGGAGCAAATCCCTTCTTGTTCCTATTGTAATCCTGTGTCTGCTTTCCGACGGGGTATTGGAGCGTTAGCAGAGATGTGAATCGATGATGGTATTTGCACAGTTCTTATCGCTCCACATATCTACTGTCATAGAAACCCGGGGATTACATTCACCTACGGCTTACCACTGACAGATATGGAAGGAGGGGTTGACTACTATGGTTTGTTTTCTTTCTCTCCCTCTCTCCTTCTATTCCTCCTTCCTTCCTTCTTTCTTTTCTGACATGCATTCAAGTGCTTTGCTGGCATAACTATTTTTACATGTGAGGATATTGTGTTTCCTCTCTCACCTTATCTCACCTGAAATGTAAAGTATACAGGCAGAATAAACTGATGGAGGTTTCAGTGCAGTAAGCTGATCACAGAGCAGTCAGATTAGCTATGGATGTGAACATTATAGAACATTATACACGAACAGAGCCAGAAGATTACATGGGGCTCATATCATGACCGAGACAGAGACACGATATGATAGGAGGCGTTGGAAGAAAAACTGACAGACACAAAGCAAGCGAATGATCTAAAACATTGGGGAAAAATGTTTGAAGAATATCAATTAAAAGAAGGATTTGTTATGAACAAGACTTGTTGACTACTAAACCCTTTTACTTCTTTGTTATTTAAAGAATCTGAGCAGGCTATGCAGTGCAGAGCCCAGAACAAAGAGCCGCAACACACATCTGTCCTCTGTACTCTGCATGCAGGAGACCACCTCCAGCTGTCTGCATAATGAACACTCTAACATACACACACACCGAAAATAAGCAAATATGCAAGCCTGCAAACACACACTTTGTTGCTAGTGAACATTGCTGTGACGGTGAACATTAAGACGTAGTAATTTTTGGGATAATTAGTTGGCCTGTCAGTTTTATGGCTGTACCTTGCTAGCTCCAAGATTAGGCCTCCGAGACCTCCTGCTCTGCTGCACAAACAGCACTGTGCCATTGTGTGTGCAGCGAGAGAGAAACAGAGAGAGAAAAAAGAGGGAGGCAGAGCAAATGCAACAGAGAGGGAATTATAATTCCGCTATTTAATTAGTAAAACCTCATTCAACTTCATCTCTTCCATCAGTGACTCTGAATTGCTCTCGCCATTAAAGAGATAGAGATTTCCCTCAGTCATATATTCTAATGTGTCTTTGCACATACAATAATTTCAGAATCACATCAACCATTCATATTCAAATACCCTTTGTAATAAGAGCAAACTATCAATTATTTCAAGGTGGATGAGAAATGCTTTGAAATTCTGATCATAGTCTGATCCTACAGATAAAAGTGGAGAGAGAAAATGTTCAAGAATATAAAACATCCATCTACTACATCCTTTTTCTGGTGCTTGCCCTTGTTACAGTGGAAGCAGTCTATGTTGCATATGTCCAAACTTTCTTTCAAGCTGCATCCTGAGAAATCCTGAGGCGTTCGTAGCCCAGATGTTATATTTGTGACTAGAAAATGAATCAAAAAGGAGAATAGAATGTTAAATGGTAAAATGTGATCCAAATAAGTTATGTTAAGTTATGATACATTAACAAGAGACAAATGAATAATTTCACACATGAAAGCAGTTCAACTCCACAACTTCTTGTGACAATATTATTTGATCACACAAGAAGCTGTAGGCCCATATACATTACAGTCACATACATTTACTTCTACCATGCATCAGCATCAGTGAGCAGTTTTGCTTCCACATCCCACACACACTCACGTTCATGCACTTTTTCCAAGGATCTGACTTTGTCTTTTGAAAAGACTCAACAATTATCCAGCAAGCACAATACATGCACAGGGAATAAACTTGGCAGCACAAGGAAGTCTGAGTGTTATTTCCTTTTTATCAGTAAAAGAGGGAGGCTGACGTGGAGGAAAATGAAAGAAATAAAGCAAGCAAGCAGGAATGAAAGACTTTTTTTTTCTTTTTATGTAGCCTTTGACTGCAGCTTCTGGACATCTTAAACACTGTGTTTATTAGCCGCAGTCCATTAAATCATACAGGCTGTTAGTAATGCATTACCTCAGACATACATTAACTCACGTGCACTAAACACACACAATCTCACATGCACATTCATGTGCATAGAGTAATTATTCATGGCTTGAAACAAGAGAAGACAAGTAATTGAATTATGTTCCATATAAACAATAAACTTGGGAGAAATAAATCTGCTGCATCCAGTATCTTGGCATTTAGCCTGCATGTAACACACACACACACGCAAAACAAACACACAATACAATTCAATGTCAAGGTTTTGCATGAACTCCTTGGGGTACTGAGTTCTTCTCAATCCTCAATGTGGCTGTACAGGCTCTGCTGATCTGATCAGACATTGTATTTCTCCAAAGTCTGCTAATCTGAGCCACATAGTGCAGGGAATAAGTTCAAACATTATGGTCATGGCAGCTCTGCTGGTCTGCATGTACCTGAGGTCTTGAAAAGGACTGAAAACTGTTGTCCAAAATTTACTCAGATTTGTAAGTCTTTTCTCTGATAAATATATCATTGACAATCATGATGCTGTCACATTAAAAGAAAAATGTCAGTCAAACTCATTTAGTAGCAGTTTGAACCCCAAGTTTCTTTATAAAGCAGAAAAAAGATTGATTGATTGTCGCTGACAGCAGTAAACATGGCACAAACCATATCAGAGGAAAATGCACAATGATGGGTTTTCTAACTGAAATGCTGCACATATGTCGTTTAATGCATTTTTTGCATAAACGTATACAAAAAATAGCTGACTTCATTTCTGTGAGCAATAAATGCATACAGTATATACATAAAACAGCAGTAATCTAGTTGTTAGGGTGATGATGATGATGATGTGTTTTCTTCTCTAAATGGTGCACATATCTGTTGTCAGATTGATGAAGATGTCTTCATTTGCTTGTGTTTAGACTTTTTGCATTTGTTTTTTTTTAAAGCTGTAGTGCATTAAACCTCGATGGCTGTACTAGTTATTGCTGTACATGTTTGATGCGACATCAAGAGTCAGGCATGGTGCTACAACTTTGTCACTTTGCTTCTTTCCAAACACTTGATTCCATCTCTCTCAGTTATGCTAATTGAAAATCTGTCTGAAGGCACAAGTCGTCAACTGTCATCGTTACTACTTAAAGCATGTAAGGAATCACAAACAACGAGTAGTGATATAACCATGGTTGAGAACATATATAATATCTACACACTGAAGGTTGTGTGTGTGTGTGTGTATATAAATATATATATATATATATATATATATATATATATATATATATATATATATATATAGTAAGTGGCCCCTTGTTTCATCTGAAGTCAGTGACCATCACTGTTATTATACTGAATACTAGTGACTAGACAAACTTGACAAATCCCAATACTACACTATACCTTGTCAATGAAAAATATTGTGATAAAAAATATTAAATATGTTGAATACATACATAGAGTTTACTCTGTGGAAAAAGGACTATAACAGTGTCTGAATTGATATGAAACTTTCTATTAACTCATATTCCTACATTTATGAAAAATACACTTTCAATTATTAGGAACCTGTTTGACAAAGAATTGTGGTGTTACTGTAAGTGGGTCACCATAGCGGGATCATGTCTTTGTTACTGCACTACTGGTAGATTGAAGTGTCTAATTTTTTTTGTATATATTGTGTTAAATTCCAACCTAAATAATGTCTCCTCAGTCCTCTAAATCCCAGCTCATGTTTGGATGATAACTTACATTATCATCCATCTCCTGAGGAAACAGATGACATTGGATATGGCCACCTCTCCAAAATGTTTTTTTATTCCTTCCCATTAACTAAAGGACTTAGTTGGAGAAAGGATTTGCAAAGAGGGAGCCTGATATTTTAGACTTCACTTTTAACAAAGTGTGAAAGTAAAAACTATAAACACTTCAGACAGAGCAGGCTGAGGGGAAATAAGAGTCACTATAATATCATTTTATCACGGCTGAGGGTTCATCCATTTTTAGTTTGGTCAAGCTGGGAAGAAAATTGAAAATCTGATTCAATATTATTAAAAAAGATAAGAGGAAGTCTTAATCTAATGCAAGTTCCATTTGTTTCTATGGCACATTGACCATGCATAACCTATCTTTCATTTAATGAGAAGTCAAACTCAAATTCTTCCAAAACTCTTTAAAGAACAGACAATGAAAAGAAAGGAAAACCACAGAGAATGAAAATAAACTTTACAAAATGTTATGCTCCACTTGATGTATGTTCAATATTTTCACATAAGAGAATATTGAAAGAAAGAAAAAACATTATCAGGATATGAATGGCCTATATTGGTGTGTGTGATTTTGGTCATAATGCCCAGCCCTACTATTTATCTTCTTGGAAAATGCACTTACTTGTAGTACTGTATTAACACCTACCTACCATACTCATGAAGAATGTGCCAAATAGTGTGATGAATCAACACTACCATTCAAGCACACATTACAGACTCCCCTGAGTGACCTTTTGACTTCTGTGAAAACAGAGCGGACATCAAGCTGGTCTTAAGAGTACTGCCTGAAGGGTTAGGGTTCAACACCTACCCACACACACACACACACACACACACATATTTCCCCTGGCTCTGTCCGGAGCAGCATATGGCAGACCTTCAAGTTCAAGGACACCAGTGTTTTACAGATTTAGAAGATTCATCACTGACAGACACACATTCATCTCATCCTTAACTTTTGGTAAACACACACACACACACGCATCTGCGCACAGACACCATCATACATGACAGAAATGTCAGACAGTAGCAGAAGTAGCCACCAGCTCTACACAGATTAGTTTCTATCTGATAACAGGGATGCATGACAGTGGCTTAACACAAGGGCCCTTGAGGGGAAGCTACACACCGACACACACATAAACACACACCATTTCTTTGTTTGACCTTGTGCAGATCCAAGAAAGCATATATAAAAGTTATTGTGTTGCCTCACTGACATAAGGTTCAGTTCTTTTTAATAGTTTATTCATTTAAAGCAATGCAAATACTCATTTTCCCAGTGCTGATGTGAAAGGAACTTGCTCGTTTCTTTTCTTTATGTGGATGGGATTAGATTTATCTACACACACAAACACTGAAATATGCAGACAGGCTGTACATGATATGGAACGCTGAACCAGAGTCACAAAATGCAGCTTATGTGACATACAGTCAACAAACAACGAACGTTGGCTAGCTCCTCTTATTTGTCAGCAGCCCGGCCTTGGTGTCTCAGTCTGATATGTGTGAATAATCCGGGTTGTGCTTGAATAAGCACAGCTCCTATCTGCCTCCCATGGATCTGATGGATCAAATCTGCGGGCCGAGCATTTATCACAACAAAAGGAGGAAATGGACACAATTGCTGTGGTAACTTACATTACCTCTAATGCCTCACCTACCTTTGGTGTCTGTTTTATATATAGTCCACAATAACAGTGTAATTCTGGTCGCTTTTGGTGTCTTTTAGAATTCAAGATGTATCACAAATATATAAATATAAATGTGCTCATATTTGATATATTAGATACTTTTGTGTTTGTATTTGACTCTTTCAGAAAGGATGAAGATGTTTTTCAGAACATTCTTTTTTCCTATGAAAACACATTTTAGAGACATAATATTTTGTGAAAAACATACAAATTAAAGTAGCTAATTTGATTTGTGTCAGCAACAAACACACAATAAAATACCAATAATCTAGTTCTCAAGGACTAATGAAAAACAGCTTTTTGCTTGGCTTGGACCATGATTGGCTTGAATCCTGAGTTTCATTTTTCATTTTTGAAGGTCTTCTGAACCAGAGGGAAGTATATATGTATAAAGTCAGAAGGTTCATAGAAATCTGACCCACGGAGGAGCAAGACTGTGTGCGTGTGTGTGTACCACATATTCCTCATGTTGTGGGGACTTCATTGTGGTGTGGGGGGAATAAGTGTTCACGAAATCAATGTAAGGCAATGTAATGCCCTCTGAAGTGATGGGAACATGACTGTGTGTGTTTTTGTGCGTTTGTCTGTGTGTGTGTGGAGGACTAATTAGCCGTTTGTTCTACATGTTTTATGGGCCCTGGGGGATGATAGAAGATGGGCACATACACACCTTGCTCCCTACAGAGGCCCATCTGTTGTACACACAACACACAGCCATATAAAACTACTATAAAAATGCTGATGAGGGAATATCTATATTGATGGGATCACTCATTTGAGCTGTCTGTTTGGAAATATTGTCCTACTGACTGCAGCACTGCCACAGTGATGAAAAGGCAATGAAGAGAAAAGATAACAAAAGCAGAGAAAAATCTGTGCCTGGAAACCCTCCATGTTTTGTTGGATTTAACCATTCAGCTGAATACTTCAAAAACCTTATTTGGTTGCAAAAGCTTCTGAATAACAATTTAAGCCATGTTTAGTTGAAAGTCGCTATAGGGTAATATACATATATTAGATGTAGTATTTTATGAAGTAATTCATGTAAAAGGATATGCTCACAATTTTTCAAGTCTGTAAAACAACAGTCAGGTGCCTAAATGAACACTGAAACATGTTTTCCTGGCTGTAATCATTCCTCCTGTTCATACTGGCTATTAAAAGATCCCCTTCAAATGTGCTTCCAATGTCAATGATGGGGACCGAAATCCAGTGTGTCCACACAGTCATTTTGCACTACAAATCATTTAAAAGTTTATCTCAAATTTATATGAGGCTTCAGCAGTCTTAGTTAGTCATATCAAGTGCATATCTGCCCCATTTACAGTCTTTTTAGAATCAAATTCCCTCTTTGAATTTCCTCAGACAGTGTTTCCCTGTTGAGCAGTAAAAAGTGTAAACACAATGATATTTATTATTTAAACCATCCTATCAACAAAACTGTATCTTGTATACATGATTAAATCTATTTTGGACTGATACAATATACATACATTGTCCATTATCCAACTGCTAAAACCACATGATTAATAAAAAACATGTTAATCACATCATACATATTATGTGTTCCCCAGTATGTAACAGGTATCTTCTTTCCTAGGTTCAACCAAAGAATGAAGTTATTCTCACACATTTGGTTCAATCAATTACTAAAGTCATGACCTTTCAGGAGCTGTCTCTAACCATATTTTGCTTTCATCTTCTTTCTTCTCATTTCTGCTCAGTGGTTATTGATTGAAAAAGGCTTTGCAGAACAATGAAAAGAAGTCAGTAGCAACATCTGAATCTTAATATTAATTGTGATTACATACCGAGATGCACCATTGGAATTTAGTGTTTATCTTAACAGCACGCTTGGATTTTATCACTTTGATTAAATGAAGCTTGGAAAATATGATTTGTAAATTGCTTTCGTAAATATTCACCAGTGTATAATGATTTGAATGTACCATTATATCTAGAACATATTCCATGTTTATGAAAAATACATATTTGAAACAAATAAAGTGACCCATCCCCCTCTGAAGATTTCGAAACTGCCAGCTGTAGAGGCTGTATATGTCCCCTGTGGAATTTATTTAATTATCACACTACACCAGTGCTGTTCACACAAACTGAATAGTACCTTAAACAACAGGGATCCCCCACTGTACGCTATCAAAAGTCTCCAGCAAAACAAAGAGAGGTAGAGAAGTCAATATTCCACCTCTCTGAGAGACACATAAGTGTGAGGCAGAGCTATAACACATTGTGCGGTAAGCTCTTTCTCACTTGGCTAACCTTGAATGAAGCCTCAGATGAGAAGAAAATGCTATTTTCACCTCACTCCTGAGCCAGAAGTGCCTTTGCTATGAGCTATATGTGTGCGTGTGCCTTCGTTCTATTTTCACTCGGCTTTCATATAACCAAGAACATCAATATTATTTGCTACACCTGTATCAACTAATGCATCTGTACAGTTTAATGCAGTTTAATATACTCCACAAATTCTATCAGTACATTCTATCAGGTCTCTTTTTGTGTCACCAGCATTAAAATATTGTGAGCTCAAAACACTAGAATTTAGAAAGAAAATACACAAATAGACTAAACAAAAGCACCAGTTTGACAGGACATGCACGGCATTTGGGGGGAAAAGAAAAAAGGCTGCAAAGTGAGAAAACACAACCAAAAACATAAATTTAAGAGAAAACAGAAATGAATAACCCAATACAGAAACACTCTGCAGTAGAAGCTTCTGTTTTCTGTATTTGTAGTGTGTGTCTGTATTTGGTTTTGTTGTCTGCAATCTTTAAAATGACTCTTACTTTTGGGTTATTTATTCTTTCCCCTGTATTAAAAGCTGCCTGAATCAAATGGAAAGCAGTTCGGTAATGACAAATGCTTTTCATTTTTTCTGGCGACCTGTTTTATCTGTGGAGAGGAAACCTTCAGATTGTTGAAGTTTTCAGAAAAACGGTTTCATTCATTGAAAGAGGGAAATTCAATCACCGGGTGTGAAAGGTTCTGTTAAATAGCCCAACTTAAAGGGAAAGTTCGGGATTCAACCTAGACCCTATTTTCCCATCTTTTTGTGTCTAAATGATTAACGAGGACAACAATTTTTGAAATTGGTTGATTTATTGAGTGACAGTGCCTTATCTGGCAGTCGTGAAACAGGCTGCAGTGTAATCCAACAGTGCAATTATGCCTCATCGATGTACGTCCACTAAAAGTGTTTGTTTTTGCTGGTGACGGTGTAAGTGTCTGACAACATTTATTTTAAATAAACTTTTATTTTCTTTACCTTTCAATTGATCCAGTCTGTTTGTTATTGTGTCTAAGCAAGTCTTGCTGATAGGGAAGTCTTGCTCTGAAATCTCACGAGAATCGAGTTACTGCAGGAAGACAATGACAGAAATGTGAGTGAGAGCACAGAAAGCATAGCTTAGCATTATGTAAAAGATTTTTGCTGATTTTGACAACAACTTAACTCTTGTGAGATGTCATTGTGAGACTTCTAGTTGAACAAAACTTGGTTAGATACAATAACAAACAGATTGGATCAATTGAAAAGTAAATAAAATAGTTTAATTTCTCTGTAGGGTCCTTTTCATAATGGTGTCAGACACTTATAATTACAATCTGAGCCTGTCAGTGGTCCAAACAAGCACTTTTAGTGGACACAGGCGCAATTGCCCCAAAGGGCATTACAACTTTCCTCACGGCTGCAGGCTGTGCTCTTACTCAATACTGGAAAAGGTTCAAAAATTATTGTCTCCATTAGTCACCTACACACAAAATTATGGAAAACTAAGGTCCAGGGTTAAATATCCAGACGTTTCCCTTTAAATAAGAGGTTAGACCAGATGAGCAAAAAAACATCTTAACATGTAAAGTTGGCTACTCAGCAAACAGTATCACATTAAAGTTTGGATGACATCTGAGAATTATAAAATGCATGTGTGGACCTGACTTAAGTTTGAGACAAGATGTCAGTTGAGATTTTTAATTAATTTTGCACTCACTAGTATAAACCGCATGTGTCACAATCTTACATTATACTGTTGTTTTTGGTTAACTTTCAGTGGAGGTTGTGGGCAATGAACAATTTCTCAAACCAAAACTTTAGACCCAGTATGTGTGTGTGTGTGTGTATTGGTGTGTGTGTGTTTTCCTCCAAACCACAGTAGGATGTCGTTTTCACAAGTTTTCCCTGTGTCCATCAAACACTCAACCCTCAAGGGCTTCTGCTGTTTTTGCCTTTATATATCAGACCCCATTCCTCTGTCTTCTTGCCTGTCTCCTACTCTCTCTCTCTCTCTTTCAGTGGGATTCTGGACCATAAACTACTTTCCCTATGGCCTATGACCCCTCATGTCACATCCTCCCTGTCCCTGACCTTCAGAGTCACAGCAGCCTTGGGAAAGAGTTGGTGGACTGATTTACTGATACGTGGGACAGTGAAGCTCCAGAGAGGTCAGCAGGGGCTTGCATTGCTTCACTATCCCACGAACTAGGCCTGTACTCTGGGTTATCAGTGATTTAGTGATAGGGTGTTCTGGTTCTGAAGAGCAATGCCAGGGGACCCTGTTGAGGGAGGCATGCTGTAATGTGAGAGGTGTGTTGCAATGCACTTATGTCTCTGTTTGCAACTCCATCATCTAAGACAAGCAAGGGATGGGCTGGGGGCAGCTTCTGGTGCAGTTAGTTAAAGTTTCAGTGCAAAAAGAATCACATTACCCAGTCTCATTGTCTGGAAATTCTGTCTTGTGTATTTTAGATAAATAAAAGTTAAGTGTTTATTGGATGAAAAACAATCAAAACTGTAGTTTTCTCCCAGTGCCAGATGCCTGGATTGCGGTAGCATTTTGAGATTTGAAATGAAGACTAAAACCTTGTTCCTCTGCCAGTTACAACACACAAATTGTGATACCATCTCAGTTTGTAGGCTTTCATTAGGTTTAAAAGCAAAAGACTGGAAAATAAATAGCGCAATGTTCACATGATATTTTAGTGGCCCCTGTAGAGAAATGATTTCTCTCTTGCCCCCCTTTTTACAGATAGGTTAAAGGTCAGTGTCAACTACAAAGCAGCACCAATGGAGGTGGAAAATGTTCTAGTACATCTCAGAGCTGGTGAAGCTGTATAACTTTGACTTTTGTTTGCCTTGGAAAGCAGTTTGTTGAGATATATAAAATGATATGGTTGCTGTAATGAGAAGTGACACCAAATTTAAATCTCAAAGTCTGAATAATTTTCCTCTGTTTATGATTACGTGGTCTAAATTCTAACTGAAATATGATTGGAGATAGGAATGAGGTTCATTCCTAGCTAATCAGACACACTTAAACGACCAATGAAAAAGCTCTTCCCCCCCCCCCCCCCAATGTCAGAAACGTTCCGACGCCATTACCTCAGACTAATTACATTTACGCATTTTGTCTGGACAAATACATTTTTTTCCATGAAAAAATATTTTTTCATTTGCATCATCCACTGTATTTGATCTGGCTTCATTTAACATTACAAACATTACAGTACCAAAAAACATACTAATTTTCTATTTCCTGCTACAGTAAATATTATTCTACCCACACATGCTATATATTTCAATCTTTTTTTATTAGTTTGTTGGAAGTCACAAACAGTGTGCTGATACATTACAAGGAAGTAAATGATATATGCCATAGTAGTCTCAGCAACACAGTTTTATTTCAGGACTTAAAAGAAACCCTGTGGACATGAATATATGACAGAACAGATAGAGGGAGTTGTGGATTTAGAGAAAACCCAATCTTCATGGATTAGCTTCCTCCTGTGCATTATCAGAGATCAGATTCAACCGTGTGCATGTTTGTTTATCTGGCAGAGGGGATTAAACACATTGTGTGTGGACAGAACCATGTGTACTCTCCATCACTACATTCCTCTTAGGTTTTCAAAGAGCCAATTAGCATCATCCATCTGCCATTATATTTTTAGAAGCAAAGCACAGAACCACATGAACCTGTCAAGTCACTCACTCACTTTTATATAAATATCGTGGTAGTGGGACGTAAGTCATACAGTATGTACAACAGTATATGTTTGTAACCCTTTCGCCACCGGCTCGTGATATGAGGAACGCTTTCAAATATACTTAATATAGCATTAACCTCATTTTATCTCCAATAATCAATTAAGTGGTGAATGGGACATCTCATTGTATAGTTAGCATGTCTAGGGTAAACAATGATTCTCACTCTTTTATAATACCCAATGAGAGGCTGAGGGAATAACCCTGGCTTTGACAACAAAACAAAATTACTGCAAAAATGTATTCATTACCCTACTCAGATACTCACTGTATGAATTGACAAATGAAAGCACAACACGGTTTCTCAGTCTCTCAGTTTTGTATTCAATGAAGCAATAAACCTTCCACATCAGAAAATAGAAAACATTGTATGAAAAATAAAATAGGAAAACCCCAAAATAAAATTGACCCGGGATTTTATTTTAGTTTAAAGTTTAGTTTATTTAGTTTAAACAACCTGAGTGCACTCTGTGGTTATTATGTGGTCTTTTAGCAAGCTAGCATTAGTTCGTTGGCGCGCTTTACGTTGGAGCTCATGAAGAAACAGGACGCAGAAATATTTACCTCCATTAGAAGAGATGAAACAGCTCCTACCACCTCCGCGAAATCCTCCCTGTGAGGCCTGGCTCAGCCCACAACAGTTAGCAGCAGCATCCACACTCCCCACAGCAGCAGACAGCAAGCAGATGGTCTCCAGCCTCAGCAAAACGTCCGCGACGGCCGCTGCAGCTCCTCCCGACCAGTCTCCTCTCGTCTGTGCAGGTGAAGATGTCCGACCGATCTCCCTCGATGGCGGCAGCTGTGATGAGCTAACGTGGCTAACTAGCGCGCTAGGCTAACGTGGCTAGCTCGACGCTCTCAGTAGCATAAAAAACACGTTATTAATAAACAGTCCCAACTCTGGTAAAGTCACCTCCGAGCTTTTCTTCAGCAGCAAGATTTACATAGTCCAACATGAAAAACACAATAAACGAAGACGTCTGCAAGGACTCTCCCATGAGTGCAGCTCTTCTCTAGTCCGCTGTCCTTTTTCTTTTCCTGTTTTTTTCCCCCTCGTATTCTCACGTGAACACCCAGAGGTCAACCGGAAGACACACATCCGGGTCATTAATTCTCCAAAATAAATGAAAATGACTGTTATGCTTTTCTTTTGGTAATGAACTGAACCATTTTTAAAAGTAACTTATACATTTTAACTGTACGTTTTTAAATCACTATTTAAACAGAGTAATATATGGATAATACTCAGTAGCGTGCAGTGGTGTTTCAGTCAGGGCCAGCACCAAAATCCAACTTCAACATCAATTTCTAAAACAGACACAAACATGCTCCAAAAACGGTTCTAAATTTACTTCACAAAGAGAGAGAGAGATATATATATTAGCCCAACAGCAGTGCCAATCTGGTCCAGAGAAAGTCAAAAAAAAAACTAGCACTCACCGATAACTTGTAGATGAAATCCATCCTGTGATCCGTCATGATGAAAAAGGTTTGGCTTGATGTCCGCTTCGGTGTACCCGAAGCAGGTCCGCAGTCATATCTTTATCTACCGATAAACTGTTAAATCAACCAACATCACCTTTACAGAATAACAGACAGTGCGTCATCACGCACCTGCCCATGGGCCAATCAGCCAAGCTCATTTGAATGACAACGCCCAGGCCAGCACTAGAAACTCTGCTTGACATAGGGCGTTCTGTCAATAACACATCAAAATTTGATTGGCTGATGATACGGTCACTCAACGTTACGCACCCAATAGCAGCTTCCAGCTCGATCAGAGGCTAACAATGCAACTACTGCTGGCCCCAGCAGAGGAAAGGAGCTGTGATGCGTTTATAGGACATAGGAGATTTGAGCTCCACAAAATATAACCATTCGTTTTCTGGATAAAGTTGCATACTGAATGACCTTTTAATTATGGGAAAAACTGAAAAAATACATTTTTGACAGGGCAAGCAGTGCTAGCCTTGCTGCCCCTGACTGCACACCACTGATAATACAAATCTTTTAGATGCAATTTGACCCAACTGAATAGAAATTATGCACCTGTCAACAATTCACATATTTTAAATCAGGGACAAAAATACAAAATAACTGATTAACATCAGGTTATTACATGTTAGATATTAGATACATTGTAATTTTAGTCACCCAAAAACGACACAGTTATGTTTGAGTAACATATGCCATCTAGTGGCATATATAGTATTTATGACTTGCAAAAGTGGCGCAGTTCTGATGACGTATAAATTGACAAATTGGAAGGGGGTGAGGGGAGGTTATAATCCCACAGTAGACTTTCCCTTTCCCATTTCCATCGAAGATTTGGGACAGTTTGTAACAAGAAACAACTATTATTACCCCTTAACTCCATGGTTAATTATATTACCTATGACAATGGAGGTTGCCAAAGTTTAAGAAAGTAGTAACTTTAAACCACACCGCACGTTTCGCTAACCTTAACTAAGTGCTGACAGTGCTTAAACAGAACCATAAAAAAGTTTAATTCTGTAATTACCAACGGATATTGGACTACAAGATCTGATATGTTGTCACTAAACATTTTACTTATACATTCAGTATCAACATTAACAAATACAAGTACATTAACATTTTCTCATTATGTTGAGGGGAAACATTATTCAATCAGCTTCGTAATTCCTGCAAAATGTACAGTATTTGCTGACACACGCCACCTGTGACTGACAGAGCTGGTTACTTTATGAAGTGATACAAATTATTCTTGTGTTCTTATGCGATCATTTATATTGTGTTTTAATACAGCTATAATCACGATATGGTTGGTCTCATTTACATAGTGTTCTGGTTTTTGTTATCAGTCAATGTATTGAGTAAACAGTGATTTTATTATTATAGATACAGCCTTATTTAATGTGAATATTGCATCCTTCGAGGAAAATTAACATATAATATTTGGCTTCACTTTAAAGTGATCACAGAGAAGGTTTGAAGCAACATATGTTTTTTTCTTAACTTTCCTGCCTCACAGACTCTGTTCCTCACCGGGCAGGCTTAGGTCATCATTTTGCAAAGCTCAGTTTTCCCCGTACACACTGAAACACTAAAGCTGAAAGAGAATGCTGACAAAAATGTTTCTGGGAGACAAAAACATTTAGTCTAGCTGCAGGGTGAGGAGAAAAAGGTGTGTTTACAGATTTACTTGGCCTAATAGGGACAGTGGCCAGCTGCCTTCAGCTCTACCCAACCAGGAACTTGCAGCGCTGAAAGACACACAGACATAACACAGCAACAATACAATGCACAAAAGCCATGACAGAGGCCCCATGGCCATGGGCGTCGAAGTGGGGGGATAAATTGGAATGGTGTACCAGGGCCCCAAGCATGGGGGGCCCTGGGCTTTTGTTTAAATATATCAGTTATAAAAAACAACGTCATAAATATTAAAATAAAATCAAAGTTGCTATGAAAGTTCAATAATAAGGTTGCTTTAATCAAATTGAGACTGTCTGAGACTACCTGCACCCCCTTGCAAAAATGCAGAATGGTTCATTCCGCCTGGTAGGACTCGCTAACGGTTGTTAACTTGTTATATACAGTCTATGGTTGTTAATCGACTCATTCCTACACAGTGCTCTATGCAGTAACGTGTCAAAGAGTAAATTAGGCTGCCAGAAGAGGAAGTAGAGAGGAGAAGGAAAGAAGCAAAGACTAGGCAACCAGATGCTCACGTTTTTTTCAAGGAAAGGTTAGTTCAGCCCAAATGTTAAAGCCCATTATGATAGATGAAATACCAGGTTTTAATCAGACCTCCCAAGATTGGCGTGAGATCGCATCCCAATCTGCTGAAGGGGAGGGGGCGTGTCAGGTGTGGCGTGAGAGTGTGTGAACTGCTTGAGACTGCTTTGAATGGAGACAACACATTAACACATCGAAGCTCACCAAAATCAATAGCCCTCTTAGGCTAAATAGACTTATAACAGTTATTATAAAATGCTATTTGTAACTATTGTAGCAGCCTACTCATTTTAAAACATGCTTAGCAGTTATTATTGATGATATTGATGCTGATAATAATTTAAAAATCTAGTTAATGGCATAAGTAACCTAGCACATAATACAGCAAATGTCCATTGCCTGTTAGCAAATCTAAATCTTAGCTTTTCAATCAAAAGTCCCTTTCAGAAGCAGTGGCAGAAAGTGCATCAGCTACTCCATTCTCCTCTACTGCAGACTTGAGTGAAGGTCATAATGACTATTGAGTCATGGTCTGTTTTTGGATGTAGAATTTTTTTGCTGTTTATTGTTTATTAAGGATCCAGAGTTTAACATCATCACATCACAGCAATGTTAAGCCATGTGTGGCATTATGGAAACCTGTTTACATTTCTTTTGAAAGTAAAATCTGACTGACTGGTGAGTCTTGTGTGGTTGTATATTATTGTACAGTAGCCTTAGCAATTTTTTGAAGTAAACTAGGAAGTAAATTATAACAGGTGTTTTATAGTCTACTTTGGGGGTCATTAATAGGCCTTGCGATCTCCAATACTGAGAGCTCAAACTGAAAACAACACAATTCACAAACCACAGTAAAACAACTTAAGGGTAGACTACAGTGTGTGTGTTTGGAAGGCGGCGGGGGTGGGTCTAGGGTGGGGTGGGGGTCCCTTCAGGAGGCTTATGTATGGGGGCCCAGAATTTGGTGCTACACCCCTGCCCGTGGCCCCAGGGCCGTTACATATTTTGTACAAGGAAGATAGTCTTGCTTTAACCATGGGATTCCGGCTTGTCAAATAGGATCATAATGTTGTTTAAAAATGTATCAAAACATCCCCAGAAACCTGCTCAGACTCCCCCAAATGTCCATCTGTGCTCAGTATGTTGCAAGCATTAAAATGGCTAAATATTCCAAGCGCTTCAGAACACAAGACTGAAGCCAATTAGCTCATTGTCCAGATTTCTTCTCTCCATGTGTTGGTTCTTGTATAATACGTACATTATTGTAAACCAAGTTGCACTTGATCAACAACCACAGTAAACATTGAATCAGTGCAGAACTATGTTCCAAGCCAACACATGCACCTGCACTTTCACTGAAACTGCACATTATTTGGCTGCTGCTCTCCATTCAGGAAAGAAAGCTAAATATGTGTTACTCAAGTCTGTGTTTGGGCTAGATGAATGGTCATTTTGGCTCACAAGGGATTGAGTGCTGGTTTACAGGCCTGTATGGACCGAGTGTTAATGTTTAATGCGTGCCTTAGGGCTGAGTATGCTTATTACAGATTTGCCAAAGCAACTGTTGCATTTCAGAGGGTCTGGTGTATGGACGGGGCTGTTGACTGTACATCTTAATGTAGGCTGTATAATTATGGACTGTGGTGCGGCTGGCATGATGTCTGCTGCTCTTTTGAGTGAGGGGTTGGCCTGATATAGCTTCTTAAGGGATTTGCTGATCCTTTTTTGATGTTTAAGGCTGCAGTTGTGAGAAACGGTGGTGAGGCTGGTGGCGAGTTTGTGACAGGATTGCAAAGGTGAACTTTGTGCTGTACATGCTGTGGGAATACATGCACAAATAAAATCAACCAATGATATATAATAGATATTATCCCATCACATACACCCAGACAGAGAACAGATGGCGGTATTCACATGTCCTTGGATATGATTATAATCTTGCCATCAGTGTTGGATTCATGATGGAGTGTGGCACAAAATGATCCACTTACCAGTCACGTGTACTAAGATTGAAGGAACTTCCAGGGCCTGCTTCATACTGCCAATTGCTTATGGTATATTCTGCACAGATGTTGTTACTTCTGTAATCTTGTATTGGAAATAGTAATAATTGTATTCAGGCCTTTTAGGATTGGTAGTGATATCTAATTTAAATGAATAATACATGTAAAATATTATCAAGCACTGACATGTTTGTTGTTTGCTCTGTTATGGAGGACTACTGTCTGTAGTTAGCATGGATTCAGAATAGTTACAGTGGATTACAACATCTATCATCCTGTGCTCTCAGAACATGAATTCACAACATTGTTTGTCCTTATTGTTGGTAGATAGTATGCAAACTCCTTCTAAGAAACAGTGTAACATCCAAAGGGATGAAACTGGATGCTATTTTCAGTCTAAGGCCATTTAATAAATGAGAGTGTCATTTTATGTGCGTCACACTTTGAAGGGAAACCTCTTAAAATGTCTTCATGTGGTGACCGAGCTCTTCCCTCCTCACATGGGAAAAGCAAAGCATCAGTGGACAAAATTTGAACATGTTTGTTTGAGTAAAGCTTTAAACATGAACAAAACTGGAAACATGTCATGCACTGAGCTGTCTGTTTAGTGCAAGCTGTCATTAGGTAATTTGACATTGTTTCTAAACATGTCAAAAACGGCTTGTGTTTGTTATAGGGCAAATCCGTGTGATTCTTACCCTGGCTGGATAAATGACTGCCATATGATTAATAGAGGCAATAAATGAAGGACCACCATGATGGAGAGACTGCTGGCAGGTTAGAAGCTGTATTAAGTACTTACATACAGCATTGTTAGTCAATTTTGTTTACAGTAAAATTATACAGTAATGTTCAGTATTGCATCAGAAATAGTTGGGGAGATTAATCTTTCATGAATTGAATGTGAACTGTGGTTCATGGCTCATGAGTAAACTGAAATGGACTTTGTTCTTTTTCCATTATTTATGATATCAGTGAATATTAACTGAGGAGATTTTCAAAATATGTCATCGCTGGAAGTATACATGATGTTTATCTGAAGTGTATTTGTATATTTATTCAAACAAAAACTCATTGTAATGTAGTGCAATAATAAGTATATAGAGTGTCATAGATGTCACAGATGTGCTACAGTACTTTGACAAATAGGTGCACACATTCTAATATCCCAACAAGTCCTCCAATTTTAACAACCAAATGTGCACTCCAGACATCAAATACAGCAGGAGTGTATAATAATATGGCACCTCTATAGGCAATAATCAGCAGGACAACATTGTTTGTCTGTGCTTTCTGAAACCATTACAAATCACTGCAGGTGACAACAGGTTATGGTCTGGTTAGGTTTAAGCTCAGATATATATTACAAAAAATACCAAAAAACATACTTATTTTCTCTTGTACTTTTTCCCGCTACAGTAAATATTATTCCCAAATGTCAACTACCCACACATGCTATAAAGTTTAATCTTTTTTATGAGTTTGTTTGATGTCACAAACAGTGTGCTGATACATTACAAGGAAGTAAATGATATATGCCATAGTAGTCTCAACAACACAATTTTATTTCAGGACTTAAAGAAACCCTGTGGACATGAATACACAACAGATCAGATAGAGGGAGTTGTGGATTTAGAAAAAACCCAATCTTCATGGATTAGCTTTACCAGAAACCACTTGGTAAAGTCTTGGGAAAGATCAATATGTCTGCAGCGAGTAAGTAAATACACTACCGTTCAAAAGTTTGGGGTCACCCAAACAATTTTGTGTTTTCCATGAAAAGTCACACTTATTCACCACCATACGTTGTGAAATGAATAGAAAATAGAGTCAAGACATTGACAAGGTTAGAAATAATGATTTGTATTTGAAATAAGATTTTTTTTACATCAAACTTTGCTTTCGTCAAAGAATCCTCCATTTGCAGCAATTACAGCATTGCAGACCTTTGGCATTCTAGCTGTTAATTTGTTGGGGTAATCTGGAGAAATTGCACCCCACGCTTCCAGAAGCAGCTCCCACAAGTTGGATTGGTTGGATGGGCACTTCTTGCGTACCATACGGTCAAGCTGCTCCCACAACAGCTCAATGGGGTTCAGATCTGGTGACTGCGCTGGCCACTCCATTACCGATAAAATACCAGCTGCCTGCTTCTGCTCTAAATAGTTCTTGCACAATTTGGAGGTGTGTTTAGGGTCATTGTCCTGTTGTAGGATGAAATTGGCTCCAATCAAGCGCTGTCCACTGGGTATGGCATGGCGTTGCAAAATGGAGTGATAGCCTTCCTTATTCAGAATCCCTTTTACCCTGTACAAATCTCCCACCTTACCAGCACCAAAGCAACCCCAGACCATCACATTACCTCCACCATGCTTAACAGATGGCGTCAGGCATTCTTCCAGCATCTTTTCATTTGTTCTGCGTCTCACAAACGTTCTTCTTTGTGATCCAAACACCTCAAACTTGGATTCATCCGTCCACAACACTTTTTTCCAGTCTTCCTCTGTCCAATGTCTGTGTTCTTTTGCCCATCTTAATCTTTTTCTTTTATTGGCCAGTCTCAGATATGGCTTTTTCTTTGCCACTCTGCCCTGAAGCCCAGAATCCCGCAGCCGCCTCTTCACTGTAGATGTTGACACTGGTGTTTTGCGGGTACTATTTAATGAAGATGCCAGTTGGGGACCTGTGAGGCGTCTGTTTCTCAAACTAGAGACTCTAATGTACTTATCTTCTTGCTCAGTTGTGCAACGCGGCCTCCCACTTCTTTTTCTACTCTGGTTAGAGCCTGTTTGTGCTGTCCTCTGAAGGGAGTAGTACACACCGTTGTAGGAAATCTTCAATTTCTTAGCAATTTCTCGCATGGAATAGCCTTCATTTCTAAGAACAAGAATAGACTGTCGAGTTTCAGATGAAAGTTCTCTTTTTCTGGCCATTTTGAGCGTTTAATTGACCCCACAAATGTGATGCTCCAGAAACTCAATCTGCTCAAAGGAAGGTCAGTTTTGTAGCTTCTGTAACGAACTAAACTGTTTTCAAATATGTGAACATGATTGCACAAGGGTTTTCTAATCATCAATTAGCCTTCTGAGCCAATGAGCAAACACATTGTACCATTAGAACACTGGAGTGATAGTTGCTGGAAATGGGCCTCTATACACCTATGTAGATATTGCACCAAAAACCAGACATTTGCAGCTAGAATAGTCATTTACCACATTAGCAATGTATAGAGTGTATTTCTTTAAAGTTAAGACAAGTTTAAAGTTATCTTCATTGAAAAGTACAGTGCTTTTCCTTCAAAAATAAGGACATTTCAATGTGACCCCAAACTTTTGAACGGTAGTGTACATTAATATAGTCTTTCACTTAGCTTTCACCAAAGCTTTTGTTGCCTGTTGAGTCATGCATCTTGTTCAACAACCATCCACACTGATCTCCTCCTCACTGTGTCTTTACCATTTGAAAAGAGGTCGCCTTATGTACATAATTCTAGCCAACAACTATGTTTGCCAACATAATATAATTTGAAATACCGTTTAGTATATGAACGAAATTTCAAGGACGCAGGGTTCCACTTGCTCTCAGTCAGGTAACAGAGTGATGATTTCTGCAACTAACTCAAGACAAGCTTGAGAATCAAGAAAATTCAATAGGCCATTAACCTTCAAATTGTGGCCACAATGGCAGCTTTTCAGCAAAAGTTATGAGTTCACTTTACACCAAAATATGTCCTACATGAATATAAAGCATATGTGAATCACTGTTGTGGTCGTTCTTTCTTTGAGAGAGTAAATTATCAGTCATTTCCATCCTCCATATAAATGCTCACTTAATTTCCATTCATTTGATGGGGTTGCACTCTGAACATGTATATCCAATGGTGGTTTTTTATTTATTTTTCGTATTTTAAAGCCATTAATCAAAGCAGATTCTATTTCCACTTCAGTCCTGTGTCTTTCAATGGTGTATTTGAAATGACTGGTTAGCCAGATCCTGTGATACAACACATGGTGGTGAATGCCACTGAGATCATAGGATTCATCAGTGAATCACACTTCCCCTCTCTTTTCAACAGACAATGATTGCTATGTAGCTCTGTTGTGCAAGCTTCGTGGAGATGGGTGATGATTAGTTTCTGCTTTGTGTGTGTAAGTGTGTGTGTGTGTGTGTGTGTGAGGGTTTTGCTGAGTGTGCTGAGTGTGGGAGAATACAATGAGTGACTTTATACTGCACTTTACCCCGATGACAAAATTCCATCATGGTAGGGGGAAAAAAATAAGGAAGACTTTCAGTGATCCTTTCCACAGCAATACACACACACACACACACACACACACACACACACACACACACACACACACACACACACACACACACACACACACACACACACACGCATATCCAAAGCCTGGTCCTGTTTAAAACAAAGAATTAGGCTGCGCTGCTTCGTGGTTTGCAGTTCTACTCTGGTATTAATGGAAAGCTGGATAATCTGCTTTATCAGGAGCGGATTGCAAAGTTCATGTGATGTAAACTTTCTTTTAAAAGACTCCAAATTGGCATAAGTATGACACTGTAAAAAGAAGGAGAGGATGTTTTCCGAATGTTTTAGATTGCTGCCGGGCAGCAGATTTTCAGTTTTTCTGACTTTACAATAAGATATTGATTTAGGTTTTCTGTGAATGGCTTACATTGAGTACAAGTAGCGTGAAGTTGTTTTACTGTCATGTAATATCTTAGACTTTCAGTTGGCTTATCTTTTTTGTAACAGTCCTTATGGATTGTTTTTAGAAGGCTTAGAAAAGAAACCTACTAACTCTGCAGGTACAGCATGAGGACTTATTGGATTTCTTTCCATGTCATTCTTTCATTCATTTCACTTCCTCTCCTTTATTACTGACCTCTTCTTTTTTGTCTTTGGTGGTAGTTTGATTAAATAGGAAGGCACATCAACTATAAAATGGTATTCTGTTCAGTACTGCAATACCTGTCATCTGAAATCTGAATTCTATTAAAACCTACATTGTGCTTTCAATTTAACGCTTGTGTATAACAATACCACTGCAAGTACTCGTGCTTTCTTTTTCCCTCAGGCTAGTGCCAAACTTGAGACGGCCGCTTTGAAGGGAACCAGACATGCTACTGCAGCTGTTTAGCAGTTCTTTGGGTTCAAGCTGGAGCCCAGCTTTGCCTGCAAAATAATTTAATAGAGAAAATATACAGTATACAACAAATAAAGGTATTGTTTAGTTTGTCTGATTTTTAATAGGGAAAAAAAGTATTTAACCACCATTAACCATTCAAATGTCAGCATGGTTTAATGGATCTGTTAGTGGTCTATCAAAATTAAAAATCAGTTCCTGTAAATTCAAAGTGAATAGTGATGTTTTCACTGTTTTGTTGCTTGTCGAGGTGAGGATAATACTGCCTAAAGTTGTTTTTTATTTATGACTGTAAATGACAACATGTCCTGGTATTGGTCACAGTACTGTTAGGAAAGTCAGATGAGGTTATACGCCACAAATAAATACTTTAAAAAACATCACCAACACTCTTCATCTAATTTGTGAACATAACATGACCTAATTTAACTTTAATAATGTGTCCTTAAGTGATCTTTCAGGCTACACGAGACTCTGCATTGTAGGATGTTCATGACAGCTGCTACTGAAATTTTTTGGCCAAATATTTAAGAGTTCATCAGACAATCTAAGCAAACTTTTGGTGACAGTGTTTGCACCAGGAAACCACTGAACCGTACCACCCAAACCACCAGTCAGTACTGCAAATATGAGGAGACATACTGTACTGTAAGATTAATTTTTTGTCTTTAAAGTGTCTGGTTCAAGCAGACATCTATCTGCCAGCAGGAGAGAGCGTCGGAGCACAAACCTGCCAGTGATTGTGATTCAAGCCCACATTATGTATGATGCATCGGGCGGCCAAATATGCATGATGGCATAGTAATTAGGAGCCGTATATTTTCCCGAGCAATGTGACGCCAGAATCATTACCGCCTATCGCTGTGATGAATGTTTCATGAGACTTAGTGGTTATGAATATATTTGTTCACATTTTGTATGTACATATTAAAATTATGGAAAGTTCTGCCGAAAGGTTGTTGGGAACATTTACATTCCAGTTGCTGTCCAGTCATTGCTAACAGCTGTAGCTTGGATGCAGCCAACAAACAAACAAAAAGATAAATGATGGTGTTTTCTTTAAAAACAGCTATATTATTGTATATTGTATATGATTAGTTTCCAATTTTGCTGCCTTTTTCACTCTGTCAATGCAGTTCTGTGGGAAACGCTGAATTTCTGAGTGATTTTGTAGTTTTGGCCACATTGGCACACGTTGTCAGCTATTGGCAGGTTTCCTTCAAGTATTTCATGGTTTATATGGGCTTTCAATATAGTGAATGAGTCTATATCAGTAACTGGATCAGTTGGAGCATTGTAGAAACATCACTTTTAGGCAGAATTTTAAAGTACAATAATCCACATGAAGCAGATGTAAACCAAGCATAAAGAAATGTAAATAAAGACTACTCAGTGTTTCCAAAAATGTAATTAATCTCACGCACAAGTGTGCCCACACGCGCTTTCACAGTGACATATGCTTGCATTTGTACTTCTCTCTCACACGGTCGCACACAAACACTGGTGCAGGTGCAGCTCTTTTGACTGATGAGTCTCTGAGTGTTTCCAAAGAGCGAGCTACTCTGTGACAGCTGTCTCTACAAATACTGTTAACATGAAACTCTCCATCCCACTCTCCCTTCTCTTTGTTCTTTCCCCCCTTCTCTCCATCCCACTTTTTGCTGGCACCTCTCTCTCTCTCTCTCTCTCTCTCTCTCTCTCTCTCTCTCTCTCTCTCTCTCTCTCTCTCTCTCTCTCTCTCTCTCTCTCTCTCTCACACTCGCTCTCTCTGGCTGACTCCACGCTGGAGTCAATCTTTCATCCCAAGGAGTGAAGTGCCAACTCTCAAGGTACGGTAACAAGAATATAAAACTCTAAAATAACTTAACTCTGCTCCATAGTCCACTAGGGCAGAGTGAAAAGCAATATGTGGTGGTTTTGGGGTTCAGACCAGAAAGGGGAAGCAGCTGCAGCTATGCCAGTGCCAGGATTGCATTTCTATCTCCACACATTGACAGAAAGTTCAACAATTACCCCAGAGCCCAGCCTCAAAATATGATTAGCATGGACCCAGATGATAATGGCTTTTACATGCAATTACGCCAAAGGGGGAATTACCCAGTGTATGGGAATAATGTAGCCAGGGAATGAGACAATTGCTTGCTAATGTCTGTTGTTGTTGGCTGACCCATTGGAAATTTGTTTATTACAAGGTTTTATATTCAGACAGGCTATGTCTGCAGTAAATCATAGGATGGATATTCATAAAAAAATTCATGTCTTTTCATTCAGTTAGTTATGTGAAAAGTTTTTAATGTTTTTGGACAGTAAAAATATAGATGAGAGATGACTGACATGTGCAGCACTGAACCAAAAGACATTCATGGATGTAAATATACAGAAAGTCTGCAATAAATCATGGGATAGATATTCATAAAACAAATCATGTCTTTTCTTTCAGTTAGTTATGTGGAAGGTTTTTATTTTCTTATATATATTTTTTTTGGCCAGTAAGAAAACAGATGAGAGATAACTGACATATGCTGCACTGAACCAAAAGATATTCATGGATATAAATATACAAGCGACAGGTTGTACGTGATAATATGCGATACTGCTTCTGCTGTTGATTTCAGGGCATGAAAATACAAACATGGTGCCAAAGTCATAACTTATAGAGTCTTGCTTCATGTTTTTTGAAGCATTTTTATTTCTTTGGAAATGAAATAAAGGATATAGATACTGGTGCTTTTTCTAACCAAGGGACACAATTAAAAAAAATATATATATATAAAATGTAAGTTTTTGAAATGGTTATTTTCTGCTGAGTTGGACAGGTTCATTTTACTTATCAACAACAGTATTGAGAGTATATTCAATCAAAATTAGTCATATGTATTCATTTGATCATTTAGTGCCTAAGTAAGTTAGGTGGATTTTTAAAAATGATCAATAAAAGTATATTAATGAAAAACAAACAAACAAACAAAAATTGCAAGTACCATCTTTTGAACACATGTTTTCTGTCACTTTGTAAGAAATGTGGTTGGAAAAAGACACTCAATAGGAAAACAAATTAATGAATTTCTTATAACGTTAAATTAAATGTAACGATGATCACAAGATAAGAACAAATATATCACATTAAGATCAAGACTAGTTTTAGTGACCTGCCTTAAATTGAAGGTCAACTGAATTAAAGTTACTAAGAAAAAACGTTGTAATTGGGTAGAGCCAGGCAGGCCAGAAGGAGAGAGGGATGTTAAACGAAAAGAAAAGGGAAAAAAAAATCTATTTTTGACAACACCTTGTGAGAACATATTTCTTTGTGACTTACAGTAACTTGATTTCCAGAGTTTGAATTTCCTGAAGCACCTTTGGGTGAGTCCCAGCAACAAAGAGAACAATAACTCTTTCTATCAGACACTAAGGTTTGACTGTGACTATATTTCAAGCTCTTGAGCTCAGAGCCTGGTGGGTGTTCTATATACTCAATACAGACAAGCACCAAACAAAACAAAAATATCATTAAAATTACATCAAAGTTTTAATACATTCCCTATAATGAAGAATCCAAGCCTTTACCAGACTATTGGATTGTTCTTATCTTGCTCCCCTTCTGTACTTCTGTCATGAGGACCAAAAACTAAAACAAACACACACACAAAAGCAGAATTGATAATAGATCAAATAAGCAGAGAAGTAAGAGCTGACACACAGAATAAAAAAATAAAAAATAAAAATAAAAAAAAATATATATATATATATTTTTTTTAAACTAATCAATATTTTTCAATTGTAGCTGCAGCAGTATTTTATTGTTATATTCTGTCTACAGTTGTCTAAAATAAGCAGAGTAAAACTATAGAATCATCATACTACTGTGATAGTACTACTACTAATAATAATAATAGTATAATTACAGTGTAAAATTGTCAAAATTATCCATAGATATTGACCAAACTGCATCATATCCACCATGTCAAACACACAAAATGCTGACAGAGATTGGATTTTTGGCAGCTGAGTAGATGACACTAACCGTATTCATAACTATCACTTCCACAGCACTCCAGTCCGTGTCTATTGTTTAGACTATCTCGGATCAGAATGATCATGAAGAGCTGTGGTTGCTACCCCACAAGGCTTACTTTTTCACTGGAAGTTAGCTGCCTGGAAGGGTGGTGTTGAGTAACCCTGAGTCAAAGCTCTGTGGCTTGTCTTGGTGTAAACAGATGGTCTTAGCTCTGATGAGTAGTTTCTGATCTCAGCCAGATAGGGATTTAGGCCGTCAGATGAGATTTCCAAGCTCTACAGAGGTGAGACGACTGATTTGGTTTGAAATATGTGGAGTGTAAATAAAGTCCCTGGTCCGATTTCCTGCACGGGAGAAGTCCTGTTCAGATAATCACCAGAATGTCCAGAGTGGCAAGCTCTAATGTAGGGAGTAATGGTATTTTTTACTGTGCATGTGTAGTGATCTCACCTCTTGGCACCTAACACATATCTTTAGATTCAACATAAAAAAAGAGGAAGAAAAGAAAGGTATCAGCTTCTTTGGTTTGTCAGTAGCTCTTTATAAAGACAGAATTGTTCAAAGAACTGTTAAATTTACTTTTTAAAAACAGGTCAATCAGAATTACAATCACTTTTTCCCTACTTTTAATCCCTATCAAAGGTGGTTTAATGTAGTATAAAAACATAGCTAATAAGCTTGTTCTAAAAGGAACATTTTATGAATAAAGATAATCAAATCAGTTTTTTAATAATTAAGTGTTATAATCCAGATCTTGTTAGATTGTTTGTTTTTTAATCCTTAAAAATGCCACATCAATTTGACTTGAAAAAGGTTTGAACCTATCCTTTATTAAACTCACAACCCCTCAGATTAAATCATGACCTATTAACTGCAACTACTTCACAGAGCGCAGGACACAGTCTTAATGTGATCCAACTATACTGACCTTCACTCTGTCCACCAAACCCTCACATTCCTCATACACTGACGATATTCTTCCATCTCATGAAGTCAGATTGAGACCAGTGCATATTCTCTGGACCAGAAATGAGGAAGGAAGAAGGACTTTCCAAGTGGGATGAATTGATCATCCCTTTAGGTATTCTGCTCCTAGAGCTTGACGAGGACCAGAGAATCCAAACAAAACTGCTTAATACAATGAAAATATTCCTGCTGATCCCCACCTTGCTTTTTGGATGGGAGACGGAGCAAATGGGGGTTGGGGAGGTGGGGCGGTCAGGGTGGATTTGGAGGGTTTGTATGGATTGTATTTGATCACACTGGACCTTTACTAGGATCTTTCCTCACATTTTCCATTCATAGATGCTGAGGCGCTAGCAGACCATCACATCATTACAAGGGCTTTGATAGGCATACCTCTGTTATAAAGGAAAGTGGGCAATGTGCCCTAACTGTGTGTCTGTGTGTGTGTGTTTCTGTCTTTGCCTAATCTGCCTATTTTGGCGATGTGAGTGTACCAGGGTGTGCTCTGAACTGAAATATATTTGAAATATATGTGGTCAACATCTACCATTTGTCTTGATTTTTATTTATTTTTTTACCACTATTTAGTAACTGTTCACAGACACTTCAAAATGATCCAAAATATAATGAGTCCTGTGGGCTGTTGTAATTCTGTAAATTCACAAATTAGTTTGTTTATTCTGTCATTTGTGTTGCACTGCACCTTGATACTGTTTGTGGAGGTTTTTCATGCGTCACATGTAAATGCCTTATAGTTTCCAAACTTTTACATATTTTTTTTATTTCAAGTATTTTTAACTTGTCTTTTTGTTTCTGATATTCTTGCCTTTTTATGACATAAACCTTATGGCATACATGAAATTCAGATTCAGATTTTGATTTGGTTACAGTAGACTAGAGAGAGAAGGGAGGACAAAAAATTAAAATCCTCAAACTGCTGTCCTTTAAAAAAAATGTTTTTCAATAATATTATATTCCATCTTCCATGTATGTATTTTTTTTCCAAACTTTGAGAAGTGGGCTTTTGCAAAGGATTTCTAGTTAGAATGCTTTTCGTTTGACTCTCATACTCTTATATTAAAAAGCCCCTGAGCAAGTTAGCGTCCTTCAAATAGTCCCAGTGGAGGTACTCAACTAATTAATTGAAGTGTGATTATGTATGAATTTGAAGCAATGCAGTGCAGGATTTATATGAAGGAAGTGGAAACAATTTATGACTCCACACTCTTTCGTCAAAGTATTAAGGGGCATCCAAGTTAATTTTGTCTATCTGAAAAAAAAATTATTTCATGACTTGAATGTATAGCACTGTATACATGCATAAGTAAACATGTAGTCAGACATGTGATCAATACAGCAAAAAGGCTGTTATTGCCCCTAAATGTTAGGTTTGCTCCTCCAGGACCCTGCTATAATTCTGTATTAACAACGTAATGCCTCCATTAGGACAAAGTGTCATCTTACCAAATCAATACCGACATGTCTGACAGTCCCCATGACTCTGTCTGTCTGTCTGTCCCCTGCTAACTGTTCATGTCATTAGTGAATTACAGCAGCCGCTTCCCTGAACTGTTTGGACGGCTGTAACTGGAGAGGAAGTCAGAATCAGAGAGCATGAAAACTCAGCCGATACTGCCCGGCTTGTTAATGTCGTTTTCCCTCTGATGACAATCATCGGAAGTGGAACGGTTCCATCATTTATGATTCTAGCAATGCGCTCCATCCTGTTCCTGAAGGCTCTCCCTAGGCCTGTAAAACTGCAGATACATACAGGTGCACATGTTGACCTGAATAGGAAAAGTCTCACAAAAACGTCTTGTGCATGCAAAACGAACTTTGCCGTACTTAGCGCGGTACACATACTCATTTATCTAGAAGTGCACATTAAAAAAGCACACACGTGAGCAAGGATTTGTTCCCTCCTCCGCACACATGCACACACACACAAACAATAATGTCCCCATGAAAGGAAGGCGGAGATCTAAGGAGACCTAACCAAATTTGACAGTCAACAGCCCTGTTAAAGCAGGCCCCGCTGCAACCAAACATAGCGGTAATTGTAAATGTCAGGCAGAATTAACACAAAATAAATAGCTTTACATTCCTTATGTGTACATATGAGAGGGAGAAAGAGAGAAACATTACAGCAGAGCCATAGGCGCAGCTTTGCGCAAGTCAGTCATCAACTAGCTACACAGCTTGAATTCTGTATAATTTTAATCTTAAAGGAAATATGACCTATGCTCATAAGCATTCAATTATATGTTATGACTGTATAAACATATTACTCATATGTGAACCATGTAACATTTATGGTTTTTTTTAACATAATACTGTGCATTTACCATACTATTACACTTGTATTTTCCACATATTCTTCCTAGGCATGGTCACTTTGCAAATGAAATCACTCATGATGAAAGAACTAACCCACGGACTGGACTCTTCTTCTGCATTCCTGCCGGACTAGTGTGGTATGACTGACTGACTGGCTGGCTGGCTGGCTGGCTGGCTGGCTGGCTGGCTGACAGACTCGCTGTGGTAAAAATCTGAACTGGCTTACTTTGGGGAAAGGCCGGAAAGAACTTGTCATGTCTCCTCTGCTGACATGGAAACACACAAGAGGAAAGAGGACTAAAGCAGAGGGAGAAAAAGAGAGAGACACAGAGAGTGTGTGAGATATAGAAATTTTGTTTTACGCACGCATTCATGCATGCAGGCCTTATGGTCTCAGCAGTATACATCCGCTCATTTGTTGTTTTCACTGTGTTATGTCCCAGTTGCCCAGTGCTCTGTATTCACTGTTGTGTATACTGGTTGGGTTAGGTCATGGTTCCTGGCCTGACTTCTAGACTGGGTAAGGATTAGGTTATTATTGTTCTGGGAAGAACTACCCACACAGCAGCTCCAATATTCAGAGAACTATGATTTTGTACATATTGTACTCTGTGCTCACAATCATTGTGTCTGAAAGTCTTGAGCTGGAAAGCAAATAATTGGGAGTCAGCATTAGATGGTAGAAGAGATAAAAAAGAGATATATAGTGGAACTTATGGTGAGATCACATTAGATTACATTGTATTAACATAGACTGAAACGATCAATGTTCACTAACAAGAATTGCAAGTAAGAAATGATCCAATGAGTCAAATCAAACTAAACATACCTGCCACTGGCAGCACTTCAGTGTATTTTTACCTTTTATAGTAAGTTATTGTATTCATGATTTAGAATAGTATATGTTTTATATTTAAACATTATGATAAATCTACTATAAAGTAGTCTGGGCCCCAGACTACTTCAGAGAAGTGACTTTTAGTGGAAACGGGCCACACTAATCAAATAGAGGTTCAGAGTTTTTACAAAAATATGGCAACCCACCGAAGAATATAAACAGTCCCGAGAGCCTCTTAACCACTGCAACAGCTGGTGGGGCTGCCCACATTTTTTGGAACTCAGCTGTTTAAGTCAAAAGTGGCATTAACATGTGGCCTTGCAATTCACAGAGGTCAAGCTCAAGCGAGAAAGCATGAATCGTGCCAGAAACACCAGTAGTCAAAGAGAGACCTTTTCAAAAATGTATCCCTGAGTCCCTGGCCCTCGACCCCAATCAAAAAACTCACAGACACAGAGGAAACCCACCAGTAAATCAGCCTGTCACTGGCTTTCACACACTGGGTTTGATCCTGGTGATATATAGCTTTAATATGTGGACGGAATGATGGAGAAATGAAGTGAAGTAGAGAGAGGAACAGGGAGAGAAAGAGACAACGCAGGATAGAGAGTAAAAAAAAGAGAGGAGGAATGGTCCTTTGAGAATGACTTGTGAATTTGTGTGAAAGTGTGTGTGATAGGTTGGAGAATACTTAAAACTTACTTACAACTACACTTACTGTTACAGTAATGTATGATAACAAATTTGTTGATAAATGAAATGATGAGTCCAGTCACCCACAGATTCAGTCGCACTCAACATAAAAGCAGCAAATCCAAATGATTGAAACACATTTGCACTTTAGATAGTGAGTGGGAGGAAATTATTGTAACAATTATTAAATATCAGATGATATCACTCATGTCATTAATATTTGATAAATCTCTGACAGGAAATGTGTTTTTCTCTAGTATGGTAGTGAGACAAAGCAAATACATTGATACACAATTACCGATACATACTGTTATGTTCTGACTTTTCACAGTATGCAGCGGGTAATTTTTACTTAGTATTCTGTATTCTGTTGTAGTAAGTAGCTACACCAAATTTTAAATGGGTATTAATCATTTTTTTAATGTTTCAGAGCAGTATTAATTTTGGCTATGTGTGGGGTCACTTTATCCTGGGAAATGTAGCATTAACAAAGACACCGGTGGTTCTCAAGACAGTGTCAAGGTCCCCTTTGAACTCTGTTCCCATTTTGCCAATGACAAAAATATACAGACATGCCAATCAGTAGTTTCACAGTTTTAATATTCCCTACAACCACACCCAGTGACTTTAAAACCCCTTAAAATAAATATCGGTCAAATTTTAACCAGAACATTCTCTATGTGCAAAAAAAGAAACTGCACAAAAATAAATAATTTTGAAATATTTCCTTTTTTGTATATTCTGGGTTACTTTATGAAATGTCTTAAAATTTCAGACTTAAAAAAATAAAACTTAGAGTGTGTTATTGCTTTCAAATGTCAAATGGGTCAAATTTGAACATAACTAGTTTTTCAGGAGGGCACACTGAGTTTGTATAAAGTGTGATACTGACATTCAATAATAGCTCAGAAAAATGATGATCTGTGATAGTTTATTGTATATAAACTGATGGGAAATAATTAATTTCCTTATGGAATTGTATGACATTATAGAAATGTAAAATTGCAGTGCAGTGATCACCAAAATGTATTGTGCACATGTATTAATACTTGTCAGACCTACGACATTAGTAGGTTTAGTAATTTATATCAAACAAATAATATAAATCAGTCATAGAAATTTTCTGTGACCATCTGTTCATCAATAAACTTGAAATGGGTACAACATCCCAAAAGACTGGCATTTCAGATGGTCTAAAAATGAATGCAAATGTTTCCCATTGCCATTAGCATGCATGTATCAGTACACAGAGAATAAGCCTGTAGACGCTCTGACTCCCATAATTTACCTCTAATCCTCTCCTCCTTTGGCAGAATGTATAAGAGCTGGATACATGGTAAACAAAAGGCTATTTTGTCTCAAAATAAAGAGCCCAACTGTATGAAATTAATTCATGGGAATGATGCAAAGAGTGTGACAGCAGTGGAAATTGGGCTCTCATTTAGTATCACGATCATGTAATCATCCTGCCTGCTGCTATAGAAGGAGAGACAGTGGGAAAGAGAAGGACAGCAAGGGATGCAAATTTGCTTATGTTTTAATTAGTACTAATAAGCTATTAATGTTCATAATTTGACCCCTAATGAATATTATCAGTATGCTAATGAAGTAGAATTGAAATAAAGAAAGAAAAATTGTAAAGAGAGAGCGGCGAGGACATTAGACAAGGTGAGTCAGAAGAAAGAGCAGAAGCTGTAAATTGAGGATAGAGAGCAGAGAGGTGAAGAGAGAAGAAAAGGCTGAAAATTAACTGAGGCAGAATAGGAGACAGGCGGGGAAAAGAGCAGAGTGAAAGGAGGGCAGCGAGTGACAGAGATGATGTAGAGAGAAAGAGAAAGAGAGAGAGAGATGACAGAGTGCTGACATCAGAGACCCAGCAGTCCCTCCACATCACTCAGCTTTCATGGAAAATCAATTCTCCCTGGTCTGGACATTGGTGTCAACAGCAGGCAGGACCAGCATCTCTACAGCCTCGCTTCAGCCATTAACATTAAGAGACAGAGTGGTATTAACACTGCCTCTTCGGGTATCATTACATTCACTTTGATATTTATCTATAGGGTGCTGGGCTGTGGTCCAGAGTACGTTCTTACTGTGAGAGGTTGTGTCGATTGATAATGTAATGACCAGGTTTTAGATGCATGAAAGTTTTGGGGTAGGCACTAAATACAATCAAATATATTACTTTGCCTCACTGCACTGAGTGTGAATCATCTTTAATAACACATCAGTTAACCAAATGTGTTTTTTGTGCCTCTAAATGTGTCCCAAGAACATTGGCCACAGAGGTTCTGTGAGTGAAAGTCCTAACCTCTCCACAATCAACAAGGCGTCTATCAGATACTACAGCTGAACACAGCAGAATTTAACTAAATTAATATCATTAACTGCGAGGATTTGCTTCCTCAGCTGAGGAGAGACTGCAGCAGCAGGTGGAAAAGAGGGTAGGGACTCACATCAGGTAATGATAACTCCTGTTGAGGCTGCCAGGACTAGAGTTCCCAGGGTTCTGTGCGGCATCACGTCAGTTGGGAGCGCGCTGACAGCAGTGGACGCAGTTTGGAGAAGACAGCTGTAGCGGGATTTTTGAAGTTGGAGGCGGACATCCACCTCCCGTAGGAAGGACTGAATGCTGAGCAGAGTGCCGAGAACGGAGTCTCGTCTGAGGCTTGGTGTGTGGACGGAGACTCGCCCATTTAGCCGGGGTGCTAACGCTAACAGGAGTGGAGGCACGTGTTTGCGCATTTACAGCCGTGTGAGGGCAGTTCTTCTTTGACATGCAGTTTTTGAAAAGTGGCGACAGGCAGAGCAGACTGGTCCTGGAGGTTAGCGGCAAAAATTCAAAAGGCTCTTCATGGCTGCCCCCAAAAGGAGAAGAGACATTGTAGCGAGAGTCCAGGATCTTAACCACCGCCAGTTTGAAATCAAAGGAGAGTTTTTTCTTGCTGGGTGAGAGCTACACAAACAGTACAGTCTCATCTTTGGATTTCAAAGACTCATCTTCATCCTAACGGTGTGGTAAGATCAGTGTAGGTGAGAGTCATATTTAAAGTCTGTGTAAAGTTAGAATAAATATGTGTTCTGAGTTTGACGTACCACAGAAAAGTGTGTTGTTAACCACCCTGCCAAATTTGAATGATTAAAGAAATCGCCAAATATATGAAATTAGGCATCAAAGTTGCGTAAAAATCAGCCTCTGTCTCTGCTCCCAAACGCTGTGGGCGTGTCTGCCAAATTCGCTGAAACTCCGCCCCCTACCAAGTGTCACCTGTCAATCAAAATAACCACCGCTACCTGAAACATGGACGTTAGCTTTCTGCTGCTAACTGCTAACTCAGTTAAATGGCAAACTGTAGAACTGTAGTATTAGTAGTGTTAGATGTAGTAACAATAACTCGCCACTAGACAGGTTAACCACTGAGTAGAGCGGCCTCTCGGTCTTATATAGTAGGGGAGGGACCAAGGTCACGCGGGCACACCATTACCTCACGGGGTACCCCTTTTTTGCAGGCTCAGAAAATCAGGAAAAATGAGAGGGTGAGAAACTGTTTAAGGCTCTATCTCCACAATTCAGTACTACACAGTTATCAGCCTTTTCACATGTTTTCTGTAACCATTTTCCAACATGTATAATATGTTTAGAAGTAAATCAATGAATTGACTTTACACAGATTTTAAAAGGGACTGCCTTGTGGTGAGAGTGGCTGTGATTGGTGTGTAACTGATAAAGTGTGCTGATTCAATCAATGGCTGTCAGCTGATTACAGCTGGGGCGTATGACTTCCATGTCCTGCAAGAACTGTGTTGCTTCATTTATTACACTCCAGCTGTGAGGAAATATTCTCTAAAGTTGACATTTCTGCTCCAACTAGGTCTGTAAACACCCTGACACACTTACGAAACCTCTATCATGGGAGTTTTTTGTATTCCAGAACCTTTTATTTCAACACAGAAACCTTTGAATTTACATTATCTTGTTAAATCAATCAATCAATCTTTATTTGTATAGCGCCAAATCACAACAAAGTCATCTCAAGGCACTTTACACATAGAGCAGGTTCTAAACTGTACTCTTCAGGTTTTAATTTTAAAGAGACCCAACATTCCCACATGAGCAAGCACTTGGCGACAGTGGCAAGAAAAAACTCCCTTTTTACAGGAAGAAACCTCAGGCAGAACCAGCCTCAAAGTGGGCGGCCATCTGCCTCGACCGGTTGGGGTAGAATGAAATGTAAATGAAATAGCCAGAAGCTTTCTCTGGACAAAACATCTTGACACACCTGATTTGCTAGGGATTTTACCCTTTCTCTGTTATCAAAATGCAGCCATATCTGTACTTTCCACTAAATAAAACCCCCACATATTCTGTGGTTGTCTCCCCATCATACCACCCCTGATAAAGAGGCTTTGACTGTGATGATATTTTCTCTTTTCTTTGTGGTACCAACATTTGTTAAAGTCACAAAAATGGTGTGAACACTGCAGCCGTGGGACCTGTGTTTGTGTTTGTGTTTGTGTGTGTGTGTGTGTGTGTGTGTGTGTGTGTGTGTGTCTGTGTGTGTGTGTGTGTGTGTGTGTGCTGTGATGATAACACTTTACGTTACTTTGGTAATAAAATGATTGAAGAGTCTGTGTGTGTTTAGGTTCCATAGAGAGCACAGACAGTACAAAGCCAACAACCAACATTCATCTTTGTGTGTGTGTGTGTGTGTGTGCATGTGTGTGTGCATGTGTACATGTGTGGAGACAATATTGTGACAGCTTTCTGCTTACACTGCAAGGAGCACCCTTCCCGTGAACATGTGTACATATAAGATTCGCTTTGTGTCAGCACTGACTCGCCTTGTGTGTGTGCTTGCACATTATGTACAACTCCGGAGAGGCAAAGGCTCAATGCTTCCACAATCAATTTCTGCAGACGGATAAACATGGTGTGCAACAAAGATAATTAACACATGACATCCCGGTTCTTTATCAGTGAACTTTGAACCCAGGAAGTCAGCTTAGAGGGATGACATCCTCACAGCAAGCCACAGGGGCAGCTGAACGGGGCACTAGGAGTTTGTAACATGGCGTCAGGCCCTGCAAAGCAGCTGCACACAGCTGGAGGCCAGTTTTTAACAGGATCCGAAAGGGAAGAGTAGGGCGATAGAGGGATGAGGCCATGCAGCAGGCATCAAAGGGAGGAGACATCTCCACACAGGGGGGATAGGATATGGGCTGTGCTCTTTCTCCAAAAAAAAGACATAAATAAATAAAAATGCGGTGCATTTACATCAGCTGTATCCAAACAATAAAACACTTGATAAAATCCAAATACAGTTCAGTAGAAAGTGAATGTCTTTGTCTAGAATTGGATACATTTGATGGTAGCTAACAATATTTTTTTTCTGTCTATAAATCAACAGACAAATGTAGAAGGCAAAGTTCTATTGCATTCAATTATGATGGAGTGAATGGTTGAAAAAACAATTAAAAAGTAAAAGGTTCTCAAGAGAACAGAAAATGGCCTCAAGTCAACGTAATACTGTTTAAAAATCAACTTTTATTTATTTATTTATTTTGTGCTTTGTTTTGTTTTTTTGCCTGAATAAACAGCATTTATCTTTTTTAAACTATTTCCTTGCTTTGGCTTGAGTGTGGGGTCAAGAAGATGGTTTGGCCCATGAAAAGGGTACGTTAGTTACTCAAATAGAATTCAAGTTCAAAACATAGTTGTAAAACTGTTATGCTTCCGTGAAACCCAAACCCTCACAGAAACAGTGGTGGTTTGTCAAAGGTCTGGAAAAAGGAGCAATGTCTTATTTCAGAACTGTATTTTTGATGATTACATATTACCCCCTGTTCAAAGTGGGAAATGAATTTTACACATCATGACTTTGTTTTCTCATTATCATTACTCTCCAAGTGGAACCGTGCTTTCTGTGTCTGCAGTAGCTAAGGGAGCACATTTCAACAGTGCGCTGCCATGCAAGATGATGAATGGTGCTGGTTAATCTTCTCCTGCATTACTGCATTATCATATGCCATTGTTCGCAAAGTTCTCATCTACTTGGACAGAACTGACACAGGCGTTTCACTTAGAGCACACCTGCCTTCCATCCTCCTTTCTATGGCTTCATATCTCAACTTTCATTCTCTCTACCTCCCCCACTTCCGCCCAGCCTTTGTCTTTCTCATCACCCAGGTGGTTTGAATACCATGGAGGTTTTATAGATAAAAAACAAGACCAAATTGGTGGCGTTGTCAAGCATACTGTGTTCATTGTTTCCTGACGTGGGGAGGGCAATGTCCTGTTTTCTCTCTGTGCACATCTGCTTGGGAACATCTGGATAGTGTCAGCCTTTCAACATTAAGCAGAGCGACCATCACTCTTTCCCTTCTCTGACACATCTCATCTTCTCCCAGTCAGCAAAAGAAAAAAGAAAAAAAGGAAGATCTTCCATACTGAAATGACACAACAAAAGTACTTTAACAACGGATGATCGGAAACAAAATGCTTTATTAGATGTGGCTGGGGAAACATGGAGGAGACAGCAGGGTGGAAAGGATTAGAAACAGAGGCTGAGGTGGTTAGGTCGGGAGCTGGTTACCAGATGTGGAAGGGTTTGTGGACAAAGGGGTCCAGTATAGACAGGTGCATGAATCATGTGACAATCCTATCACGAGACAGAAGGTTAATATGGAAAGATTCTACAAAAGCCTGCATTATGTTCAGTGATAATTCTTTGAAATGGTCAACAACAGCTTTGTTCATCAGGGTTACCATATCTGCTTTTGCAAATGGGCTTGTTTTTCTGGAAAGTTGCTTTAAATTGCAGTACAGCAGTATAGATGTCTAACCAAGCTAGCACGATAAAGTAAGTTAAATGAATATTTCTGTTTTTATTGTGTAGTATACACACAGTCAAATGTGTGTCTCTGTTTTTATTTCTGTCTTGTGATTCTTCATATATTTTACACACTGACTTAAAAGATAGGATTAAAGACAGGATAATTTATCTTTCCTTGGCTTTAAAGGTATGTGTTTATCACACACACACACATATGTATAAATATATATATATATATATTTTGTGTACACTTTTTGCTTATTCTAATTTGAGCATATGCATATGTTATATATGATGTTTAATTGCATATTCTTGGGACAATTATGTTGAATCAGTAATTTCAAAACACTTTACATCAGATAAGGTTACTTGCTATAAATGCAAAATGTGACGAAATGGTGATCTGTAGAACGTAAAGTGAACATGTGGCATCTTGTTACATACAGAAATATTTTTAATAATATTTTTTAATATTTTAGATATATGATTGATGAGGACAGTCTCCATGCTGAAGCTTATAGAGTGTAATCATCCACGTAGATATGTCATAGTTTTTTAATCGGCTTTAATACACAGTATCTACAACTGCCATGGATTTCAGGCACAGGCACACTGTCAAATCCTCATTGGGCATTTAGTATTTGAATGCTAACAAAATAATAGTTTTAATATCCTTTGTAATATGACATGGTATTGAAACCTTGCAAGTGAAAGTTTTTTTTCCCACTATAGAGCCTGTTAAGCCTGGTACATGGAGTTACAGAGCTTAGTACAGACAACATTCAAGCTCTCAATTATGAGCTCAGAAATTACATTTGCTCTCTGTGGCTTTGTAAATTTTGTAAAAGTCAATCATGTGATAAAATAAAAACACAGCAACAGGTCTATCATCATCCATTTTTTGGAAAATATTTTGCCAATATTTATTATAAAAATATAAATGTTTCCACTACAAATCATTTTACATTAGTAGACAAGGCCATCTACATTTGAACACATAAACTCTCACACAGACACACGGGTCAGTCTTGAGAAAAAAAAGGAGGGATCTGGATATGGGGGTGCATAACAGTATTGCTCTCTCAGATGTCCCAGGTTTATAAAGTAAGTCAAAAACCAAAACACAGATAACACTGACACATAATTTACTGTATGCTACAAAAAAGACATCAACATTGCGCCATATAATGTTAACAAATAAATAATAACGTAATCACAATTTCCTTTTTTATTGTAGAAAATAAAAACAAACAAAGCTGACAAATATAATTCAAAATAAGATAAAATATAATACAGATGATTTTTGTCTCTTTTTTTAATTAAAAATGTTGCACAATTTTTATTTATTCTTTTATACATACAAAAATTTGTACAAAGAGGGATGGCCATGTACATATAGTGGGATCTGTAGGGCTAGTTGCTATCATTACCATGGTTTACATTATGTACATGCTAATTAGACCACATAGCAGCAACAGCAGCATCCACAGGTAGACCAAGTAACAGAGGACTGACTGACACGATGAACAGGGCTGGGTTTCCCAAAAGCACCAAAATCACCCCTGTCCATTAAATACGTTTAGTCTACATCCAAGGCAATAACATTCCCGTTCAAAGCAAAGTGCTCAAATATCGTGTACTAAGCATTTGGGAGAAGCTTTATTAAAGACAGCACCCCCGTGGTTGAATATTACTCATCCGACAGCACAAAGTACCAAAGTGCCAGTTCACAAACACTGGTTATGTGTTGCACTGAGGGACTGGCTGGGTGACGCCAAAGAAAGAGACTAGCATCTTCATGTATTTTACTGTATCATCTAAATTCTCCAGGTGCCTTCAGGAAATCCCATCCTGGATATACAGTACCAGTCAAAAGTTTGGTCAGTGTGAAAGTTTGTCAAAACTTTTGACAGGTACTGTATGATCAGAAAGAAATGATTTATTATAAGTGTTGCATCTCTCTTTTCATACCTTGTTAGGTTAGGACAGTGATAATAAACCACATGTCCATATGAGAACACAGAAATTAGACCAAGACTTAAACCAAACCAAAACCGGATCTTTTTGCATGGTGATCCCAACATGATCCAACCCAAATACATGAGGCACTCTACTTGTTGCATTAAACACACCAGAATTTATGGGTTAAGAGCAAATTTTACACTAAAAATCAAAGTCTAAATTTTTTTTATAGATAATTTCTGAACAAAGAAGAAAATGATGATCTCACCTGGCTTTTGTTAATAACTTATTGATTCAGATCAAAGCAAGGAGACCATAGGTTTACCACACCCTCAGAGTTGCAGTGTTGATCTTACTGAGTGGAGTATGCTGTATATCGTTTATGGTTACTGATGCTAACTTTTCTTCCCTGAAAAAGAAACTCAAGTAAAAACATACATCTAGTTTAAAACACTTCTGCGATATGACAAGAATGTCTGAAGAAGAGTTTTGAATAATACTGCTTTTCCTCTTATCAATTTCTCTCTTTAGTTTCCCGCTCTCGTAACTTGCGCCCTCAATTCCTGGTTCTGCTCCATTGACGTGATCTGTTTCCCTTTGTTAGAGAAATAAGAACAAAGAACGTATACATCCTGAGATTTCACACAAAGGGCATTGGGTCGAGGGAACAGCACTATAACTGTACAATATCTTCTCATAAGCACATTTAACATAGATGTCACTGTATGGAAAATTCCTGCGTGAAGTGCGTTATGGCCCCTGTACCTCCAAAGCAATACATAGTACATGTGACAGACTCATGGCTTCCATACAATGCAATTATTTAATGGATTATTCATAATTATTGCTTTTATGTGACATGTCTACTGAATGCAGATGCTATAGGTTAGAGCTTACAGAGTTATTGTCTAGGTGTTGCCGTATAGTTATAACAGCTTGTTCTCTCATGGAAAGAAACAGTAAATGTAGGTAGTTACAACAGAAATTCACGCCTCAAGACTTCATTAGTCCAGGAAGGGTCCACATGGGGGTCAGCTGCTGCTGCCTGCCATGACCTTTCACACAGGGTACCTTAGCCGTCCCACCGCTTTTCTCCATAGGCTGCTGATCAGGTGTGGTGGGAGGAGACTGTGAGCATGGCCGTCCCCAATTGGCTGTAAAGGGAGGGCTCTGCTATCCAGCTTTGCCAATCTTGGAGACCTGCAGCTTTATGTTTGCTTTATGTTCGTCCAATCCTTGCCCTGTATCCCAGTCCAGTCCAGGGTTGACCAGGTTTCTTGGACCTCCTTGGCTCCCCACTGCTCACTCTGCCCCCCCACCCCACCCCAAAACCCTTATTGTTTGTAAGGCATCTCAACTTGGGCATGGAAGGACGGAGGGTTCAAGAGTCTAGTTGCACAGGACTCTTCCCATTTCAGGACATGATATCGTCTTTCAACGGAACAATAAAAGCCCTCGTTTGATTAATTTCCTAATATTCCTCCATTTTCTTCCATTTTAGTTTGGGTACACAGTCACTGTGTTAGAGTGCGATTAGCTCCCACAGTCTGTTAACACAGACCGACAGACAAGTCTCTGGTGGTTTTCATTTGTTGATTTCTATTTTTTAAACAGGTACTGGGCCATTCTTGGTGTGGGATTCAAGGGCTTTTAGGCTGCTCACGATTTTCTTCTGCGGTCCAACGATAGTTACGCCAACCTTTTTCAAATCTCTGGTGTGTCAAGAAGAGAGAGAGAGAGAGAGAGAGAGAGAGAGAGAGAGAGAGAGAGAGAGAGAGAGAGAGAGAGAGAGAGGGAGAGGGAGAGGGAGAGAGGATGAGATAGGTCAAATACGAGATACAATCAGGGAGAGAGACGGAGGGAGGGATTGGGAGAAAGTGTGCGTTAGTGATGAAGGAAGTGACACCCATGTGACATTTAATGGCATGCCCCCAGCACTGCTCCCTTCACTTTCCCATGCAGCTGCCATTAACAAAGGACTGCATTTCCCAGAAGGCCGCTGAGCTGCCACATCTCTGTTCAGGATATAGTAAAGGGAGTGTTGCCTCCACTCTCCATCACTAACAAACAGGGAGATGGGCCTGTGGGGTTACACTGACAGCTACTATGACCCTGTCAGTGCAGGCAACAATAGTATGCAAGGGCCACAGTGGCATAAAAAGACCTAGTTTACTGCATTGCATTGGACTGAATATTACAGGCAGGTAGGAGTATGTTAAAAGGAGCAGCACTGGTACATGTGGACAATATAACATGGATTTGGATGGATCTGATAACTTAATACTAAAAGATTTGTTACTGTGCATGCATTGAAGTGTAGGAAAAGACCATCTGTTCAGGAAAACTAGCCCATTTAGAGCTTCAGCTTTAGTGTCACACATGTTATGCATTATACAAATCAAATAAGCACAGTAGTTAGTCATCAATAAAACATCAAGCCATTTCTTAAACAAACATTACCAACAACCCTAAAATGCATAGTAACCTACAACACACAGACTTGCTGATATTACAGTGCACAAGAAGAAACGGTCACATGTTAAGACTCTTTTTCTCAATTATTATAACAAAGGTATTGTATTAGTAGAAGCAGCAGAGTTGCAGTTGGAGTGATGGTATTACTATAACAAACACGTTCAGCCATTGAGACATTTTAGTGTAATTAAAACGTTATTACAAAAAGGTTTTATTATGAAAGCAGAGCATTAAGTTTGCAAAAGCAGTCAAAACAGCACACACTGAGACAGACATTATTTCACTCTGCGCTACAATATAAAGGGATAGTGAAATTAAATCAAGTTAATTTCACAATTTTATTTGGTACCTACACAGAGTAATTAATGTAAACGTTATAATTGCATCTGAATTTCTATAAAATGTGTAGTAAATAAATCCAAAGGATTGTCCTATACATACACAATAGATTGGTTTCCATCCACACGCTAAATTCAAAGTATCTTTTATATTAGTATGTACTTACAGCTTACAGTGTGATGGAAACAGCTATTGTGTTATTACTAACTATCCCTTTAAAAGTCAGTCAAGTGAAGGCCCATCAGTGTTTCTGGAGATAGACTACTGCTCCCAGGTGGGGCCTTAGCTTCGTTCTACCACCCACCATCCAGAGCCCGAGGAGGTGGACAGGAGCTGGGCGTTAGAGAGTGGTGATCCCCATGGACGGCTCCCATTCTGGGCAAGTGGCCGGTGTGACGTGGACCTCCGTCAGAACCACTCTACTGAGAAACAGCCATGCCCAGTAATGTTAACACATTAAACTGGATGTCATCAATATGTGTCATGTCTTGTATGATATTTAACACGTTTTAGTTGTAAAGGATAAGTCTAAAATATGTATCCTTTTACTACACAATGTAAAGTGAACATCTACAGTATGTTACAGTCAGGGAGGGTAAGATACTCAATTTTCAGCACACTGGATAGTAACTCATGTTTTTGACACAAGTTACATTAAAAAAATAAACAGATAGAAAACAACATATTTAGTGGTCACTTGTGGACAATCCTTTTAGCAAAAGGAGTTAAACCAGCTTGGATGTAAACATCAATCATTGGAAGACTTATCCAACACTGGATCCTGGTTTCTCGATCTGTGGAGTGGGGCCAACAAGGTAAAGGGGCCCTCCTGTTTCTGGCTGTCCAAGAGTGCAGTGACAATTCAGGAGCAAACAAAATAAGACACACCACAGCATCAACTCACAACAGTGCCAAGCTGAAACACAATATAAGATGAATTTGAAGTTGTGTGCAGTTAAGATTATCTTATTTAATACAGTGTAAATTTTTAAATACACTTCCAAATAGGATCATGGGAAATGTTCCCACTTTAAGATTTTGTGGGTAATTGGACAAACAGCTGTTTGTAACATTGATTGTAATTATTCATTTAAAACATTAAAACATACTAATTGCTTTTTCTTTATGTTTGAATGTTGTTGCATTGAGAGTAAATGCATCAATGTGTCATATTTTCTATGCATAAAAAAAGTTTTGTATGCACTTTTGGATGACCATGATCTCAGGACAAGAGTAACAATGTGTTTAAATTAGCTTTTTTCTCATTTTCATCAGGCGGGTGTACTTTTTGTTAAATGTCAGCCACATGAATCATCTCAACAACAGACAGCGATGCAAAACACATACCACAATCTACAAATTTAAACATGAAACACATGAGGTGTGATTACAAATCAGAACCAGAGATCAATAACCAACTTCAAGAACAAAAACATTTCCTTCTGAAGAGTTGAGTCAGCAATACTCATCACCCCAGAACAAAACCTGCATGCTTTTTTCTATCAGTTTAAAATGATGTAAAGCAGCTTTTCTTTAATAAAACCAACCAGTTTTGAGCACTGTATCAAGCTATGCAATCAGTACAAATCACATTTTAAACCAAATGTGAGTTGGTTACTAGCTGTTGATGTAACACAGTGTTCTCTGATGTTTAGCTTTGTGTCTTTTTCTGCTTTCTTTGATGGTTTTGGTGACAGTAGAGCTGACCTTAACCTGTGTTCTGGCTTATTATTTATATTGATCGCTGATTTAACTCGTTTTCTTTTTCTATCATCATTATTGACTGCTGTCTCTAAGATAATGGCATTAAAGCTTTAATTCACTTGACATGTGGAGAGAAACCCTTTTGATATTAAAGTGCAGAGAGGGCCATCTTTGAGCACGGGTAATAATCTCATTTGTTGCTGTGTCAGTCATGAAATGAAGTGGATGCTGGATTAGACCGGGTTATGATCCTATATTCAGCATTTCCTTGGAAGGGTTGAAGGAGCACACAGTCTGTATGATAGAAAACTTGACTGAAAACTGGACTTAATGAACTCACCAAACAGACTTTAAACACAGTATTTATCTGCACAGGATGTTCTTGAGAGTGTTTCTTCTCTTCAATGCTTTATCTGTCCAGCAGTTTAGGTTAGGTCAAGTGTTTCACTTTCTACCTGACATGAACTTTGTTTGCACTTTGTCCAGATGAAGAAAATATTTCAAATGATGCAGTATTTCCAAGTCAGTCTATCCTATCCCGCTTCAAAAAAAGACTTGAATTACTCCGGCAGATGAGTCAGCACACTGCAGCCAAGTATGATTACAGTTCCTCAGAGGTCAGAGCGCTGCCAAGCCTTGTGCTGAATATCAAGGACTAGATTAAGACTGTACAAATCAATAGAGCAATCTATACTGAGCAATGCATAAGTTCAGCTCAAAGCTCCTAGCATTGGATACCATAGCCTCAGCCTTCAGTGGATTAATACTGCATGATCCAATTTAGCATCTAGCTACAGCAAATGTATAGGTTTATGTTATTTCTGCAAGTGCAAGATTACCAGTGGTGTGTAAATAAAAATGCTATTCAGGTAAACGTGATTTTACTTTATAATTATATTTACTCAAGTAGAAGAAAACTACTTAGTAAGAGTAAAAACATATCTCAGAAAAAACCCACTCAAGTAGTAACTTCATTAGATGCAATTTATTACATCAATGAAAATCTCCCAAACTATCATGTCAGTAATTTGCAAAATCTTTTTCACCTCTTTTTTAAACATACATCTTTTAAAACAATATCACATGAATATATTACAGCGTGTCCTTAACAAGTAATAACAAATGTGCAGTGTACATATATTAATGGGATAGTTTAGATTTTTTGAAGTGAGGTTGTATGAGGCACTTGTCTATAGTCAGCATATTTCCTCCAGTAGATGGGGGTCAGCACAAACAGTTAAGCAATGTACTGTCCGTCACATAGCCCTTTGCCTTGACATTAGAGTTTTTTAACTGTGGAACTTTTATTTTTGTACACAAGCCGAACAATCAGTATTATAGCACAGATCAGCTGTTTGGATCAGAAAGTGCAGCTTTGAGTTTAGACAGCTGATCAGCAGCATAATACAGTGAGATGCAATCTAATTATCGATTGTGTGTGTGAGCTCAGCTGAATATAAAAAATATATTTTAGCTAAATGTATCAGTAAAGGTAGTGGGAAATGTAGCCTGATGTAACAGAGTACACAATAAAAAAAGAACTCAACAGTAATACAACAAATGTAAATATTAAATGTATGTTTTAAATAACAACTTAAGCTCACATTATCAGCCAGTAGCTTTTTGAGCAAGTTAGATTATTGAAAATACTTGAAAGTAACACAAAAAAACAACCTAATCTGTAGATCAGTAATGTGAAACTAAAAGGGGAACAATGAGAAACAATGATGAGCCATTAAGCACTGCTTTCTAATGTATTTAACTCTCACACTGTTAATGTTTTTGGAAGTTAATGACAGGAGCTGGCTCCAGTACTGACCACCACTTCCCAACTGCCTCTGCTGCTGCCATCACCACAGTAAATGGCTGCTTTGATCACAATGATTATAAATGTCCAATTATTTACCCGGTCACATACCACATCAATTAACTAGCAGCAGGACAACAGTGTGCAGAGAAAGACAGAGAGGCAGGGAGAGAGGGACAGAGAGAGAGAGAGAGAGAGAGAGAGAGAGAGAGAGAGAGAGAGAGAGAGAGAGAGAGAGAGAGAGAGAGAGAGAGAGAGAGAGAGAGAGAAGACATTTTCATTAATAACAAGGGAATATTAATCAAGTTAGCGCTCCTTAATTTTCACCAGTAGCAGCACTCTAAGGCCTAAAAGAGGATTGATTATCAGTATAATCTCTTAATCTAGTATCACTGTGTCAGTGCCAGTACAGGCTCGGGCCAGGACCTGATCCACTTCATCAAAACCTTTGTCAGCTTGAGGATCCTGTCAGTAGATCCAGGCATGTTATATGTGTCTCTCTCTTTTATCTAGTGGCATTGATTCACTAAACCGTACATGCTATGGCATATACTCTGCCTCTAATATAACCAAAACTGGCAAAAACACCCTAACACTACAAACTGTACACCCAAACCTTGATACTAACATTAAGCTGTTAGCTAGCTCAAACGGAAACTGAGCTGTGTTACGTTCAGAGAAAACAGACTGTAATCTTTTTAGCAACGTTTGAACTGAACACAGCAGGCAGGTCCGTGTTTTATTGAATAATAGAACATTCATTAACAAATATTTTCAGTAAATGAGACAGTCTGCTGCACTTTTCAACAGTTTTGTTCTCAGTTTTTTCGCAGGCTTGATGCACCTCATTATGCAAATAATGCATGTGTGTTTTGTTGTTTTATTTTGTATGTAAATGTTTTCATACGTGTTTATATATATATTTGTGGATATTTCTACAAAGAAAATGTATCATTGTTTGAATTATTAAGACTGAGAAAAGTGTAAAAATATATACATTGTTGAAGTCCCCTGATTACATAAGAGCATAGACCTACATACCAGACCTGAGCCCTGAACAGCCAGGGCCCACTTTAACCCCTGTACATACCTATTTGACAACCATGTCTTCCTTTGCTCTCTAAAAAAAACCCCTCTTTTCAAATTTCCTCTCTCATTCCATTCCTCTATAGTTTATCTTTTATACTTTCTCTCTCATGGAACTCACAACTCCTCTTCTCTCTCTCTCCCTCTCTCTCTTTTATCTCACTCTCGCTTTCTGTTTCTCTATTTATCTCTTCTTTTCATGCCCTCATCTTCTCCCTCTGTGGTTGTACTTGCAACATTGAGAGCGTAACTAAAGGCCTGTCATTATGAGTTACTATGACTCTCATCTAGACACCTTTAGTAATGGCTCTGTAGCTTTCTTAACTTCCAAAAAACAAGAGAGAGAGAGTGTGTGTTCTTCATCAAGAGCCTCAATAAATTCCCAGTAAGGCCTTGCCACAGTACTGCACCCCTGTAAATACTGCTGACATGAATCGGCAGAGTAGCCTAGTGTATATCTGTGTGTGTTTGTGTGTGTGTGTGTGTGTGTGTGTGTGTGTGTGTGTGTGTGTGTGTGTGTGTGTGTGTGTGTGTGTGTGTGTGTGGTTGTCTTACTCTGTGGAGGTTTTGGCCAGGGTGTCACAGGAGCTGTAGCTGACCCCAGAGAAGGCCTCCTTGCAAGGCAAGGTCCTCATTCCATCCATCCAGTCACCCATCGTCCCCGCTGGGGGAACATCTGAACTGCTCCTGTCCAACAACAGGTTGGCTGGCCTGAGAGGAGAGAGTGGGAGAAGAACTTAAATAGAACGAAACAACTGTGGGCATTTATATTTTAATAAAATTGGTTTATTGTTTGATTGATTTTAATTTATTATTGTGTCATGCACAAAGTGCCCAGCCCAAATGGGCTTACAAGATACCACGAAAAAAAAAAAAGCAAAGAGATACAAACCAGATAGATACCAAATACAGGTAATGCTAAACAAATTAATCATCCTGACATTTTTTTCCAAGCTTTAGAGACAAAAGGAGCCAACTTATAAACATTAAAATAAAACAACCATCCCATTCTGTCATTATCAGAGCACCAAAACATCTTTGGTTTTTGAACAGACATTTCATTAAATATCGATGTTCTTAACTCATCATAAAAAGGACAATACAGATGAAGATGTGATTCACTTTCAACTTCTCCAAGTTCACAGAATTCACACAACCTGTCATCCTCTTGAATATTTTTAACAGTTTCAAGAATGCAAAGACACTAGTGCCAACTAGATCCTTAGCTGACATTCACACCACAGCTTGGTCCATTTAAACATCCATCTCCATACTGTACATATGATTGCTACTGTACTGTAGCTACCAACTGCTTTTCAGTTAGCTACATCTCTTGCAAGGGGTAAGTTTGTGAATACAGAGTATGTGCATTGAGCTGATATTTGCGGCACCTGGCTCTGATCTTGTCACTCCCTTCGAGTGAACACAGAATCAGCACAGAGAAAAATAGCTTTTTGAATGATGATAATAAAGTTCTCCTGTAGGGTACTTGGAGCCCACAGGTAGACACTAGGATGGGGCTGGTCTCACGCAAGCAGCCTGTATTATCCAGAACAAAGTCAAAGGTGGCATTCTATAGATAAAAAGACTTTGTCTTTATAAAGGACACATTTGGTGGTCAGGAATCAGCAGAAAATAGTTACACCTCTACACCCTCCTCCTGTACTTCTGCTCCCACAAAACACAGCACCTACATGGCAGCATCAATGGCATGAGCAATATCACAGCATCACTGTGGACAGAACATTTCCATCTTGAGTAATCCACTTTGCTGCAAATTGTGCATGTGTTATCTTGTATGTTGCTTAGAGAAGAATATGTAATGTGTTAGTTCTGCTGCTGTGTTGTATTTCTCATCACTGATGATAGATAGATGCATAGGGTCCATAGATCATTGTCAGATTTAACCACACCACTCCTGCACTTGACATTCAAACTGTTTTTGACTAGTTTGTCCATAATCTAACATGACTTGCATCAAATGATATCTTAATTCATTTCATACTTTGAGATTTTCACTGTAACCACGATTCACATAATAGGCACAAGCCTACTGGCTAAAGTGTGGCATTGATAACATGCTGTTGCAGCACAGTTTCTTCTCTCAATTACTTGAATTTTCGTTTATTTTAATTCATTTTAAAAATGTGTTTGGATACCTGGGGTACTTAATATAAACCAGACCACTTGATCATCAGGGAACCATACACACACACACACACACACACACACACACACACACACACACACACACACACACACACACACACACACACTTACAAGACTCTTATGTGTCATAGGTTTCCCGTAAACCTGCACACCGCCTTTGAGATTTGAATACATAGGGGAAATCAAATCGCCACAAAAATAATTTCCATAATATATTTAACATATTCAAGAACAAGATTACTAACAAAAGCGGCATCAGTTTCTGTCTAATGTCATTACCATTTCCTGCAGTACATGTACCGTGCAGAAAAAATGCAACATTAGATTTGATTACCCTTGATGGTTTCAATTGCATCAAATCAAATTAAATGAACTGCGTTGGGCTTTAGAGTGCTCAGTCAACAGTACAGGGTGAAGGAAAGGCTGCAGGCACTGTTCTGACTAGCTCTGACTGATAGTTTTCGAAGAGAAGGCGGGGGGGGGGGGGGGGGGGGTAGCAAGAGCGACGAATATTACAGCTAGAGAGAGCAGGGAAAGCTGAAGATGACAGAAAACTATTTCCTTAATCAATGTCTAATCTCTGATGTCACTACTGATGCTGTGCTTTAAACAGATATGATTCCCCGCTGCTGTGTGAAACTTGATCACATCAAGGCAGGAATTGGGTACCAGGTCAGACCACATTAAGTCAAACTGGGTCTCAAAATATAATGACCAGTGAAAACCAGAAGGGGATTAGAAACAACATTGTATGTTTTTATCGCTGAATTTGTGAATGACATTCAAAAGTGAGTCATTTTTTGTGAGGACACCTGTCTTGCAGATTAGACAAAGGCGCCTGCGTTAAGAAAGACACACACACACATCACACACACACACACACACACACACACACACACACACACACACACACACACACACACACACACACACACACACACACACACACACAGTTGAACAGAGGGCAGGTCAGGACTGCAACAAAACAGTAGTTCTCCCTGAGGGATACTATTCATAGGCCTGTAAATAAACTGATTAGAAAAACAGGACGTCCACCTCCACCTAACTGATTTGTATTGGCGGTGAGCTTTGAAGCCATTGTGTGTGCTTATGTGCGTGAGAGTCTGGGAAATATTACCCAGTGTTCATGGATTTTGGCAGGTGTGAATCATAAGACATAAAAAAGCCATTTAAAGTTTTCAAAAGTTCAAATACATTTTCTTGTGCTGCAAAATTAATTGAAAATATTCTGAATTTTTGTGTAGAATAGCTTTTTTTGTCTGAGTGACATTAGAACTCAAAGAAATATCAGTGGAATTGTGAATTTGATAAACCATTTTTATATTATATTTTACATTATTTTAGCGTTATTTCAGTTGCTACTTGATTAACAGCTTATTTCAGAATGAAACATAAAAAATGTTAAGATCATATTAGTACCTTTGTGTACCTCCAACTGAGAAATGATCAATTAAAAGTTCCACTTTTTTATCCTTCCCCTAACTAAAAGTTAGATACATATTGTACTGTTAAATAAGAAATATTCTCTGCACCCTTAGCAATGTCTTCATTTATAATCTAAAGAAATGTAATAGAGAGAAAAAATCATCAAGTTTATATCAAGAAACACTGACACCAACAACGAGGTGTATAGAGAGAAGCAAAGTGAGTTGACATCTCAAACAGAGACAGGAAAAGGGAAGAAAAAAAGTAAGAAGGGGGTGGGGGGGGGGGGGGGGGGGGTACATTTGAGGTGGTGGCGTGGGTGTTGTTACAATGATTGAGTCTTTTCCTGCCAGATCAGAGGCCTGTCAAAAGGCCGAGGGGCCCTCAGGACCCCCTGGAGAGACTGGTTTGCAGAAAAAAAGAGGGATTGAGGGATAGAGGGTGGGGTGGTTTGCATGAGGGGGGAAGAGGGAAGCGTCTGAATGTCCCTGAGAGGACAGTCTTATCTTTTCATGAAAGTGCCAAAAAATACTTTTTTCTCCAGTATATGTTTGCTGCAAAACCAGGTAGGATACAAACTGAGATATATACATTACATCTATACCTTACATTTTAACTGTCTGGCTTTTAGTGTTCAGATTTTTTTTACAGGATTATTGATTCCCTCCTCTCCTTGTATTTGGTCCTGTTACACTTTTCCTGTATTTCTCCTCTGATCTCCTTTCCACCATATCATCGGCTTTCTTCTCCCCTCTACTGTCTGTCCTCTGAGAAGTAAACCTTAAATGACCTTGTTTTCACTCCCTTATCATTGTCTTTGTTTTCTTTGCTGTTACATTTTCAGCAACATCTCATGGCAACACAAGAGACATGATGATTGGTGAGAAAACAGAGAAAACAGAGCCCCTCGTGGACTTAACACCGACCAAAACACCGGCTCAATAGAAGGAAGTATATCTATACGCCAGAGAGAGAATAAAGTATACCCCCCTTCTAGTTTTCATTTCCCTTCCCCTCTATTGCTCTATCTTTCATTCTTTTGACCTCCAAATAACCAGGGCTGTGTAGTGTCTTGTTTTTAGAGATCTCAAGGGAGTAGAGTAGAGGAGGATGAGGAGAGAAGCTTGAACAGATTCATGTAGGCAGGTCAGTGTGAGGGGAAATCACCTTTTGACTATGTTACTGGGGCAATTCCCAGGGTGTCCCTAGGAGAGGTTAGATCGACATATAGGACCAGAGTTGGCCATTTAAATTAAGCAGCTGTTTGGCATCCTCTGCCTCTGTTGGATATGATGGATGTGATGTAGGTTTAATCAATACTACTCAGGTGGTCTGAGGGAAGCTATTAACCTAAATTGCTTCAAGTGTGACATTTTGATTTGATTCCACTCATGCATGATTCTTATTTTGAACTCTTGATTTATATTACATGCCAGAGTTTCAGTATAGAGTGGGTGTTAGTAGGTGTTTAAGAGACATTTTGACTCAAAAAAGATCAAATTGGCTGATACCAAAAATATCATTAAAAATTGTAAGTACTGGCTTATGATACTCTATATGAATCTACCATCCCAATACTGTGTGCACTGTACCTTCATCTAGTCCTTTACCGCTCTATTATCTGCCTTCTCATGGTTTCCATATATTTTTGCATATTTATCTGAATTCATCCCTTAAAGGAATATTTGGACATTTTGGGTGATATGCTTGTTCACTTTTCTGCTGAGAGTTAGATGAGAAAATAAATACCATTTTCATGTCTGCATGGTAAATTTGACACTACCACCAACAGCTGGCTTGCTTAGTTTAGCACAAAGACTGGAAACAGCCAGCTTGGCTCTGTTCAAAAGTTTTTTTTTTAATTATTTGATTTTACAAAAAAATCTACAAAAACTGATGTATATAAATGACACATTGTGGTTTTAAGGTGGAGAGGTGGGGGGTATTTCTTGGCCGGGCAGAGTAACTTCCCATCAACTTCACAATGACTCAAAATTCCAGGAAGAAACTGGTTATCTGGTTTCCTTTCACCAATATTTTCCCATTCCCAACCACCTTATTCTACAGAACAGTATCCACACCAACACAGATCTCAAGTCAGTTCCATCTGCAGTCCCTGTCCCACTTTCTTTCACCAGGAAATGGGTTAGCTCTTGTTTGAACCCCAACCCCATTTCCAGCTCAACTATTGAACATGAAGCAGAGACCATTTTTCTCGAGACAGAGGTTGTTTGAAAATGAATCAAAGAGAGGAGTAATATTATAGATTTGATTTGTAGTTACATGTTCACTGAGTCTTGTCATTATAAATTTTGCCTTGCATGGCTTGGGGGAAAAGTTTATTATGTAAAAAGCCATATACAACTACGTCTGTAGCAGTACATTACAGACCCTTGCAAATAAGTAGTAATTGTATTCTAGCCCTTTGGCTGCAGCCATTACCATGCTTTGTTAAATGCAAACACATGATTCTGTAGTGCCATTATAACCTGCAGTCTCATATATTTTAGACACCCTATAAAGCCAGTCTGATAGACAGTCCCCTCTAACCTTAATTGGACTCTCGTTGGCCTTTAATTAGTCTCTGACAGCCAACCTTGGCCCACTGACCCCAGCCCCTCTCCTTCCATACATGCAGGGACAGTAAACTATGACCAGGTCCCACCCCTGAATCCTCCAGATGCTCTCCTGTGGTCCCTGGCTCTGGTCTGGGCTTGTGGAGGAGGGGGTGCTCCATTAGCCAGCCAGGACAGCTCTGAGACAAACGAGGTGTGTGGAGTTGAGTACAGCTGCTCCCGCTGTGCAACTGCCACCACACGCACAAGTGCACGAACACACACAGATACACACCCACGCACACACACACACACACACACACACACACACACACACACACACACAGTTCTCATAAATCACCACACTCGCCTCTGTCGGCCAGCCTGTGCTCACCCAGTGTTAAAAGCCAATCAGGAAAATTACATGCAAACTCCAAGGGACCTATTTTCACTTTCTTAAGAAATCATTAGTCAATGTTATGAGCTCTGACGTCTCCATCATACCACAGCCGGCTGCTGCAGACCCCATGTCTGCACCCCTCCCTGCCTAGAATTGACAACTGTACATGGGTTGCCCTGATTCCCCACGGCCCCCTGGGAGAGAATGGTGGGTGGCAGGAGAGATGAACAAGGGGGGTTAAACAGAATGAACAATGTAACATAAAAACAAAAGAACAAGTAAAGAGAAATATGACATTTAATAGTAAATGGAAATATAAAAACATGTTAATTGAATTTGTTTTAGGTAAATATAAGCAGATGGAGAGATGAGTAGGGCTAATTTCCATGTAACATCCCACAAACACAGCAGAAGCAGGAAGGTCATTTTTATGTTGAGCTTCTGAACCGCCCGGTTCCATAAACATACAGACAAGCACCAACAGAGAAAGAAATGTAAATCGAATACAAATGTTTGTCTTTGTCTGAGCTGTATGTCTTTGTCTTTTATATTCTCCATTACATTGATAATGAATAACAGATTGTGCTTCATAAACTATAACTGCCATTGTTGTCCCAATGCTTTGTGATAACCAATAAGCAGAAAGTGCTATGACCTACAACAACACATTATGCTGTGCTGCCTCTGGTATTGTATTGTCTGGTGGCAGGTGTCTGTTAGTAACTAGGGAACCACAGCAGGAGATAAAACCTGCAAATTTAGTTACATTAATAAAATTCTAAAAGTTTAACATTAACATTCACACAGCAAATTGGAATGACATAAAATGTACATCATTGCTTTCGCTGTTTTATTTTTAATTTTTAAAAAGGACTGAATGAGTGATGGGTCTATCATTTGTGTAATGAGAAAATATGCAAACCACAAACACAGTAAATTTCCAGTATCCCTTGGTTACCTGGACATGGTGTTGGCCGTGATTTTGAGGCTCCCGGGGTTGCGTATGAGTTTATCCAGGATGCTAACTATCTGTTCAAATTTAGGCCGGTTGTTCCTCTCTTTCTGCCAGCAGTCCAACATCAGTTGGTATAGGGTAGCAGGGCAGTCCATGGGTGGTGGGAGGCGGTAACCCTCATCTACAGCCTTTATGACCTTGATGTGGGAAAGAAAATATAAGATTTGAGAAAGGACACATGAAATACAGGACCAGTCAAAAGTTTGGACAGGAAGGCCTGCAACACTAGGCATCTGTGTACTCACATCTTGATTGGACATCTCCCAGTAAGGCCGTTCCCCGTATGACATCACTTCCCAGAGCACAATGCCATAGCTCCAAGCATCACTGGCCGATGTAAACTTCCTGTAGGCAATAGCCTCTGGAGCTGTCCACCGGATAGGAATCTTACCTCCCTGAGACACAGAAAGTAAGAGAAAGATTAATCAGTCAACCTGTTAATCAGCCAATCAATTAGTCATTTAATGAATCAATATTTCTCATCACAATCTTGCTAACGGACATTACCATGTTCTTTGGTTGATTAACTGTTGTGCCAAAATCCATAACAGACCATAGATAGATCAAATGACCAAATCATATCCTCAAAAACAGAGTGTCAGACGGTATTACAGTAAAGACTGTGGAGAAGTCTTAAAATGATATATAAAAGAAATCTGAGAAATCTGGATCTGAAATGAGGGTTCATGTCACGTGCAAAGGCCGGGTTTCTCAAAGATTTAAACAATTTTATAAGCTGTTTTGAAACACGGCCTGGTTAAGATTTAAGCATTGTAGATTTAACCGTAGATTCAGAACATGAACAGTTATCTGAATTATTATTATTATTATTGTTGTTGTTGTTATTATTATTTCCAGTGTGGTGCAGGAAGACAGTGGGAACTACAGTCTCATGTTGCCTCAAGGAGCTGCTAAGCCACGTAGAAGCATTTCTTGTGTGTGTGTGTGACAATTTGGGTGTCCTATGATTACATTTCTTTTCCCACGGTTACAAGTATAAAGATTCTGACAAACATATGTTTTATATATTTTAAAATGTTTTTCAAAAAATTCGAAAAACCTCATATAGACACATTGAACGTTACTGTGACATAAAATATTGGTCAGTTCTAATTAAAAAATATCCGCGTCAGCTTTAAGACAGAAACAAAAAAAACCCCCAAAAAACATATTAATCAAACCATAATCCAACGTTTCCGGCATAATTTCTCACTGTGCTGTCTGCTGCATTTGTCATTCAAACTGAGAAGCCGGACAAATGAAGAAAATGGAGCTGAGGAAAGGAAGCCGATAGCAGCCAAAGCTAACAGAGTCATTGGCCAAGTCACTCAGCTCTTGCCTGGTGCTGTGCGGTCACACACACTGCCTGCTAAAAACGCACACTTTTACTCTACCTGATACCTGGAATGTATAACAGAAAAAACCCAAAGTCACACACATGGGTGCACACATGAACACACACATTGCCCGTAACCTCATACAGCACCCAACCCCCCAAGAGGTTAAAGGCCCCATGAAATGAAAAATACATTCTGTGTATCTGCGTTCATTTTTCTCAGGTTATATGCCAAATGTATGTCAAAAATTAGTATCAGAATATTTTAAAATCAACATTCCTGTCTTTTCTTTTCCTGTAAAACAGTTCCAAATGTTTCATGACTCTTCCTGAACTCATTTACAAAAGTTGATCCAATCAAATGTGACTTTGGGCAAGTAGCTAGCCACGCCGGTTAATTAAAAACCACACTTCACAGTTTGTGGGTCGCAGTAGCTAACACAAAACAATGTGGCAGAGTTCAGATTCATTCATCTTCCATCGTCCTCCTCCTGATCTAACAACGGGTTTAGTTGTGTGTCGAGCCAACAGTCCTCTGTAGCTCCTTACTGTGCTAAACTCTGAGCCCCGCTTTTTTTAGCAGTCCAATCAAATGCAAAGAGTTTGATATAAATCCCTCTTGTAACTGTACACGGCCCAAATACTCCATTTCGGGAAATACATCACAGTACAGAAGCTATAGAGGCTCTAACTTCCATTGTAGTCTCTTAAAAGTGTAAGATGCATGAACACCATACACATACACACACTTGACACACAAGCACAGAAACACACACGGTCCAATAAAGACAACAGCTTTTGCTTAATGAATATATGCCACAAAAAAAGAGAGAGTTCCAGAGAGAGCTGGATGGCTGCATCTGCTCACATGTGTGGAGCATTGTCAGTTACTGTAACATGGCAAAGTTTATTATTCTGTCTTATTATTTTAGATTATGTATTTCTGGGAGAAAGGCAAACGGCACACTGACTGTTTATTTGACAAGCAATTCTCAGCCAGAAAATTATACTGTGTTTAAAAGGAGCTGCACGCATGGTCTAGACCACAGAATCCTATGATGAAAATGACCACACACACTGCAGACAGAAAAGCTGAATGCCTGGAGCATGGCGTGCCTGACGGTTGTGTTTCATTCTATGACATGTTCCTCAAGAGAAGTTAGATAATTTGTACTATTTCTAGTACAAACCTTTGCAAACTAATGTTTTTCTCCCTACTTTCAAGATAGTGATAATGATTTTCTATAGAAATTAACTATCTCATCCAAAAAGCATCTTTCCTTGCCTAAACACAGTATTTAAAGGTAAAAGGCATTGTTAGCAACATCTCAAGAAGATTCACAATTAGGTAAAACAATAAGATTTCCAACAAGTTATAAGTTATATGGTAAAGATGACAACTCCATTTCCTGTTTAGGCTAATCAAATCAATTACAATAGCAATCCAAAATGTTGTTGTTCAGTATAGCTAATTATCTAAAGCATGTCTCAAATCATAGAAAGTTGAGCTAAAGTTTCCAATGCAAAGTTGTAAATCTGATCCAAGAGCAATAGATACGGCAACAATGGACCAAAAAAAGAGTAAAAATGTTTTTTTCCCGCGTCTCAAACTGTCTCATTAGCACATCTTGTTTTGAATACTTCTGCAAGTATTCAGACTCTTACATCTTTGTCTATCCTGCATTTATGTCAACTTGAATTACCCCTCTGTATGAATTTATGTCCACTTGAATTGCCTACTGTATGACATATGCTATATAAATCCACCTCACCTCAGGCTAAGGACTTGGACCACAAATGATAAACTTCAAACACATTATGTAGATTTCAGTTGAGTATTAGTGTGGATGTTTGGGTAGTGGATGTCTCAACAAGCATTTGACCACACACACACACACACACACACACACACACACACACACACACACACACACACACACACACACACACACACACACACACACACACACACACACACACATACATACATACAACCACTTATCGATGTAATACATCCCACATTCCACCTCCTCTCCATGACCTCCCAGCTGGTGTTTGTTTGTCGTGTCTGTGCTGTGATTCAGGGAGGTGAAGCTCTGTGGATTTATGTTGTTCTCATCACAACTCTGTTTTAATTATGTGTTCTTCTATGTTGCCATGCTGGGAAAATGGTAAAGTGATACAGTGTATGTGTGTGCCTTAAAACTAGGCTATTTGATTGAGATCTGGAACTAGTGTTAGTGCTAAAAGAGGACGTTTTCAGTGATGAATTCCTGAATTAAATTGTGTTCCCCAGGACATTGCCATGCCTATTAGTTCATGCTGTCATTTAGGTCCTTAGTTAGCGTTTGTGTTTCAGCTCACCCTGGTGGTGTACGCAGCCTCCGGGTCGTCCTCCAGGACTCGGGACAAGCCGAAGTCTGACACTTTACACACCAGATTGCTGTTGACCAGGATGTTTCGTGCTGCCAGGTCTCGGTGAACATAACCCATATCTGAAAGATACTTCATGCCCGAGGCGATGCCACGCAGCATGCCAACCAACTGGATGCCCGTAAACTGTGCATCGTGTTTCTAGGAGAAAAACAGAATAAAGGGAGAAAGAAAAGAGCAGGTGTACACTGTTAATGCCAGACTTTTAATGTATATTACATAGAACACAAAGGGAATCTGACCTTTTCTGATTATTTGCATAAAATGAAACCTTTTCTACACTAGTATCCACAGCATTTTCATTAACCTTTAAAAATCACCTTTGACATTCTGTACCTCATCTTGAGTTCAACTGTGAAATCCCAAAGCCAGAGCCACAGTAATGTATGGAAATTAGGATCAGACTAATATATAATTTCAATGTTATATTTCCACACCACTGCAGTGACTGTCGTCCATTTCATATATGATGTAATCTATTTTATTAGATATAAAAACAGTTTTTAAATGCTCATTCTCCCTGACAGTTCTGTGACAGAACACAGAATGCTTAAAAACACAAAAAATACACACCATGCATAACATTAAACTATTGAATTTGTAGGTACCAGATATGGGCACAATCACATTAAAATCATATTAGTGTTGATCTTCAGAAAACCATATCATCAAAACTTACTAACATTGGTACATTGCATTCCCATCACACTGTATCAAATCGTTGAATAATCAGTTTATGATTCAAATCCTGAAGATCTCATTTGGATTATCCTTCAGATTTTTCTCGCTCTACAAAATGCTTGCAAAGTGCTGGACAAGAAATAAACAGTTTTTGCTGTTTGCATTAGCAATGTGAAGTGTTTACACTGGTTTACACTCATAAGTGTTCATGAATAAGCCTATACATCTTCTGATCTACAGCTGGTGTCTGGATGGGAAAGAAACATAAACAGAAGAGAATCACTGAAGATGATATCTATCTATCTATCTATCTATCTATCTATCTATCTATCTATCTATCTATCTATCTATCTATCTATCTATCTATCTATCTATCTATCTATCTGTCTTTCTGTCTATCTATCTATCTATCTATCTATCTATCTATCTATCTATCTATCTATCTATCTATCTATCTATCTATCTATCTATCTATCTATCTATCTATCTATCTGTCTTTCTGTCTATTGAGTGACTACACTGTGACTGTCTCAGTGCTCCAGTTTGCTCTGTTTCTCAGAGACCACGTCATTTGCGAGATGACTGTAAGATGAGTGTATTTTTCTTTGGAAACCATCCGGGCCCACCTCACTTCCCATTTTGTCTGGAGCAATTAGTGGCCAGACCACCTGGCTTAGTCACTTCAAAGCTTTGCAAATTCAGAACATGGACATAAGCTACGATGTATAAGCTATGAATGTGTGTGTGTGTGTGTGTGTGTGTGTGTGTGTGTGTGTGTGTGTGTGTGTGTGTGTGTGTGTGTGTGTGTGTGTGTGTGTATGTGTGTGTTTGTGTATTTGCACATATGACATATTTTCAGTGATGAAGTGCAGGCCTCTGGCAAAATGTCAGAAAACGACAGCTACTCCTCCAGGTTGTGTCTGGATGCTGTGCAGACATGTCAAAAAAGGGCTAAAATAGGCATCAGTATAGATGCTTGCGTGCCAGTTTTGTGGCTTGGCTGTTGAGCTTTGACTAATTTCAGTGGGGCATGTCCTCTCCCCTTTGAGAGACAAAGGAATGTCAGATGAGCAGTAGGGTCACAATTTTTTTTTAAAGCAAGCAAACAAACAAAAAAGCACTTGTAATTTGATAAAGCTCTATGTCTGAAACAGTCAGAACTGCTAAAACCAAACGTTGTAATGGGCAGTATTTTTGTATTACTGGAATCTGAGCAAATGTGTTTCTTCTTCTTCTTCTTCTTCTTCTTCTTCTTCTTCTTCTTCTTCTTCTTCTTCTTCTTCTTCTTCTTCTTCTTCTTCTTCTTCTTCTTATTATTATTATTATTATTATTATTATTATTATTATTATTATTATTATTATCATTATTATCATTATTATTATCTTAAATATCAGTACTTATATATAAAAATATATATAATACAGTAGTTTTATGAGATATTACAAATACATTGTCCACATTTGAAATACCTTAAATATGGGTAAACATTTTTAATGCCGTATTACAAAGCACAGAGGATGTCAGATTTGATCTCTGATGCTCAGAGATGTTCTGAAAGCAGAAGACAGCTTTTAAACACCATGAATATAGATTTCTCACAATGCTTTTTATTCCAGTATCTCCTGCATGTTATATAAACTCTTGCTTTGAACACTTGTTTAAAAAAGAAAAGTCATTGTTGAGCATTACAAATGCAATTCAAATATATTTTTAAAATGTTATATCTACTAAGATTTACTGCTTTACCAAGTGACCAAGTATGCAATGTAAAGAAAGTGTTAGTCTCTGTGATGCACAGGTGCGAGACACTTTTTAACACCACATCATGCATCATGTTAAACCTTGTAAGATAGTGTGTGTGTTATTTCAGTATTTGTTCCCTAAGCCCTTAGACTCCAAACATATTTGTATGTGTGTGTTAGTCTTTGTTATTACTTACTCTCAAGAAGCTGTCCAGAGATCCATTTTCCATGTACTCTGTTACAATCATGACGGGTTTACCTGCAACAGAAGAAGAGATTTCAGTCTATGGTCTAAACTTATCCAGAGCCAAATCTATATGCACAGGCTTTCTAGGCATGTGTCTGAGGTATCATTGCCACTAGGGGGCCCAGACAGACAACATTCACTAAATAAAGTTTAACATATATTTTAAATATGTACAATATTTCTAAATATTTAAAAATATTAAAATTGGAACTAAACTTTATTTACATTTTGATATATTTACATATTAATTAAAATAGTAATTTTAAAAAACTTTACACAACATAACATTAGCGTTAATGTGCAGGAAAAAGTATTTCCAGTTAAGTGGAGGTCACGCTCAAATGTTAGCAGCAGCAACATATCGGCTAGCAGCCGATATGTTGCAGAAGGAAAGAAAACAACAGAGAGGGGTTCCACACAAGTTTCTCTCGGGCCCTGCAATTTCGAAGCCCACAAGCCAGCCTCAATTACTGGCTGCTGCGAGATCCTCCGCACCAGAAGACTCGGAAAAATCGAAAGTACAGTCTGCCTAGTGTAATCCATCCATTTAATCCAGCTCTGATCTTATCAGTCGTATAACTCAGAAAGTGAGTTCAATGACTTGTGTTGTTTGCTGTGCAGCTGAACTACCAACCAAACAAAAACCTTTCATACTCCAACATCATATTGATTTCAGATTTATTCTCTGAAACTGGTAAAGTCATATGGGAGTCAGCAGGGAGGGCTGTAACTTGACTTAAAGCAGACGTACATGGGCCATGATAGGGACCAGGTTCAACTCAGTCACTCTCTGTCTGTCTACACACACGCACGCACATGCACATACATTGAACAAAATGAAATGATCCAAGTTATAGCTTTAAGGGTCCCAGCAGGTCAGCTGTCAAAGTGTGACATCTTTATTTCTGTGGAAGATCGGGCAGTAAATCCATGCTGCCTGCTATCATCTGTACCTGATCAAACTACGGCCAACACAAGGTTTATTACAGGAGAAGAAAGAAAAAAAAATCTCTTTAAAAAACCTTTAAATCAGCCATTGTTAAATGAACAGGCTGGTGTCAGGTCTTGTTTGTGTCCCACATGACTTTGTTCTCGCTGTTTCACTCTTGACTTACCACCAGCCGTATGCTTCTTTTCCATTTTATTCTGATTAATGTGCCTTCCTCCCTCCTCCCCCCTGCCCTCTTTAATTCCCGACCTACCTTTTCTCTATCATCCCTGCCTCTCTTTCCCCATCACCCTCGTCCCTCCCTCTGCTTTCTATCCCTCTTGCATGTATTAATGTGAACCCTCCCTACATCTGGCGAGACAGACTTCTTCAGGAATGACAAGAGCTGCGTGGAGACAGTGATGGAATCAGTGGCTAAAACAAACAAATATATCAAACTCATTGGAAAATAATAAATATTTCATTACAGTAATAATGATGGGAGTTGGCTCACTTGACTTCTTTAATTAAATTAGAGCAGATCCAATGTGAATTACTGTTTAAAATACTCACATAAAAAGAAAAAGACAAAAAACCCCACTATCAAACATTGAATAGGCGGTCCACACAGAAGGTGCACTTAAGTTAAATCTGTGGTTTTAGATATAAAAAAAATAAACTATGACTGTGAAACTGTGAAATTTAAACCATTTGTCCAATCATTTTTCCTTGAAAAGACTTCATTAGACTTCTAATGCAAGATTGGCAATGATACATAGGCTTTTCCGACTTTTTTGCCAAACAAGAAGGTAAACTCAAAACTAATCTGGTTTAAATTAATTCTCCAAACAGCATGGGTACTCTCAATATAGTCTCCTAGAATTACAGTAAAAAAAATCTCATCATTTAAACACAGTTTCGCCTTCCACCCACACCCAGAACCCCTAAAAGGCTGTGATGGATCACTCCGTTTACCAGTGGACGGCTTTTATAGTTGCTGACTGGAACACACACACCCGTTCCTCCCTCTAGTCCTCCACCCTGTTCTCTCCTCTCTCTATTCTCAACATTGGCAGCAAAGATAAAGGCCCCCCCAGCCCCTTTTGTTCTGTGAACACAAGTGTGAGTACATGTGTGCAAGTTTGGATGTGTGTGTACGGGCATGAGAGAAAAGAGTACATGCATGTGTGTGTGTCTGTGTATGTGTGTGTGTGTGTGTGTGTGTGCTTGCGCCTGAAAATATGCAGCCTGTGGATAAGCCAAAAGCAGCAGCAAGGTAAATGGGGTGTGAAAGTCTCAGGATTATTAAGAATTAACAGGAGCAGCTTAATAAATCACTCCTCAGCAGTGTGTGTGTCTGTGTGTCAGAGCATATCAAATGGACCTTCTAAAACTATACCCTGCGCTCATGCTGCTCCAGCTCACGCACATCTGTTCAGGGTATCCCCCCAAATGTCATGTACACACGCACACACACACGCAACAAATGCTTCCACTACTGAATTTTGGACTTCCCCTATTAGTCTAAAAGCATAAAATAAAACCACAGTCAGTGTTATTGCAGCATTCCTCAAGAGCTGGACATTAGTAGGAAGAGTGGTCTAAGATATATTAGACAAACAGTCTCAATGATGAGGGATTACCCGCATTAAAAAAAAGCTTTTCGGGATGTGTTCAAGCATGATTGAAGGAGCTCAGCCAAGTGAGATTCAATCCAAAATAAATAAACAAATAGAGTAGATTGCAGATTCCAATGTAAAAAAGGGAACTGCTTTACTTCAATAACACAAGAGGAAATAAAGTGATTTGAAAATTACACTGTGTCAGAAATCAAACTAAATCCCTATCGAGCTGTACTGTATACACTTTCCACCATTTTAATTTACTCTCAGAATTACAATTGTATAATAACTCTTGCCAAAAAAAAAATCCCACACAGCAATAATTCGCTTTTACTCCTGAGAAGGCAGTTGCATGAATTACATTTTTGTGATATTATGCATGTTGACTCAAATGAGTCAGATACAGATATTTGTATTGGTTCTAAGCCTGACATGTCTGCATAAACTATAAAAAAGACCATTAGTTAGCGCACATAATTAACACAAGATGGTTTGAATGTCGTGTCTGTTGTTATGGTTTGACTCCTTATTTGGCGTAATCGTTTCTGATTAAAAGAAGTCACTCTAATAAGTCACAGAATTCAAACAAATTGAATTAAAAAGGGCAGGAAGCAATTAAGGCATTGTGATTACACACAAGATGTGGAATTGGAGAAAAGTAGAACAAAGGAGACAAAATAAGAAGAACTAAACACTGAGGACAATTAAGTGAGGGGAAGTACTTCAGATATTCTATTCTACTCTTTGGAATAACCGCACTGGCAGAAATACTTAACAAGCCCGGTGCCACAGGGAGAGATAGAGGCCAGGCTGGTTTCTCAGCGACAAAGTTCAGACTCATTATTTCCTTTTTTCTGCAGTCATCCCTTTTTAAAGAGGCCTTCTGCGTGCTAATGATAGTCTTATAAAGAGGCCCAGAGGGGAGTAAGTCAGAGATATGGATTTATGGATTTATGCCTGCTTTGGACACAGGCTTTGATCAGAGCCCATTGATCTGCAGAGATTTACACCACGGCAGCTCAATAAAACTCCTGCGCTCTTTCACAGAAGTGTCGGGCCACTTTAGAGCCATTTGTCAAAGACAATTGCAAATCCGGAATTGGTAAAAAGGCTCTTCTGAGAGGCTAGATCTGTTATGGAAAATGAATACAAATCATATCTCTGTTCTCTTCTCCGTTTACCGCAATCCAGTTCTATACACAAACACCTATTATTTACTAACAAAACATTGTATTAACATATGGCATAACTCCACTATAAATAAAATAACAGCCAAATCAAAAGTGCAAGACAAAATTGGATTGCTGAATTGATTTTTGAGTCAATCCTTATTTTTATGGATGCAAGTGAATATCAAGATTCCCTTTGAGTCATGCAAGCACTTACTGCGCGTTACCACACCCTCCAGCCTGATGATGTTGGGGTGGTCAAATTGTCCCATGATTGATGCCTCAGCAAGGAAATCCCGCCTCTGCTTGTCTGTGTATCCTCCTTTAAGAGTCTTGATGGCCACACAGATCTCCTTCTTACTGGGCAGCTTCAGGCGACCGCTGCACACCTCGCCAAATTCACCTTAAATTCATAGGGGATGCAACAGAACAGTTTTTTTCAAAAGTCACCGACATAAAACAGTCCTATCTCTACTTATCAACATCATGCTGTCATGGAGACATTGTATACAAAAAACTGTGATGAATATTTAATACTTTAGTTTGTGTTGTTTTATGACCATACAAATGGAGCTAGATGTAAGGCTGCGTATCACGATAAAGATGCACTTAAAAAAAAGAAGATGATTAATTAATGAAACCTCAGACTCTGAAATCATCTTACGGTACAACCCCAAACTGAACAGGCAGGATAGTGATGTGTAACCTTCCTTTCAATGTCGTATTAAAACGCAGCATGACTCAACATCCATCATGTAGTATTCCTTGCCTGTGAGGGGATATGTGTGTTTACTTCAGCCCATGCCAGGGCGTGTGTGTGTGTGTGTGTGTGTGTGTGTGTGTGTGTGTGTGTGTGTGTATGTGTGTGTGTGTTTGTGTAAATGTGTGTGAGGTTTTTTTTTTCACAAGATACTGTAAGCTTTGGAGGCTGGCTGGCCACTTCAAAGGCAGTCAGCCATGTTACAGCTGGTGATGGGGATTTGGCTGTGTAGGAATGTGTGTGTGTGTGTATGTTTCCGTGTGTTTCTCTGCAATGCATATGCATATTGAGTGTGCTCATGCAAGGTGATGTCAGAGCTGAGACATGTGCAGATCTTGCTCTGTCCAGTACAATCATTTCCCATAGCAGCTCTGGATCAGAGAGCATGGGTCAAACACTAGACTTGAAGCAACGAGGTCTGGAAGAGCTTAAGCTGAAATAATTACACCCTGTCTAAATACCAAAAGCATGCCTGTTCTTTCCTGCTCTGCTCCGTCCTTCTGGCCCTCAGCAGTGGACAGATGAGCAAGGCCAAGGAAACTTTGTATGTGGTCAGTCTGAAAAAGAAGATCTTAGTCTAATAAGGCTTGATTAGGGACACTGACTCCTTTCCTGTTCTGAGTGGAGCTAGGTATCTCACTTTGATGTTAAAGTCTGACCCATGTAAAGCAGAGTGGTGCATGTGTTCTGTCTTTTAACACACAATCACCAATTGGCAAGAAGATCAAAGTCTTTTTTAACATGTTTAATGAAGACAGATGGGGATTGAGGCAGGGATGAAGAAATTGGAGGTATGTTGTATATTTTTCGGAGTGCTTATATGGCCTCATAAAGGTCACACAGATGGGTGGTATGTTGTGTTCAAGCTGGTAGACAGAAATGTTTACATCATGGCTTAAACTTTAATGTTCACCTTTGGTTCAATTCATATGTTTGTGTGTTGAAACAGATTTAGTACTGAGGGCCAATACCCCTTCTCCTTTTCCCGCTCTGTTGGTTTTCCATAACTGGTTACTTCTCAAAATGTTCCCCAAATATTTCTGTTAATATTAAAATAACAGTTAGCATCTATACCAATGTAATACTACTACATCAAACTTGATAATCTTGTCTTCTTAATCAAGGAAAAACTATGACACTGTTCGCATTTAACACCAACGCTATGAGCCTAAGAAAATGTTGAAAAAGGTATGATTGCTTAAAGAGTGCTCCTGATTTTTCATTGCATTCCTAAAACTTCGTTGAACTCTATGATGGAAAGTTACAACGTACAACATTAATGCTGAGGCAACAATATCATCTTTTTTTTTCATTTTACACATTTTTTTCTTTGTCAAAACCTGGAGAGATGAGGAGCCCGCTACAAAGGTCTGGTAAGCTCGTTTCTTTCTAACTCCACACCCTCAGATTTTTAGTCATCTTCAAGTTACGTCACTTCAGGCAATTTATCAGACTTTGCACAGCTCCCTCTGGAGCCACAAAAGGCTTTATACAACTTTTTTTTCACATATGCAGTAGTACTCCCCAAGACATGTAAATAGACTTTGATGTGTGTAAAACTGGCACAGTTCCCATTTAAGCTGAGTGTCAGCACTGGACTAGTCAAAGAAAGTTTGCCCCAAGTGGCTCCAATCATCAAATATCTAAAGATTCTTGTTTTTGAGTGAAAGCAAGGCCACTGTCTCTTAAGATATAGTCTGTATTCACTAACCATGATTTCATAGTTACTTTCTATCAGAAAAAAACAAAAGAGTTATTGTACAATGTGCAGTTGAACTACATGTAAGTACGGAGATCCACTAAAATAAATATACTGTCTTATTTATGCACTGTGCACATCAAAAATGTAGTAGTCTATTATAGTTTAGACGTCTTCAGTTTAATCTCAACTGAGTTTGAGGGTATTAAAGTAAAACTAACATTGAATTTTAAAGGCTGTCAATATTATCTACAATACATTCATATATAATGGTGGTGTTCATAATATTATTTGTCCAAAATTTCTACTATTTCTGATTAATTACTGTATGTTTTATTTATTTTTTACACCTGCAAAATTGCAAAAATGTTTAATATACTTGATATCTTGTGCTTTAGTATATACATCAAATATCTCTCTAATTGGTCTGGCAGCTTATGTTAATACTTATATAATATCAAAGTGTGGGTTTAGAAGCAAAGCAGCCATAGATTCTTCAGTGAGTAAAAAGTGAGAACAAATATTTTATATCAGGAGTGAACAACACTGACTTGTCCATATCTGATCTCTAATTTAAAAAAGCCAATATTTGCCCATATCTTTGTAACCCTATATAAATCAATATACACTGTCTCTGCTATGAAAAATGTATTGTGCAGTGTAGCGTAGTCCAGTGTGGAGTCAGGTATTAGATTCTCAGGCTGTTCTGACAGCTTTACAGTGTGGAGGGCTGGTGGGACTCCGGAGACCAGCCTGCTGATGTGTGCTGTGTGCTTTAGTCTCCATCTATTCTGTCTGCACTCAACATGAATCATAACGCATTACCCTCCCGTCTGCACTGCTGCTCAAGTTATCAGGGAGTACATCAGGAGAGGAGAGGAGAGGAGAGAAAATATAGGGGAGAAGCTGAAAGAGTGAGAAAAAGTTAGGTTGAGCAAACGAGGGGAAAATACCTCCATGGAAGAAAAAAAAGAGAATAAGTCACAATTTCTCTTCTTAGAACCCATTATATTCACCTTTCCTTACACAAATACATTTTGTGAATCCACTTTAATTTTTACTGCACTAATTAATTTTACAATAACTTCAGTCTGACTGTTGTTCACGTCATCTTTTCTGATTTGTTATTACCAACATTTAATTTGTTGCCTAATACTGTTTTGACACTTTCACAACTTACATAAAAACTGAAAGGCAATCTGTTGTCCTCAACCTTCACTGAAGTGTGTTTAACTCCCTGCACGGACGTGAAGATATCAATAACATTATCAGTATGATATGATTAATCCACAGTATGGCTCTGAACTGAACAGAAACTGAAGCTGGTTTCACAGTTGCAACATTAGACTTCATTCAGGATTAGTGGGAATCTAATTCAGGAATTCCAAAGTGTAAAGAAAGAAAAGAATGGATGTAGGAAAGGGGAGAAATGAACCAACTAAAGGTAACCGGAACAACCTTACTCATATTTATACATTTCTTCTGCCATCATGGAGTTAAGCCTAGAAGAGGGAACTTCAAGCAGAGGCATTAAATACTTTCTCATCCCCAGCTGTGCGTTATATGACGGACACTTTAACTAGCCTGCTGCTGCCATGAAAATGCAGGAGCTCTGCATGTACTCCATTTTTGTGTCGTTCACCTGGCTTGTCTTTGTCATGTAAAAAGAGCCTCACAGAGTCACTAAGTGAAAGGTTCTGGGGAAGAAATGGTAGTTTATTCATGCTTAGCTGAATACCTTATATAGTTTTGGGTTGTTTTTTTTCCATGCAGTTAAATATGTTTTTAATGAGTTACATAAGTCTAGTTTCTCTGTTCTCACCTGCTCCCACCACTTTATCAATGGCGATGCAGGAGGCATCCAGCTCCTTGGCAAACTCGTGCACAGCCTGGCTCGGGTCTTCATATGTGTGGGGGTCTACGTAGGTCCTGATACCTGGCAGACGCACTGCAGCAGGAGAGAGCAGGTTATGTTACCATGAAAAAAAACGTCTCTCTGTGTGTGTTTTTCAAAAGTCCACATGTCCTCTTAACATGTTAATGACTTTAAACTGTAAGGACACCTTGAAACTGCAATCCACTCTGAAAAACCACTAAATAAACATCCTAGTGATATGAGCCTAATAATCAAGCATGCTGAGTTTTGGTTTTTAGAATGTACATCAAGCAACAAGTCAGGATACATGCATGGACCTTCAGCAGAAGGTTGTTAATACAGTAAATCATGTGATACAGAAACTAATAGGTGCCGCTAAATTCAACAAATTGGATGTCTCCAAGTTAAGAAAAACATGTTGCAAGATATCAGCAAGTAAATCTCAACAAATGAACAGCTTTAAAGACATTTTAAGTTGAATAAAAGTATAGATTCACATTTGTTCACACACTTTTTACATTTCAGTAGACATAGTTTCTTGTTTAGCTGTGGTGGAGTGATAGCAACAAATATTTAATATTGGAAAAACTAGAGGAAACACACTTGATGTTTTTAATTATGAAACTCATGTTATAAAGAGATCTCTTCAAAGCCAGTTTGGGCAGGAGGAACACTCACAGCTGGTAAAAATTGTTTCAATGTACATTTGGGCATATAAGTATTGTTTTAGGACAGACTTGGAAAAAATGTTTATTATCCCTTAGGGGAATTTATGCTATGCATCTGACCCCGTCCTAACTATTCATGAAGCAATGGACAGCCACATTTCAGTGCCTCTGGGAGTTCTGGGGCTAATGCCTGGGTCAAGGTTAAAGGTAGGAGAATTTCTAATAAATAACACATCGTAAATGGATAAAGGAGAACAAGCAATGCAAATGAAGTCTGGTGGACATGGAAATGGACCCACCAACGTGATACTATGTTAATGTTAACCAATGACGCAGTTATTTCTTATATAACTATTGCATTACTGGATTAAAGCAACCCCAAGTTCTGTGTAAGATTTTTTTTTTTTACTGGCCAGAAATTTACAAATGGAAAGGAGTTTTGTCTGGAGTAAAACCAATAATTAGAGATTGTTTGACCGTTAATTGTCAGTACTTGCTGTATCTGGCTGGGATAACAGTCTGATCATGTTCTCCTCCCAAATAAAGCCTCCAGGATTAGTTTGCAAATGGGCCGAGAAACCTCTCCTCAACATGGTCTTGGTCCGATTACTGGCTTCTCATATGACCAACTGAACCAAAGTCAAAGAGAAACCGCTTCAAGCTTGGAATTAACTTTTCTAAAACAGCCGCTGTTGGTTTAGACCTGCAAAAATGCTGTGAGAAAGAAATGTCTAATCAAATGAAACAACTAAACTAGCTATAATGCACCTACTTAGTTGGATTTATACTCAGCGAATTGCAAAGTGGAGAGAGGACAGACCTCAGCAGGCATAGAGAGTCCAGTACTTACAGTGGCCATTGCCAAAGTGCAGCCTTTTCTCATCAGGATGTTTGGATTTGCTGTGGCAACAAAACCTGCCAATCCAAACAGAGAAAGGTCAGAAGTAGTGCCACATCTAATAAAACGTCACCCACTGGCCCAGCATGGAAGCTAGCAAGAGCAGTGTGTGTGTGTGTGTGTGTGTGTGTGTGTGTGTGTGTGTGTGTGTGTGTGTGTGTGTGTGTGTGTGTGTGTGTGTGTGTGTGTGTGTGTGTGTGTGTGTAATCCCACCTCTTATAAGCCAAGAGAGGATCAGTAAGTTTTATAATGAGCCATTGATTTATACTTTCCCTGTACAGTACTGACTGCCAACTTCACATTTCTTTGCTTGCTCCTATATATACAGTCACACACCTACATACAACACTTACAGTATATTTTACAAGAATTACAGAAGAGAAAGGGAACTCTATTAGATGAAACATTAAAAAATTGTAGTGTGTGGTCTTCACATGTAAATTGTGTTTTTGAGAAACATGTGCACATAAAGTATAGTGCATGTACAATCAACTGTCAGGAGTTAAGTCAAGTGACAGGTGGTCTGACCTGCCAATCAAGACGTAGAGCAGCACAGTGAGCAGGATAATGGCCACGGCAGAGGAAATGGCGATCAAAACGACTTGGCTGCTCTCGCTGGAGATGGAAAAGGCTGCTGAAAGACAGAGAGCAACACGTTTTGAATAGCATTTTTTAATACACACTTGAACTACCTACCAGTCTATTTCACCATCATCATCAATATCAGATAATGATTGAATTTATTGCAATATTCTACTCAGTTCTCTGAAGATATTATAGAGTAAAAGCTGTTTGGTAGTGTAATGAAACAAAACTAGACGCGATTGAAAATGACAAATACTACGAAAATGCACAACTTGTTTGCTATTGTTTAAACATTCAGGGTTTGGAAGACCAATGGTGTAGTAAAACTGTTTGTTGTTACTACATTTGATATTGTGTGCCTGTAAATGCCAAGATTTATAAATGTGTGTGGTAAAATGTCTCTCAATGCAGGGGAACAAAAGCTTTCGAAACAGCTTTTAGACCACTTGAGACAAAGGCTCTTGTTTGAAACCCAGGACAAAAATAACATGCATACTTATGTGGTTTCCAAAGAGAATGGCGCCATTATCTTGCTATTTATTATCAATAAAAGGTCAGTAAGCAATTAATCAGCAAACCCATATATCGCTCTAACCATATTTTCAACCACAACAGTATTTATAGCAAAAGCCTGAGCTTACAGTCGGGGCTGGTCTCAAACTGGAAACTGGGGCTGCTGGCTCCGTATCCAGCAGCAGTGCGAGCTCTGATCTGCAGCAGGTAGGCAGTGTTGGGCTTCAGACCATTCAGAGTCACATTGCAACCGCGAGCACGAAGGATGGTGTAGCTCGTCTCCTGCTCCTCCTGTAAGTTAAGGCAAACAAAGGGACAGAAGCACAGAGAGGGGAATCAAATATAGAGGTTGTAACTATTAATAAATATAACATACATATACAATATGCACAATACAACACGTTCTACAATCTGTTCGCATTTTCGCACACACACACACACACACACACACACACACACACACACACACACACACACACACACACACACACACACACACACACACACAATATCCCAGACAGTTTGGCAGCTTTCTTCCTAATCTGATGAATTATGCCCTTTATATTTTATGACTTCTCTCCTACTGATCTCCACTGATAAAACAACAGGAGGATTTACACACTGGGTCTGCATTCAGCACATCGTTTCCAGATGTGGGAAGAAGAAAAACGGCGGAGAGGTAGATAAAAGAGAGGAGAAAAAAATAGAAAGTAGCTCTTTAGAAATAAATATTTTTTAAGTGTACAAGATTATCTGAGGAGAAAAAAAGTGTTATCGAGGTAGTAATTAAAAAGATTTTTTGTTCTTTTTCAATCTTGATTGACATTATTACTTTAAGAAAGATGCCATAACTAGAAATCCATAAATGTGAGTAAAATACATCAAACAACATGTTTTTTAGGAAACTTTCACTCACTGTCATGGTAGCTGACAGAACGGGAGGTATAGTGTATAGTGCAGCAACAGTATGAAACACTATACCAAGGCACAATGAAAAAGAATATTTTCTTTAAAAAAAGGTGACGCTGTTAATATGATGGATAACCCAGACCTGTGCAGGTTTTCATACTGTATAAGACTGATTGGCACCAAATAGTGGAAACCGTCCCTATTTACCATTAAAATGTAGAAAAGTAGTACAAAAGCCATCTACGGATGATAAAATATTGCTTTAACAGTGATCGCTAAATTGCTGAGCTCATCCATGAGACTGGCCTGCAATCAATTCTATGCTATGAAACTGTTAAAAGAGGGAAAACTAGAACAAGGCTGATCTTAAATCCTAATGACAACCTATTAGGGATGACTTCAACAATCCTGAAAATGAGCTACATGTTTTGCAACATAGCCAGGCTCATAAAAATCATCCAAGGCCAATCCATGTCCAGGCAGAGTCAAATCCTTATTTTATAGACCTAGTTATTAACAAGCACTCATTGTTAAAAGACAATGACATAAACACGCATAGACTTGCACATACACACGCAGATAGACTCCAAAAGAAACTTCACACCCATTAATGGAGTGGATCAGAGTTTTATGGCGCACAAAGCTTTTTAAACTGGTATGTGTGTGAGGAGGTAACTGATACACCAGACCAGCATCGGGACAACTCTTCATCACAACTATAAATCTACTCGCAGCTTGTCACCGTTCAGTGCTCAGGACAACATGTGATCCCCTGAAAATCACACACAGGTGTGGCACAAGCACCTTTGTGTGTTCGCGTGTGTGTGTGTATGCGATTAAGAAAGACATAGATAGAAACTCAGGTCAGCCATCTCTCTTCTATGCATGCTGTAGCCCGACAAGTTGTGATTGTGGACTATCCACTTGTGTGTGTATGTGTGTGTGTCTGTATGTGTGTGTGTCTCACCAGAGCACTGCTAGAATTTAATACGGCCTCCGTGCTGCGTTCGGCTTTGACAATCTAAACAAAGCTGTTGCAAATTATAGCTTGTATAACACACACACACACACACACACACACACACACACACACACACACACACACACACACACACACACACACACACACACACACACACACACACACACACACACACACACACACACACATGCAAATGCATACAGACCCCAAAACAGGAGATGTACAGCAGAAGTCTTGTAAATACAGTGTTTCATCCAGCATTCCTTCCATCTAAGACTAAATAAACAGCCCAAATTAAAGTGGATTTGAAGCTCTCACTCAGCTCTAGATTGTACTGATAAAACATGAAAAAACAATCAGCAAAATGTATTCCCACAAATTCTATTTTCACAAAGTGCACTTTGAAATGCTTTATTGCCTGTGGAGCCACACATTAGCTTGTTAAAGCGACACAAAGATCATATAGTTAGCCTGGGATTGGGGTTTCCAAAGATGGAAGCTTCTGGGAAGCTTTCTGATTGAAATCTTTCCCAAGAATATCATCAAACATTCCCTATGAATTGCCATTTATAGGAAATGAACAGCAAGCACTATGGACAGTTTAGCTGATGGTATGTGTTCCCGTAAAGAACAATATGGACATTCGTGAAAGACTGAAAAGATGAGGCTGATTTAAAAGAAGAAAAAAAACTCTGGTTGGGTTGTCCTGGCATGTTAGCTACTGATATCACAAACTTTGTTACAGTTTACAGTAACATAACTATTTTGAGATGTTCAATATGAATCAATCAGTTCACCACTGAGCTTTGAATCTGGTTGGCGTTAGTGACTTTATAGTGAGCTAAACATTCTTAGCATCCTTTTAAACAACATCCAGCGTCAGCACATTTAGAATAACTACTACAGAAAATCATATTGCTGCTGTTATATGTTGTATATTTTAGACCTCATCCAAGTTTACCTTCTATCTATCACATCGTTACATATGTTCTGTTGTAGCTACTCTTTTTAGCTAAGTTTAGATCAAGTTCCTTTTAAGTTAAACATCTAGCAATAGGAATGTTATAATTACATTCATTTCTAAAGCAGTATTCATTTCATTTAACTACAATTAGAGGTCTGTGGTAAATTAACTGACTTCCTACTGCCTTCCATATAACACTGAAGGTTATTTATGCTACTGATGTGGCAAATGCTTCACTTAGTGTTATTATTGGAGCCTCCATTGACACAACATAAGGTATGTGTTAAGTGAAATGATCTATTGGTTGCACTTAGCAGATTATGAGGTCCACGTCTTCATCAGTAGACAGGAAATGTGATACAAAACGTGTGCATTACTTACTTTAAGAATTAAAAGCCCAATCAGTAGTTGGGATTTACAGCAGTATGAGACTTAATGACTTGTGACGAATAACATTTTTATTCTACCTCACTTTAGAGCTCACATCAAAAAAGCCCATGTTGATTTACTATTGAAATATCTCAACTTTCACAATGTCTGTATTTCTTTTCCTTGCGCTACATCTTAGACAAAATAGAGCTGTTTGACTTTATAACCCACGACAAAAATTTGGTCCAAAAAATATTTCATCTATTACATAGACGTGTTGTTGGCAAAATGTTCACTTTTCTACATTATGAGAAGCTAGAGCCATTGGTGAATTAATATTGGATTACATGATGTTGCACACAGTGTATGTGTCCTTTAAAGTCATGTAAATACAGACAGAGGAAACCACAAACACAATAAGCAGGGAGTTTGGCTGATGCAGCACATATCTAACATCTTTTTTTTCATCTCTGCCGTTGTGTTTTTGTGTTTCGTTTCACCATCCTGTTTATGTGCGTATGTAATTATGTCTGCGTGTATGTCGTTAAAAGCCTTTGTCTGTCCCATAAGTGAGTCATGGTGTGTTGTTCTCCAACTCTTGTCCTCCGATGGCCATGATCCTAGGTGTGTCAGACTCAGATGTCCTCAGCATCCCTTTGCCTGCTACAGGAAGAGGCCTGAAACCTGGGTTCTTATGGGAGGTCTCACTTGGGTGTCCCAGTTTGCTCTTCTGCATGGAGGAGCCTTTTGTCTGGAGTTGAAAATCCCTGCGTATGTATGGCTGCTGTGGGGAATCCTTTGGGAATGTGTGTGTGTGTGTGTGTGTGTGTGTGTGTGTGTGTGTGTGTGTGTGTGTGTGTGTGTGTGTGTGTGCGTGCGTCCGTGCGTGTGTGTGTGTCTGTGTGTGTGTGTGTGTGCATGTGTGCCTGTCCCTGAGTGTCATTTCTAAACAAAGATGTGATTAACAGGGATCAGTGCAAAGGCCCAGTGGTTTTTCATTATAAAAGTCTGTCACACAGTTTCTCCCTTCGATCCCACCCCTTCATTCATCTCCCTGTCCTCTTTTAATGAATATGCGTTTGTGATGTGCAAGCATGTTTGTGCGAATGAAAAACCACAAATGAGAATTATACCTGCAGTGAGCTCTGACCCAGTATCAGTCATTAACTTTTCCCCTTGCTGTTTTCCAGCCTTGTTTTAACGTCTTAGGTAAGGATGGCTGAGCAGGGAACAGAGTTTAGAGAGGAAACAGCTTCTGTCGGCCTACTAATCAAGAGATTAGGGGCCACCGTTGGCATTCAAGCAAACTGTGATCTGGGACACACACACACATTCACACACTGAATCTGCCAGAGTGATTAAACTTGCATCCACGGCTAATTTCACCATCAAATGTCAGCCATAGCACAGCATTGGTGCTGAAAGCCAGTGTAATTTGTTCTGCACTAATTTCCCTCACAGAAGAATGAGCGACCCCGCAGACACATTTACTGTCTGCCATAAAACTTGTCTCCATTAGGGAGTGAAGGGGAGAGGACAGGATGAGAGATAGAGAGAGACATGAAAAGAAGAGATGGGAGGTAAAAATAATGAAAGGAGGGCAGGAGTATGAGCTGAAGAATGAAAACAAAAAGACAAACAGGAAAAGAAGAACAGAAGAGAAAAGTGGGGGAGTGAGAAAAAAGCAGAATGAGAGAGGAGGTAGAATGAGAAAAAAACCTCAGGAGCAGGAAAAGGCTGAATATAATAAGCGATCCTTGACAACATTTTGCCATTTTCTTGAGTCTATCTTCTGTGTTGTTTCAATGATTTATATTAAGCTGTATTTATATTTCTGTATCACATTTAATTATACATTGCTAATAATGCTTTGTGGCGTGAAGAGCCAGAGTCCCTTTACACCTTTTATTAAATTGTGTCTCGTATCCAGATTGTATTTAGATATGATTTAACCTGATTACATTTAAACCTGATTTTAATTTGTATCTCCAGTGTCTACAGTGAGATCTAATAGAGATCTGATTGCTCTGTCCAACTCAAACAATCAAACGTGACATCCTTCTCTCATTTGCACAGTTCCAAAAAACAACAACAAAAACATTGTATTGGCTTTGGACTGCCAAGTTTTACTTGGATTGCCCAAATTGAAAGCAGACACTTGGTCTCATCTTGATTCCTGCTACAAGTGTCTTAAATATCCATAGTTTTCTTCCTAGTAGCTTAGTTCGCCAACTGACTAATAGCTGCTACCTCCCTGGTTTGGAACAGTCACGCAGAATTACGTATTTCTGCCCATGTAGTTGTTGTAGGCTATTTCATTTACACTTGTGTTCAATGTGGTCACAATGCATTCCGGAGGTGGTTTGGATGATAGGATCACAATCCATACTCAACACATTTTAATGGAGGGTGTAAAGTAGGCCTCATATATTTTATTAAATAGCACCTAAAAGTGAGAAACCTGAATATTCAAAGAACAAAAATGTTGAACAAAGGCCCAACATTTAATTTGGTGTAAGGAAATCTTAAACTCCAAAACCAGATTAAACCATCTATTTTGTATAATTTTTGCAACAAACACAGATAAAACAGATAAACAATGCCAGGAAACACACTACACTCAAAGTGCAGTTCATGATGCTGCCTTGCTCAAAGGCACATGAGTTGAGGTGTTAACAGTGATAATTGCAGCACTGACCTTTTCGTAGTATTTGATCTCATAGTCAAGGATGATGCCGTTGGGTCTTTCTGGCTCCTGCCAGAACAGGGAGACACTGTTTCGAGACGTCTTCTCCTTTTTGATCACTGCTACTGGTGAGGGAGCTGAGTGGGAGACATTGACAGACACAGAGAGAAGGAGAGATAGAGAGAGTTACTTTATAGAGGTTCAGTGGAAGTTCAGTTCCCGGTGTTGCATCCTGGCAATTGTCTATGGTTCCTGTTAGCCTAATTGAGTTTGCTGCCCAGTGGGGCCACATTAAAGGCTGTGACCCAGGGTTGGTGGGAGGGAAGGAGAAGATGTACACTAATGCAAACACAGGCTTAGGTCAGATGATTTAGCAGATAAAACCTAACCTTGAAATGTTAGGTTTTAATATGTTTTTACATGAACACATTATGTATATATAACATGTAACTTGAGCATACTTGAAAGTGTAAGCAGTGAATAAAAGCATTGAAATGTATGATTCTTAAAAGGGTGTCTTGATCTTTTCTAGGAAAAAGTTCTCTTAAGGGAAGATGACGCATGTTTCCAATGAAATATAGGAAAAATTATGTAGTTGGTATATAAGTAGCATTAACCACAGTTGCTGACAAAAACGGAAAAAAAGTTATGCTCGGTTACCTAATTAGCTTTGTCTAGAATTAATGAGAATATGAAACTCCCATTCAATCATCTATTAAGCTTCACTAAAATATGCATTAGTTGGTGCTTATGTTGCAGAAGAGTCAGATCCTAATCAGAATTAAATGCCTTTAAACATTTGGATTTGGCATCACCAAGAATTTCAGTTTTTTAGCTGCATTTCTCAGAAAAGCGTTGTATTCATTTGAAACCCCAAGAACCATCTATATCCCTTTCCTTCTTTATTTACTGTCCCCACCACTCTTGGTTTGGTGCTTTTCTTTAATAGCCAATCCTCCTTGCCAATCCTTCACCATTGCATTGCCTTGCCTCAGGGAGTTCACATGGTCCCAATCTAGTAATTCCCTCTATCAAGCCATGCACCCCTCCCTTATTCTGTCTCCCTCTTCACTCCCTTTCTCATTTCCCTTTTTTACTGCTCTCTAATTGCCAGGCAGCTCCGGGGCCAGCTCGGCATCTGAGGCATCGACTTTTAATTTTATTAGACCACAGGAAAAAACATGTTTGTCTTTGAAATGTTCGAGCCTTAGTTGATTGTGATTATATAGCTGCGGAGTGTGTCTATGTGAGTGTGTGTGTGTGCATGTGCGTGTGTGTGTTTTTGTCTTTCTGTGCTTATACTCTTGTGTATTTCCGCGGGAAGTTATTTTTTCTTCTGTAATGAATCCAGATGGGGAGAATCTGTTTCCATACCCCCTGCTCCTCTTCTCCTCCTCTCCCTCTGGTTCTGATAGCAGGGTAAGGCTGTTCTTTTTATTGGCTCTGTGGTTTATGGTGGTAATGATTTACTGTGTCTGAGCTGCTTCGAGGCAGCTTCAAGTTCCTCTCCTCCTCCTTTTCCTTCTCGTTGCTTCTCCCTAGCTCTCTCTGTGTGTGCATGTCTATTGCCAAGCACTTAATTTGCTGTCAGTCTCTGTTTCTGTCTGCGGCAAAACTGTAAAACTGATACAGCATACCAGAATGATAAGGACTTTAAAAACTGGCCTTCAGTGTCATTCACCTGTGTGATTTGACGGGCATGCAGTCGTCACTTCATTACACTAGTGGACTTTGGGATGTAATAGTAGTTTAGTGGTAAAATTGGTTAAAACCACGTTTTTATTTATATTTTGACTACATTCCCATCCTCTAATCACACCATTTTGTTTTGGATTCTCTTGGACTACACATCTGTTGATCATCATCTCTTGACTTTGTACGAATACATTATTGATATTTGAACACATGCTGTGTAGCTAAGATGAAATACTGACGTGATTGAAACAACTGGTAGAATGTAAAGTCGACACTTAACTACAAGTTTTTCTCACTTTCTCTCTGATTAAATGTACTTACTATTAACTGCATCAACAGAGCTGCAAGCAGGTGAAGAAAGGGTTTGCCCTTGCATATATACTGTTGTATGTGTCTGCGTTTTCTTCTGCCAAAGCCACTCGGCCAGGTTCAGCTGCAGTTTAGGCAGTTGATTCTGGAACTACGATTCTAAATGTGGATCACCGTTACTCTGTTGTTAGCATACCTATGACAATGAGTGGAGGGCAAAGGAGATGAGAGAAGGAGAGCTATCTGACAGCACCTTGACAGCAGAGCCAGGGCACACTGCTCCTTCCCAGGGAAACACTTAATCCAGCTTTTAACAGCTTTGGCATCTGTATCTGTATGTGTATGTGTGTGTGTGTGTGTGTGTGTGTGTGTGTGTGTGTGTGTGTGTGTGTGTGTGTGTGTGTGTGTGTGTGTGTGTGTGTGTGTGTGAGAGAGAGAGAGAGAGAGAGAGAGAGAGAGAGAGAGAGAGAGAGAGAGAGAGAGAGAGAGAGAGAGAGAGAGAGAGTGTATCTGGGTGGGGCCAGTGCACTGACATACCTAATCCTTGTAAACTCTCAAGGCTGATGGAGAGAGTGCAGCTGCAGGCTGAGATATTTGTTAGAGAGAGAGGCTGTGCATGTGAGTATGTGTGTGTGCATGTGTGTGTGTGTGTGTGTGTGTGTGTGGTATGGGAAGGTGTGTTTGATGGTAAATTGTGTGTTTGTGTGCGTATTTGCTTGTAACTGTGTGTGGTTGATCAATGACATGTAGAGATCCATCTCTTCTGATGATCACTCAAACATTAAAGATGGTTTTCAATATTCAGAGCACACACCAGCCCTCTTAGCATTGACAAGCCATCTTTAAATCTAATATATATTCAGAGAGAATCCCTCTGACTAACCACACACAGATTATAATGCTTAGTAAGAGAAGACTCAGAAGATTTTCCTTACTTAAACTAAACGTCCTCATTGCCCTCTATCCTTACATGTGATCATATGATCTCAGTCCATAACTTATCATCAGTATAGACACATACTGTTTGTGAACAAGCAAACACACACAAACAAAAAAATCTGTATGTACGACTAATCCCTGTCTTGTCATTTTAAAGCAGTCTGGTCCTTTTCCTTTATAAAACAACCCTGCTGTGACAACAGATACAGCAGACAGCTCATACAAATAAGTATATCTGCATGTAAAAAGGTGTATTTGTATGTGTACTGTGAGTACACACAACTTCTCATATTTATGCTGACAAGTGTCTTTATAAGAGTTACACATATATAAATACTGTATATACAGCTATACAGTATATACTTGTATCATGTGTGCTGTATGATTGTGCTTGAGCTGTTCTCCAAGTACTCAAAAGTAAATGCTATATAACTGTATGATCCTCACCTTGCAGAAACTGAGAAATATGATGACTGCATTGTCCTTTAAAAGAAAGTCGTATTTGGAAATTAAAGGAACTATTTTGAGTATTGAGTATTTTATATTTATGATAAAATAAGTAGGTAGAATCTCCATGCCTGCATACAAATATAAAACAAACAAAATGTTTGCACTGTCAGTCCAACTGCATCAAAGACCTTCTTTAAATCCACAGCTTTTGTCATCATCTCTTTTAGTTTTAGTCTCACGCTGCTTGAGTCATGATGACTTATGAAAGAAACTCCCGTCTGTTCACCCAGCTCAGAAACTACGCTTCAAGCATCAAATCATCTCGCAAAGAGTGAAACAAAGCAGCCCTAAAGAGAAATGGAGGAAACCACAAAAGACAACAGAATAGTGGAATCTGGATTGGGTTTGATTAAAATAAAAGATCCTGTGTCCAGATGAGGAAAGAAAGAAAATAAGAACAAAGGGAGAGACAATGATTGAGAAGAAAAGAGAAGAAAATGCTGAGCTGCACATACAAAAGCATTAACAAATACAAATGCAAACTGTGTAAGAAAATAGTGAAGTGAGTGACAGGAAAATAGCAGAATAAATTGGTGTATTATAGTGAGACTTTTGCACATTCTTTGCTAGAGTTAGGGATTTCTGAGGTTTGGCACTTTCTACTGCAGCTAGATTTATTTTGTACTTGGAATTTCAAAGAACCAGTTTCCCTTTGCCCTCTTATTCTTCTATAGGACTGCATGTGTGGGTAGATATTTGTATAAAAAGATTTCCTGGGAGTTTTAGGAGCCCATCTTTATGTTAAAAGTGTCTGTTAAAAGGGTGAGTTCGTTTTTTTTATTTTGTGAAGACGGAAGACATCCGATCCCAGTTGTTAAACAAGAGAATAGTGGCCTGGGATCGCCTTGTAAATGTCCAGGGCTGATGGTTGGAGTGCATATGTTTGAGCACATGAGTCTCCAGGCTAGTGTATTATATGAGAATTATATTTAGGGAGATATGTAAGGAGAGCGAGAAAGAGAGTGCATTTTGGAATAATAATATATGCTTTTCTTCACTGCAAACACACTTCAGCTCCACAAGTACAACTTTTCAGCAAAATCACCTGATAAAGAGGTCGTTTGAAGTGAAAGCCTGCAATTAAATAACATTCAGTGGTTCAGAGTTATTCCTGTAAGTATGTCTGTCTGGTTGTCTGAGGGCCTTTTTCTCTCTAACCATCTGCTGTGACATCTCACCGGCTTGGTTGGTGGTGATGGTGACAGCGGCATACTGCCTCATCTTAGGTGCCAGCGATGACACACCATTCAGCGCCTCAATCTCGAATGTGTAGTTGGTGTGGGCTAGCAGGTCGCCCACTGTCACCGTGGTGTTGTGGAGCCCCGTGGATCTCGGTAGAAATCGCACATTACTTCGGCAAGGCTCACAACGCTGAGCACCACCATTGCTGCCGTTCCCACCCCCACCGCGGCAGCATTTGCAGAGGACAGTGAAGGTGATGTCCCTGCGGCCACCAGCGTCCTCCGGCCAGCTCCATTCAAGTATGACTGAAGTCTCGTTGATGGAAGAGATCACATTTCGAGGAGCTGAAGGAGGGCCTGGTAGACAGAGGAGAGAGGGAAATGGGATGAGATGGAGGTGAGAAGAGGAGGAGGTCATTGGATACATAGGATGAGAAAAGTGTTCAAAGAATGATGGAAAAAAGGGAACAGTGCAAAGAAAGGTAGAGTGGAGGAAAATGAGAGGAGAAAAAGTACTTTCAACTATCGTTCAGTAGAATTCATATCCACAGCAGGTACAGTACACACAGCATGTAAGATGAACTTCAAGAATTAAAGGCCCTACTAAATAATATTTCATTTATTTTACCTTGTTGGTGTGATGTATTTCCTATTAGAACATGATTTTGGGGCAGTATAAGTGTTGCCTTTTAAGGCAGCTAGATTCATGACATCTCAACATCAAAAGATCACAAGGTAATCCATCTTGTCAGGCTTCATATCATGCACATATGTCTGAACCACTGGTGGTTTGGACCAATCAGCGTCCTATGAGGATTCTCATGTAATCCAGTTGCCTCGCATGGTAAGACAATGATACACTGTGAAGAAATGCCTGCCCTTTTCCAAACAATTTCTTAGACGATGTCTGAGATGGTCTTGTGTTACAAACCATCTGACGTGTGATGTTAGCATAAGTAAGGGATCATACAAACTCTGAACCAATGGCATTAATTAAGAGATAGGGGCAGGGATAGTGACACTGAAAGTGACAGTTAATGAAACCCCCCCTTTTACAGGGTCTTAAAATTCTGTAAGTTTTGTACTAAAAATGTTCATTTAAGAACATTTAGACAAACTGGAGACAATGACTTTTTAAATAAAAAAAATAAAAAATTAAATAGTATAATATAATAATATATGAGGAACAGAGTGCAGTGTGGATCTCTACATGTATAATTAAGAAAATTATCATAATCGATGCTACACAATGTTCCTCTGTCATTCTAGTTTCATGGTGGTATTATCTGGGTTTTGTTGATGTAGTGTGTATGTACTACAGTATGCATCTGTTTTCCCTCACTTTCTGGATCAGTGAGAGAAGAGAGGGGCATGACACAGCCCCTTTCACACAAAAAAAAAAGAAAAAAAGTTAGTGTGTCAAACTTAGACTGACATAAAAGTTACAACTTTTTATTACAAACAGATCTCTCTGAATATTTCCAGATTTGTGTATCAAAGTTATGACTATAGAGGGCAATACTGGAGAAGGGAGAGAGGGAGGTTGAAATGGGTTTAGTGAATTAAATCTTGAGATCAAATGCTTTGTTTAGTTTACCATATTTGAAAATGTACTGCACTCCCGAGCTATGCCTAGCTCCTGCCATCAAGTAATGTGCAATACAGTTGTTAACTGTGTTTGTGCAAGAAAAACAAACAAATAGACAAAACAATAAAAAAATACAGCAAATATTAAAATATTAAGCTGTAAAAAAGGGTATCTAAGATTCAGAAATCTAAACTGAAGACTTAATAAGACATATTTTTATTATTAGAAATCAGAAATGCCTCAAAATGTAAGGCATTTAAAATAACCTTCAAAACATCTAAATATATAAATGAAAAAAAGGCTCCAGAAAACCAATTAAAGAACCTGATTACCATGTCCAATTATGGTGTGTTTATTAGTATATCAATAAAATATAACAGATTTGACCTGTTCCACTAACCCAGATATGTTTTCCCAGTTTACACGCATGGGGATCAATCCTACTGTTACATGTAAGAAGGGGAAATAATGTCAAACAACACAACACTAATACGAGTACTATTGACAATTATGATAAAAGAAAACAATTTATGATTTTTTCAGATCTACTTCCAATATCCCATCATGGTTAGCACAGACAGAAACCCTGTCTGTGCTATTCATTAACGGTAACATTTATTATGAATGTATACTGTATGTCACCTTAATATGTGATTTCTTGAAAGTCAATCAGTATTTTATTTGCCGTGCAAGGCAGCTGGATTTGCGAGATCGCAGTATGACAGGATAACAAAGGAATCCATCGTGTCATGCTTTAAGTGATATGACTGCGTCTGAACCACCGGTGGTTCGAACCTATCAGCGTGGCGAATCCAGCTGCCTCACTCTTTGCAGCTTGCACTAACAGTCCTCTGGCTGACCTTAACAGCCAGCTCCACTGACCACATCAAACGTTTGGACCTGTAACTCACATCAAATATTACCTGCAAAGGCATGCACATGTACACATGCAGGCAATCATATACTAATTCCATATGTCAAAATAATACATAGACATCGAGATTAACATGTGACATGAATTATGGTGCGTAAGAACTGAGGATGTATATGAAATCTTCCATCCCTGCAAAAGGGACTTATGCATTCACTGTTCTTTATTTGTACTTTTTTCCAGCCTCCCACTTATCACAACAGATGACAGCAGACTGTAAAACTTAAAGGTGTGAAAGTGGTGATTTCACACTATGTCTAAGAAGGGGGATGGTGATGATCAGCGAGGGGGATTTTCCCCACTATTTCTCTGAGTTAAAAACTACAATTTTAAAAATTTTAGTCAACTCTAAACAACCTCTGTAACACTGATAACAGCAAAATCCCTATTCTGAGATAATCATGATCGTTATCTTCTAACAACTTATCTATTCATTTGCAGCCCTTGCGTCGCTCAATCGGTCCCAATGAGGTGAAATTTGCCTAGTTGACAAGATGGTTGAGATAATGACAGCAGAGCCCTGCCGTGACTGTCTTTCTAATTAGGATACTGGCTTCCCGTCGATTTGTACTTTCTACTGTTCACCACGCAGTGAAAGACCTTCTTTTTTTTTTTCTCCCTAGCCCTTTTAGTAACGGATGTATTCATAATCTGACATCAGGGAATGCAGTGATTTATGGTTTTATGGGAAATGCATTTTAGAAGACTTGCAGGAGGAATCTGCATCTGCATCTGCAAACCATTTGCATCAGAGGGAGACAAAAGAGAACCGTGTATAAAGCGGAAGAAGTGATTAAGAGTTCTTGGGCAGCCGTGGCTTCCGTGACCTTTGAGTAAATACTGTAAAGAATGTAAATCCTCTTTTTCTATGAGTAAACTATTTTTATTGGTGATTTGGGAAATTGCAGAGTGTTATAACAGTAGGAATGCAGTGTTAATTGAGATCACGCTAACTGGCAAAATACACTGAACTGAACTGACATGTTGATGCTATAACCACAACCAAAAAATACAGTCTTAAATATAATTATGAAGTTTCTGAACTTAATTTGAAGATTGCAAGAGTGTTTTGCTGATACTCAAAAAGCTTACAGCACAATAATATTATGAGATTTGCATAGACATGCATAGTATTCCCTTAAAATGATTCAGTGTGAAAAGCATCTGAAAGCACTTAGAGCATCATGGAACACTAAAACTCACTGACAGCCAAACTAATGGGGATCAGCAGCTCTTCAAGGCGGGGTTAAGACAGGTTTTATTGCATGTCGTATAGCCTATTGAGAAGAATTTTCCCATACCACATTGAAGGGTTTCTCTGGTGAGATATCTGATATAAAACTAACATGAGTCGTGGTGCATCCAATCAGGACACCATTGGCTCATCATATGATGTGATATCAAACCCAACTGTCGAGTTGACTGTATAAACACAAAAAAGGCACACACATGCACATACACACTTACGGGTACAGGCCATAGAGGCGGGGTCTCCCTCAGCACGGAAGTAGTTTTTCTCACAGCCACAGTGTAGCGACCCCTCATGGTGAGAGAAACTATGAGGTGGACACTTTGCACACTCCGCATTCCCAAGCGTAGATTTGTAGAAGCCCACCTTGCACACTGGAGAAAGAAGACAGATAAAGGGACATGAGTGTCATGCTGAACCAGCACATTGACAGCTATTTAATAACTGCATTTTTCTTCAGAGCACCTGCGTGAGGACTGAAAGATTTGATGTAGTTAATGCACTCACATACTCTCACACACACACATGTCAACAAACCACAAGAAGACTTGTGTAAATCTTCAGTTAATGTAACAAGAAACCAATGATTCCTTTTTTCTAAAAAAAAACAAAAAACGAAAAAACAATAAATCTCTTAAATGTCTTGGTCTCTATTTTTCTCTCTCTCTCTTCGGCTCTCAGAAGGCGCAACATGAATAATGCAAATTGTCGCCTCAGACAAAAGGGCTGTTCTCTTTAAATATCTGTGGTAATAAATCTGCACTCAGCTCTTTTAACTCCTACTCACCACAAATCTGTTGCAATCCGCACAACCAGGGTGACACTCTACCTGTGCATGTATAATGTGCATTGTGTGTGTGTGTGTGTGTGTGTGTGTGTGTGTGTGTGTGTGTGTGTGTGTGTGTGTATGAGAGAAAGAGAAAGAGAGAAAGAGAAAGAGAGAAAGAGAGAGAGAGAGAGAGAGAGAGAGAGAGAGAGAGAGAGAGAGAGAGAGAGAGAGAGAGAGAGAGAGAGACAGAGAGAGAGAGAGAGAGAGAGAGAGAGAGAGAGAAATAGGAATGTGTGTAGAGTTTGTGTAGGAAGGAAGATCAAGAGCAGGACATTAAAAAAAAAAAATCTAAATAAATAACTTCCTCCCTCTTTCATCTGTTAAGTTCTACTCTGCTCCTGTATTCTCTACTATTTGCTATATCCTCAATCACAGACTTGAATCTTTGTCATACTGTCCAGGCTTGATGACGGGATACAGGGATGCAAAGCATTTAAGCCTACAAAAAGCCTCCCTCGAAGATGAAGACAATTGTATTGCCAGTAGGGTTTAACATCAACGGTACCTCTACAAACTAGAGTCATTTCTAATACAGCCACTATAAATTCTGCTTCAATGTATAGGCTTTCATTGCAAAAATAAACATTACAACGTTATCCATAAGCAAAACAGAGTGACTGAGATAACAGACCTCAAAGTTCAAGTAGCACAGGTCACAGGATTAAAGGGGATGTATCATGCACAGTTCCAGGTCTATATTTATATGCTAGAAATATCTTTGCCTGATTTACAGTTCAGGAAAATGTCTTATTTATCTTATACTGGTCTATTACGCGGCCCCTCAGCTCAGCCTCTGTGTGAAACTGGCTGTTTTATCTTCTGTCTCTTTAACCCCCCCTTCTGATGAGCCCACTCTGTTCTGATTGATTAAGTGGAAGCTTGGCAGGCTTCTGGTAGCTCGGGACGTTACATAAACAAACAGCACCAGTGGGATTTCACATCTTTTCTTGTTCTTTACTTGAAATAGAAACGTTTTAAATTCATCAGTGCATGCTCAACCCCAATTCTGAGAGTACCAACCCGTAGCAACAAAGACCTGATGTCATACTGAGGAGGAAGCACAGGTAACATTTCACAGTGTTCAGAGCTGGCTTTTGACTTGAAGGGGGCATTTTTACATACATTCATCTCAAGTTTCACATAGATATTTGACATAATAGCAGTATATAAATAAAATAAAATTTTAAAAAAAACATGATATGACCCGTTTAATGTTAGATTAATCTTAAAATTAAAAAAAATCGATCACCTGAAACTGCATCATATCTATAAATGTCAGAGCTGGAAGAGACTGGACAATATCTGATTTTTATTAAGATGCAAATATGGATGTTTTCCATTAATTTGACATGTACTCTGCCAAACATGTTTGTTTTGTTCTTTCTCTCTCTCTCATTCACAAACATGCACATGCACATGCACACACACACACACACAGACACACTAGATAGAAAAAAATGGCTTGCAGCAATAGCAGCGAGCCAGCAGAATGTGTGGGCTCAGCAGAACACGGCTGACAGATCCCAGTGGTGGACAACACACTCCTGCAAAAGCCAACACTGCTGATACTACTGCCATATCCATCACTGACACTGGCACACCAAGGTCTCCATGCTGCACTAAGTACTCCACAACCTCCCATCGACAGTGCGTACATGTGTGTGCATGTGTGTGTGTGTGAGAGTAATAGAATGTGAAGCCTGTTTAAACAGCCAAATATGATCCTAGTAATGGAATGACAACCAGAGCATTTGCTGACACACCCAAAACAGACCTCCCGGATTGGAGGATACACCAGGAAATTAGAACTGACAGCCAGCACCCACAGCCAATCAGGTAAGAGAAGAAGCAGGATAACCGCTGGCTCAGCAGAAGGAACATAAAACAGAATTATGGATAAATAGACAATTAAATTCCTAACAGCTGGAGACGCAGCCTTTATCTGATCCGTTTATCCATAAACAACAACCTTTGACAAAGCACACATGCCCTGAACATTTCACCTCAACACCAAAGAAAGATGTCTTCACTGTATTAATTGGACAGTTAAACCACTGGGCTCAAGTCCAACTGGATCTGTTACTATTTAGCTACTGTATTTACTAACTCCTGGCATCACTCTCACTGCAGATTAGGGACTAATCAATTGTGAAGATGCTATTCTTGTATGTAATTACATATGTAATTGTGTTTGTCTGTCTTTGCAGTGTGGCTAATTTTCCTGTATGTCAGAATACCATAACTTAAGACAGATGAGATTGATAAAGATGCATGATTTAGCTCATTTGTAGACTTTGTAAGAAGATAATGTTATTCGAACTTATTTATTTATTGTTCACACTACATTAGCCCAGACACCCCTCAGTTAAGTGCGGCCCTGTGCAACTGCCATCGTACTTCACTTGGACAGATAACTCTGGCAAGTCAACACACCACAAATGTAAGAAAAACAGCCTTGTTTCCACTTGGAAGTTAAAAATATACAAGGACTTTTCAGTCCGTAACGCAGCCGTGAAACTTATTAGGGAACAGAGTGGATCTCATAAACTTTCCATGTAAAAATTAATAACCAAAGCTGCACTTAACGGTATGAGGTTTTCATATGACAGTGGTGATATGTTGTATTTTCTTGACCACAACCCTAAAAATATTTTTATAACTGTTGGAAAAGGATAATAAAGGTTCTGTTTCTTCCCAGCGTGTCTGCCAGGATAAAGGCTCTGACAGAGGCTGATGGTAAAATCAGATTTGGCTCAGAGGAATTTAACTCCTCATCTAGAGGAGAGCCGAGATGTGTTACACTGACATTCATCAGCAGTGTGTGTAGGGGTATGAATGGATGGTATAATTGTGTGTACGTGTGTGTGCCCCTGGAGAGGAAACTCAGCAACTCCTCAGATGACAGCGTATGTGTGCTTAATTAAAAGATGTGGGCGTGTGTTTGTGTTTGTGAAAAGAGACAAACACAAACAAGAGCAAGAACAAGAGCACCACTGCTATGAAGGTTATCCACGATGAATCATCTTTTATTTACTGTTTTTTTCAAATCAATAATAGTGGCACAAACAGCATGTAGGGATTGGATCACTGTCCCTGTAAGTAGTTCTTTGTGATACACACGCACATGCACACGCACACACAAACGTACATTCAAGTTGGAATTCTTGCAATTACTCGCAAGGACAGAACAGAACACAATGTCTCGCTGCTTTCTTTAAAATGACACCTGAAACAAAATCTCTCCATTCACTTTTAAAGAGCACTCACAAACACATATACAACTGCAGCAGCCACATGATATGGTGGTTGTATAAATAACTGGGGCTGCAATTTGCTCAATCAATAGTCTAGGTCATGGGACACCCTCATCAATAATTAACATGACTGCTGGATAGTTTAGTGATCACATGTAGTCCCCACTTTTTCTACATGTTAGCTGAAAACCTGACCTTAACTTGATGAGATTGAATTATGTTTTAAATGGGACCAACTAAAAGCAAAATTTGAAACAAAAATTCAATTCCATTCACATTATTTTATTTCCCGAACTTTATACAAATAGAAAAACATAGCACAGTCACGGCCATGATGAGTTAATCATTGTGTGCAGCCATGATGCACATACATCATTCACATATAAGTTAGAATGCAAAGCTAAGAATAGAAATGATTGAGTAAAAACAGGGGCAGTAATGATAGTGCACTACTGCTACAGCGCAGTAGTGTCAGTGTTTGTGCGTGTGTATGAGTGTGAGAGCATGTGCTTTTGTGAGTATTGGCCGTTGGAAGGAGGGTGGAAGGGGAGGTATGTTAGCCAGTCAGTGATTCTGTTGTTTTCCCATTTTAAATGTCCTATATGTTGCTGCGTGTGTGATGGAATTATCCTGGGTAAAATATCATAATTCATGTCTTGTTTTTTTTTAGCACTGTCTACACTATCTGGAGTATCAGAAAATAAATCTGATGATAAGCCTGTACAAATCCTTTTTTTCATGGGATATTTGAACTAATTAAGTTAATGAGTGATTTTAAAATATGAAATCTGGAACATTTTTATTGGTAAAGCTCAATCACACAAAACTTTTCAATTGTGAAACAAACATTAGCGATGTATCCAGTGGCAGCCGTTGTGTGTGGCAATGACAGAAACTTATGAATTACTAATTATAATGCATGATTACAGGTTCATTATAATCACATATAGGCATTTATTGGAATACTGTGAGCATCAGAAAATTGCGACCTGGGATTACGCTCAACATGTTACCTCTCACATGGCTCGTGTCCTCTTGACCTTCTGATCTCACTCATTACTTGTAAATTTATTGGTGTCACACAGGGAAAATGAGAAAATGCCTCTGCCCCTGACCCCTTTCTTCGTGTTGGCCTAATTTGAAGCTTATTGGTCTTCATTTCTCTCTCTCCCTCTCTCTCTCTTTCTCTCATGGTCATTCACGTAAACATACCCTTCCAGTTTCAGTTTAGCTGCAAACATTGCCGGTGCAAAACACCGACCTAACAATTGATTTCCTGTTTTCATACCACCTCCGCCTCTTTTCTTTTTCAAACCAACAAGATCACAATGACTTTCACTCCCTCTCTCCTCCTCCTCCATTTCCCTCCGTCTTACACTCCCCCCTCGTCCTGCCCTCCTTCTTCTACTTCTTTTCTGTGGCTTTCCCGTCTCTTTCTTTCGCTGTATCCTTCTTTCCTTGATTGCAATAGCTCTCTTTGAAATGACAGTTTAGGCATTTGGCTGCCGTTCTTATCCGGAGCCGCTTGCAATGTTTTTTTGGAAACGTGGCAACAGTAAACATTTTGCCCCCCTGCCTTGAAATTCCCCATTTGAGTCAAGCAGTAATACGTTGCAGAAATCTGAAAAAGGTCAAAGTCTTTTATGCAACCATGGTAGATTTTGCTGGGCAACTTAACTGCCTAATAATTATGTCATTGCATGAAAACAGTGCACCATGGTATGACACAGGCACATTGCTGACTAATGGGAAAATGCATACACACAAATCATCCATCTAAATATGAGAGTTTAAGTGTGTTTAAAGTGGTAAATTATATCTGTAGGATATCTGTTTTAGATTAGAAAAACATGCTTAATGATGCATACCTAATTCTTTGTTTTGACAACAAAATGGTATTTAATTTCAGCCAGAACCTAAATATTAATATCCAAAACTTGCCAAACACAACGCCAAGACATTCACTATAACAAACACACACCAACGCAAAAAGAGAAAGACACATTGTTAGACTATAACTCTAACACACAAATTAACACAGACCATCAGATCCATTATGCTGAATTACAATCAATTTGTTGAAACTAATATGTCCCTAACCCGATCAAATGAACTTGTTTTTGTCATAAGTATAAATGAAAGCAATCATCAAAATTGATGGGTTGTGTCTTAGGGCAAATTGCTACACATTCCATCTCTCTTATGTTTCAATTATTGTCATTTGTCATGATAATCACAGTGGGAACATGCTGGAGTTTATTCATCTGACAGAGTGGCGGACCAATGTGCTTTTGCTTGCCAGACTGAGCAGGGACGTGGTTCTGAGGCTCCAGAGCCAGTATCCATCAACTGGAGGACACATTTACTGTCCAGACTAAAGCTTTAAAGTTTCAGTTATGGCAAATGTGATGAAAGCTGCCAGAGCTTATCAGAATACAACAAAGACCTGTAATAGGCTCCCAGCACTTAAGATCATAATTGCTGATGTTTTTATAGTGTGGTTGTTTCGGCTGAGTGCCGGCACAACAGAAGCTCGAAGAAGAATCAGGGAGGATGAAGCACAAACATCAACAGTGTTTAGAGGTTTCTTTGTCAGTTTTCTATAGATCTTTATGTCAGTACAGTTACCAGAAATGGCTGAAATTCACTACTTCTAGCTGGAACAATATGAAATGGGCACAGTTAAATGATAAAAGGAATTAAAGGTCTGTAATATCTGGGAAGTTTTGCATTGATTCATCAAATGAGTTCATCATTGACACTTTTCCAAATGGAAATGCCTACATGGAGATTTTCCATTTTCATTCAATGAAGCTAAATCTGTATAATGACCCAGTTAAAAATGTAACAATGTGGTAATCCCGCTACTATGATTCTGGATGTTTCAAGATCTTTGTTTTATTTTAAGTAGATTTTAATTTAAAACCACCTATAAACCAGCTTTGCATTAGGAAAACTAGAGCTCATCTGGCTCTCACAGAGCACCTAAAAATGGGCCACCAGATCAATTTCTGACCCTGATGTTCAGCCTATCATTACCATGACCCCATAAACTGCAATTTCAGCAGCCACAGAAATGAAGCAGTTGGCTTCATCCACTGAGCAGTGGAGGGCCAGATTGAAGTTTGTGATGCTAACTGCAGGCTAATGGCCTGAAGAGACCCTGCTATTCAAGTCTGTTTATCTATACCCACTCAAAGAGACTCTTCTGCTGCCTAGATGCGCTGTGTGTGTGTGTGTGTGCGTGTGTGTGTGTGTGTGTGTGTGTTTGAGGGTCCAGAATACTAATCATCACACCACAGACCCACCAGCAGTGTCTGTCCATGCGAGGGACAGTTATCATGTGTAGACCAGTTTGTGTGTTTGCCTGTGTGAGTGTGTGTTCTTCTTTGTGTGTGCTTGTGCACGCGCAAACTGGCGCAGTAGAGCTTAATTAAGTGATCTGATCCAACACTGATTTGCATAATAAAGGAGCCTGATGAGGAGGATAAGAGGAGGGTGAAAAGAAGTAGAGGAAAAACTAAGGGAGGTAGAGGAGGAGGCTGTGCTGAGGTGAGAGAGAAGAGGAGGAGGTGCAAGGTGAGGAAGGCCTACATTACTGGTATAGTAGCAGACAGGAAAGCAGAAAGGAAAAGTATGTTTGTGAGTCGAAACACTCCAAACCACACAAGCACATTATCAAACTAGCAGAACAAATAGTGTGTGTGTGCACCTCACATTTTTATAGCCCAAGCAACCTCTTATATTTAACATTTAATATTTCCCAAAAATACACAATTTTACCATAATTACTGTCCCAAATTAAACACAATTATTTCCAGTAGACGAAGAGTATGTTAATTACTAATGTTATGTAATCATCGAACCAGCCATACAGTATAACACAAATGGGCTGACTGCACTAAATTACACTTTAATAGAAGTAAATATTGACCTCCTATATTAGTTTAACCTTGGTGATTAAAAAACGAGCTGCTGAATTCACCTCATGGCTGGTTTTTTGCTTTCTCTCTTTTATATTCACAAAAGCTTGGCTCAGTTCAAGTGGATATTATAAAAATCAACACATCAGATGCTGATTTGAATATTGTTTACTTACTTGCTGAGCTGCTGCACTGCGGCAATCATTCTAAGTTCCTATGAATTCAATAAAAATATGTAAATGTGAAAAATATTGTTTTTATTTTCACTAATACCAATTAAAATTGCTCATTCAGTGCCTCAAGATATTTTTTGTTGGCGGGAGATTTGTGAGATATTTTAAAATCAAATGTGAAAATTCTGAAATTTGCACCAAATAGTATTAGTAATTTCAAACAAATCTGTTTAGAATTCTTTGAAATAATTCAATTTAAAAAAATAAAAACAATTAATAACAAGCTCAAAAAGTTTCTGAAAGTCCACTTGTGAATAAATGTAATATATAAAATGTGATAGATACCAAATGCGGAGACTTTCCTGACAGTACAACTAAATAGAGCATGTGTGTGTGTGTGTGTGTGTGTGTGTGTGTGTGTGTGTGTGTGTGTGTGTGTGTGTGTGTGTGTGTGTGTGTGTGTGTGTGTGTGCTGTTACAGTATGTGAAGGACAATAAACTGGGGTAAAACACATGCAGAGGCAAGGATCATCTCCCTGCTGTATCTATAAAGGATGTGATAACGGTTTCCTACACACACCACACTCCAGAGATTAGCCGGGTCAGTAAGAAAATCCAGGACAACCAGCACACAGGCAGATACACACTATCTAAAGACACACATGCACAGATGCAGGGAGACAGGACACTTTTAACTTTTAACACTTTTAACAAAACAATCTGTCCAAATTACATGTTGATCAATTTGTTTCCCTAAACTGCAATAGAGGGGGACCTGGAGAGAAAGAAAAAAAAGAGAGGTTGAGGGAGGGTGGAGAGCAAATGGGAGAATAACTGAGGAAGAAAGATGAAAAGAGAGTGAGCAGAGAATCACAGTGAAAAAGATCAGAGCATTTCTTGCTAATATAATGAGTTGTCTTAGGGTCTCTCTCTGTATGTGTGTGTGTGTGTGTGTGTGTGTGTCTTTATTTCCCTTACACACACATACATGCACACACAGTCCTCTCTTTTTCCACATTAGCCCAGTTAGCATTCCTGCGCACAAACACTAACCGTGAACAAACACCAAACAATAAATCCATCCTCGATCAACACTGCCACTACATCTTTACAAGCCCAACATACCGGTATGTGTGTATATCTGTGTCTTTATGCAGGCATTGTGTTGTGCATTAAGATGACACTGACCTCGTAATGCCCTCACAGTTACCCAAACATAGACAAAGACACTAACACACACACACATTCCACTGTTACACTCCCTGGGAACACATGCTGCACAACCTAACAGGCATTTAAACCCATTTGCTTTCACTCATCCTTTGCAGGACTATTGTGCTTTTCTGAATGCAACTGATAACCAGCCATGTACACCAAACACACATTCACACAAACACACAAGCTGTCTTTATCTTGGTGATTTAGAGCTGGACAGACTATTGTACCAAAATCCCATGTGGGACAATAGTAGCCAGTAGCAACCATGTTGCCATTTCCAGGCTGATATGGGAAAATTCAGGGATGTGAAACTCAGACAGACTTCCCATTCTTTGCCCAGATTACCACTGGTAATTATTGGATTTATACAAGTATTGTTATTCAATGGAACTCCGAAAGTAGTGTCGTCATCATATGTCTGTGGTAAAAGTAATCTATTCAAAGAACTTTTGCACACCTGTAGATAGCAGATGGGTCGGAGAAGACCAATGGCCAACAATATTGGAACAAAGAACTCTCACAAATTGTCTTCTTTACTTGCAATTTGACAAGATTTATTGCAAACAATGTTGCAATATTTTGTTAAACTCCCGTTACAACTCCCGTAGCATCATGCGTTTACAGAAGAATCAGCATGTTGGTTTGCTTTCTTTTGGATGATCGTTTGGGTGAAAACCAAATATGAACTGAGCCAAACAGCCAGTGGTGCCATCATCATGAAACAACAGTGGCAGAAATACAAAGTAAGTATTATGGCTCATTACTAGGTAAAATGTATATTGATTTTAAACCATGTGTCATGTCGCTGCGTCACCAGTCAGGATCTGACAGAGGACCAATGTGTAGATGGATCAATGAATTGCTTTATGATGAATGGAGACGAGCAACACCAGGGCAGTTTTATTGTTATTGACCAGTGCCAGAGAGGACACACTCTCTGCTTTAAGAGAAAATAGGTCATCTACAGTGCTGCTGGACACACACACACGCACATCATGGTGACCCACTTCACTCAGTGTGCTCTGTCAGCAATACTTATATTGCACTTATATAATCACATTAATGCAAGATAGCATGCAAACACAAACTACTACACATACAGTTGTCTAATAAAATTTTAAAACATGCAGAATTATATATATATAACCTTTTTTTCAAATTGAAAAGACATTGCAAGAATTAGAAAAGTTTCACTCAGGTCACAGTTTTTAACAAGTGGTTGCACTCATTTCTCTATACTTTGTATGTAGTTCTGCAGCTCAACTCATTAGTTAACCTCACATCCAAAATGCACTTATACAAACAAAACGCTTAATACACATCTCAGGCTCATCTCTTGTACCAGAACACTGACAACATAAGTCTCCCAACAAGAAAACTTTGCGATTTATAACACAATGACGTAAAAGAAGTTACTAACACATGGTAGCAGTAAAATATGGATATTGGCTTTTGTAGTAGCTTTTATGCAACAGTGATTTGTTATTTTTTCATCATGGGTGAATAATGCATTGATGTCAAAATGTATAAATCTGACTGATATTTTTAACTGCAGTTTTGTCCTGTGTTAACTGAAATTCAGACAATGACAATGAGCCCCAGTTGCGGAGAAGTGACTTTGCCTGTCGTGGTCTGGGTGGAGAACTGCAGTAAAGCCCACTGGGGAAGACCACTTTGACTGCTGGAGCACCTGAGGACGACTGAAGGACGTAAACACATATACATACACTGACAGACACCTACACACATGCCTCAGTATGTGGCCGCTGCTATATGCTAAACAGCCCCCGGGCTCCTTTCACAACAGACAGCATGACAGTCTGGCTTTCATATTTCCCCCAGTGTAACTCTCACTGGGATCTGTATTATCCAGTCTGGGAGCTGGACTCCGGAATGAATTCAAAACTGAAGGAATATAGAAATATTTAGCTCATAGTCCGCACCTGACATCATTTATGTTAGTAAGATTAAAATAACATTCTCTAATCCAAATCTGATTCTCACATTTTCTTAGATTGCTTTTCCTTATTGAATATAGTGTAGACAAGATAATTGCATTAAGTAAATGTTATGCTGATGTTCTGCAATCTAAATTACAACATCTGGTTTGAGAATGTTGCTATGGGAAACAGCAGTAACTATATCAATTCATAACACTTTTATCGACTTGTTGTTTCCACTGTCTGAAATTGAATCAGCTTCTTCACTTTTAAAGGCATTCAGTAAAGCTTTCTGTGGATTAAGTCTGTGATGGATACGTGATGGGGAATATGTGTTGAATTCCTTCTTTGAATTGTAACTCTGGCAAATCTGAACACACACACATAATATTCTTAGAGTCAGTGACTTTCACTTCTTGAAATTATCATCATTACATCATTGATATCCATTGTGAATAAACTGCAATAAATCTGCTTAAAAATCACTTAAAAAAGATAGTCCCTATAACACATCACATGTTCAAGTTCTCTTCAGTATCAAAGTAATCTAGTGATAGTTATCTGTACATCCATGGGTGTACTGCAAACAGACAAGAACTGATACAATTCATTCAGCACGCTTTTAATAGTGGTATCTGCCAAAATGTACACCAATATAGGCTAAAACAACAGGGTCAGTTTGTCACCTACGATATTATTCAAAGACACTCCTGACACGCTCTTCTACCCATTCATATATCACACCAGTGGACATTTCACAAATATATTGACCACACTGCAAAGTAACACACCTTTCTTCACCTCATTAAATCATGCCAAACCAAATATTTCACATGTATCTCATTAGGTCTCACCTTGAAAGTGAACATCACGCCATGAATCTCTGACAGAAGCGGGAAGGTCAGAATCTCTTTGTTAAGGTCTTAGAATTCCTCAGTGTAGACTGAGGTGTCTAATAGGATTCTCCTGCATGCCGCAGGGGATAAAATGAGAAGCAATTTGATCAAGGTTTCGTATGACAAAATAATAATCGCATTCTCAGCTCCTCGCTAATGTTGCAGCCGCTTACACTTGCAGTTTTGTGCATTTAAATGAGATCTGTCTCATTCATCCATTTTGTTCTGGACAAACCAGAAAATGTTCATTCTTATGCCTGACCAAGAACCTGCAATTTCACTTTCAAGAATCGTCACTAAAATACGTTGCTTTCTCTCTCAAAATTCAATGCACATCTTTGGCTACACTGTGTCTTATTGGCTCACAGTCCTTCTGTGTATTGTTCTGTCTTTGTGAAAATGTGATAATTTGAGTGTTACTCTCAATTCCATCCAAAACGTGGTGTTCAATGCCAAGTCCATCTGAAAAGGATTAAGTGGTAGGAATTCAGGAATTCATAACTGAACATCTTAGTTGACAATCCACATAAAGCAGGTATGCAGTGCCTTATGGAAATAGTAGAACGGGGTCTCCACAGGCAATATGGACTATTTGTGTGTGAAGAGATTATGGTAGTAAGCTACTATGTGTGTGTGTCTGTTATGTGCACTAAGGCACATGAACGAATGCAAGCATCTGTGTGCATCCATAGAAATATGTGTGAATGTGTGTGTGTGTGCAGTTGGTATTCATGGGGCAGGTGTCTCAGCAGTGGTTGGGGCAGAGCAGCGCTAAATCACTCCTCAACTGACACACCTCACCACAGGGTGTCCCGCCATGTGTTACTGCAGAGAGAGAAAGAGAGAGAGAGACCCAGGGGTAGCGGTTACTGGGTCACACAGAAACAGATAAACCTCTATAAATCAGCATCTCGTGATTTAAGTGTACGTTATGCGTGCGTGTCTGTGTGTGTGTGTGTGTTTGTGTGTGTGTGTGTGAGAGACAGAGACACGCACACAAGAGTGAGAATGCATATGTATAGATACAATGCCCTTGGAAGTGTGTCTTTGTGTGTTACTGCTTTTATGTGTGCACCCATTCCTGCCTGTGTGTGTGTGTGTGAGTGTGTGTGTGTGTGTGACAGACCAGCGCAGGTGAACTACAGACAGGCCCAGACATCCTGGCACGATCCAAGTAGACATCAAGACTCTCGCCTTACTCCCCCCTCCTAACTCTCCTGTAGCTCCACCTCTACACCTCCCATCACCCTCTGCTGCTGCAGCATATTGTATACACACCCACACACAAAGAAGCAAATAGCTCATTACATTTATTGTAGACATGAATCATTCTTTTTTTTTTACATAATGATTGTGAATTTTAGAAGTAATTTGTGTTTCACACACATATACTAACAAAAATGCACACCTGTCAAAATTAAATCAAACACACAGGTGCTAACATGTGCATAGGCTCAGAATCCTACTACTAGGTACTGTACAACAACATGTTTTGTGTATAATGTTTGTGCAGTGATGAGTCATCGCTGAAGGCGTGGTTAGCATTTGCAGGGGTCTCTCCAAAACAAACTCCCTGGACTAAACTTGGAACACACACTAACACACAAAAGCAGACACACACACACAAGCAAGAATGCTTTGGTGACTCATAAGAGCTCTGTGAAACAACACACTAGTGGCCAATTAAGATATGAAGAACGTTTGACATGAGGGACACTCCTGAACAGTTTGGACTGCAGAAAAGCGCTCTGTAAAAATCTGATCTGAAATATAGCTGCAACATTTGGCAGAATCTAAACACTGTGGGGACAGGGGATCAGCTCAGCTAAGTATTGCCATTAATTGACTGTGTGTTGTCATATTTCAACACAAAATAGTTTACTTAAGATGTTGGCGTAAGTTATGTATTGGAGTTGTATTGCCCTGTGGTGTATATTCAGACATTAAGCAAAGTGAATGTTTTTGTTGTGTCATTGTCCACTGGATAGTTTGTGTTTATTTGCCACAAACACCCACTGTACCAACTGCACAGACATTAGCTTTGAATTAGCTACTGTAGCAACCAACCGTGTGTGTGTGTGTGTGTGTGTGTGTGTGTGTGTGTGTGTGTGTGTGTGTGTGTGTGTGTGTGTGTGTGTGTGTGTGTGTGTGTGTGTGTGTGTGTCAACTCAGCCTCTGACTGAACTCATCAGAAACTCCTGTTGTTTTTGTTGTTTCCATCTAGTCCTCAAGTCTGTACATTTATGAAGTAGACTCATACGCCCTGAGATGTGTGCAAATATTTCTGCTTGAGTGAAAAATTGACTTTGCACTTAACCTCTCTACCTCTAAAATTTGTGTTCAGTCGAAACATACAGTTAAAACACATTTACAGAGTAGAGTATACCAACAAAACAAATATGTAAAAATGTATGTGGGTGTGCAAGATCAAAGTTGAACTGAGATACAAATTTTAAAATGTGATTTATATTTAGCATCTAAAAGACAAAATACGACAACTGCAAAACCCTGGATTATCACATTCATTTATTACCTTTGCTCAGAAATGACTAAGTCATGACTTTCTATACTTTTATCTCTGTGTATCTTTGTGTCCTAGGGGTGCGGTGGAGTGGGTGTTTTGTGGTGGTGGGGTTGAGACACTTGGAGAAGTGCATGTTCAGCAGAAATGTATTTTCAGTGTAGCACCCTGCAGAGTAAACGTTACTGGGAGTCTGTGAAGCCGCAGCTCATTTCAGTGGGGAACACAAGTTAAACAACCAGACTCCTCGTCCTCCCAAAGCAATGCTTACAGGTTTCGTCGGAGTTGCTGTACTGTGCAAATACAGTATGCTCTGCTATCATTCTTACATGCTCACACACACACTCTTACAGCCCAATGGATGCTCTCAAGCTCAAGTGTGCATACTGAGAACTGTTTGCCTCACACATTGCCTTGTTCTATTATTACCAGTCTTGGATTATTGTACAGCAAAATGTGTGTCTGTGTGTGTGTTCTTACCAGTCACACTGCTATTATTTCCTGAGGAAACAATACAGACAGAGTTAAACACAAAGCTTTCAGAGGGTATTCGTGCCACGTCACCAACAGTACACATAGATGTCCACACACACACACCCTACTATCCATCAAAGAAGCAACTCTTTGGGCAACAGAAACCAAAGTGGACTCACATTATGAAGCTGGTATTGTTCTTTTTAAAAAAAATCAGATACTGGCCAGTCTGTGTCATCTGCAGCTTCCTATCCTGACCACAGCCAGTGAAACTTAACTCAACACTCTGTAAAACCTGCAATGAAACCTGCCTCACCAGTCTTAAAAAGCTAGACAGTTTTAGCATCCTATTATTGTTTAAATGTTATTTCAGAAGCATTTCCACCCCGAGAATAGACATATTAATTGGAAACACTGATTTTCTGTTTAGTTTATTAAACTAAAAGTTTAGTTTATAATAATACTGATGCATTAAAGCTTTGAGTATCTGGCTCTTTAAAACATTTTAATGAACTCCCTTCATTCCCTAGTCTATGCAACTTTGTTCAAAGTCTTTCTGTCTGTGTCTAAGCATCTAATTACAGAAGATTAGGACACAAAATCAATCATTCAAGTCTTACTCAAGAAAATTTTCCTTTGTTTGTAGCATCATTTGTTGGTGTTACTCTAGGTTAATGTTATGGCACTCACTGCTTTCATTTGTCAGGGGAGAAAGTAGACATTTGTCAAAGGATTGCTAAAGAATCCTGTAAAGAATGGGTTACCACGGCCCATTTACATTCAAACCTCAATTTGAATACTCATGTGTATTATTTTAGTTTTAAGCAGTATTATTAAGGAGCCAAGAACAGTATATTTTTGCTTTCTATTTGAGAAATTATTTGCAATTAGTGTAATGGCGAATATTTGGAATAATATAGCTGGATGGACAGTCAGTCTTTTTCTCACACACATACATACAATAGTGTGCCCCTTAATATTGGGGCCAGTGACAGGCTGAAAGGCGAGAGTGATGGATGGGCAGGGCTTAATCACCTTTAATCAGCTCCGTCCTTGAATAATGATGAACAGCCCCTTTTAGACACACAGAATGCGGAGAGAAAGAGGGAAGGAGAGAGAGAGAGAGAAGCTTTGAGAAAGAAGCCGTGTGTTGCATACTCTTTGTTGAATTCATAAGTAGACGCAGATGCCGTCCGTCCTCCTCTGCTTTCATTCCATACATCTATTTAGTCAATCCAGCCGATTCACTTTGTACAAGGCACTGGCTACTGTGTTCCTCTGCTTGGCTAGTACAGCTTCACTGTCACGTTTTTTTTAATATAACAGAGCAAAATGAAGTGACAGCATTCCTCGTTTAGCTCTGCAAATACTAAAAGGGGGTGTTATTCTGTTATGTGACTGTCACTTTACTATAGACAGTCCATGGAAAGCATGACAGAAATATATTGCAACTCTCTGTGCCAGACGCTGTGAATGCTAAAACCTGCTCTCTGCTCTCCAGGTGTGAAAAGCATGCTGGCAATCGAAAGAGTTCGATTCACACAGTTAAAAAATACGACCATTTCATGGTTTAATGCAAGTCAGTATGTATTTTCTCTGTCACAAGGTTGTGTGCACATTTTTCATTTTTAGCAGCTACTGAAAATCGAGCACCCACTTTTTGAATCACACTGCACACTTCATATACACGAAAGGGAATCCAAAAATCTATTACAATGGGTGGTGGACTAGAAATTCAGCTTTTGTCAGACAACTGTATGAAGTCAGTATAGATAAACAGCATTTTGATCACTTTCACCATCATGTTCAAATGACCTGAATGTAGCATTAGCCCCAGCGCAGGCCTCCTTCTCTTGACCCCTCCCTTTCACCCATCAACCATCCTGGGCTTGGCGTGGTTGACAGGCAGCTGAAGGGCAGTGCTGTCAGGGAGGCCAAAGGCTGAAGCGTGGGGGGCCTGGCAGGGCGGCTGAGCCCCAGGACAATACCATTACAGTGGGGATGAGGACTGCATGAATGACCTGAGGAAATCATGGGGCTAGCAGGAATGTTCTCCTGCTGGGTGCACACATGGTATTTCACTCTGCAGAAGGGTGATAACCCCCTCTCTCCCCAGTAACAGCCACCCAGAACAGTCCATCATTAAAAAGAAACCTGGTGAAGGTTTCTCATTGCAGGCAGATGCTGAACACGGTGGGGTTACATGTACGCAAAAATATGAAAGCTGCACAGAGTTCACAGTCTTTACAGACTCTCTCTCTTGAGCTCATCAAACATGTACATATTGACCTTGCTTTCTTGTTAAACGACCGACTTATTCTATCTACAATGTTTGCAACTTTTCTGCTTGCCATGATAATTGTCTCAGATCAAGAAAAAAACTGGTTTAATGTGTTATTGTTTTTTTAAATTTTGATTAAAAAGTACATTTTGAATACAAAATAGCAGCCAAACCCATTTACAGTACACCTGCACAGACTAACTGCTTTATCTCATGACATCCATACTCCCTTCCTAACTCTCTATTTTCATTTATCCCATGATCTACTGCCTAAACACACACCCACATACACAGTAATGTGTGAGTGGCTTCCCATTGAATGAGACCTTGAGCTCCGCACAGCCTCATGTGGCTCTATGTTTTAAACCCCACAGGAGGCAACAGGCCCACATTACGGCCCCATAAAGACTACCCTATAGTGTGTATTACATACTCTTCATTGACAGCGGCCACAGGTTACCATAGTTCAGCGGCTGACAAGAGTCTTGTAGTCCAAAGTTGTTGAACCTCAAACACTCCTTAGTAGAACGGACAGTCTAATAGGCAACAGATTATGGACACCAATGACAGCATTTATTCAGTTTGAGACCGAAGGTTCATCCAAAACAGTGGGCGGGAAAAACACAAAAATAAAAAACTCAACCAGTATGATTATGTAAGATCAGCTGACATGCGATTGAGATATAAACTGTATAGGTAAGGACATGGAAAAGTATGACAAATGATATATTGCATCATACCTTAAGCGCGGCTGGCTATGATGCAACAAGGTGTAACAAGATAGTGTAACAAGGAATGTTGGATCCAAAGACCTCAGGACCTTTTATACTCGATTTCAATCCATCTTTACTGACACTCTCCAATATAACCTTTGAGTAAATAAGTATATTTATAGACAGCATATTTTTAAGGCTTCATTTATATTCTGCCTTGATTATATTGTGCAAGGGCTTTATTTCTGAAAAAAATTGGCAATAAAAGTAACTAAAAAGACACAAATCTAATCTATGAAGGCATATATTGCCAATTTAAATGTATATAACTTTTTATTGTACAGGCAGTCCATGAAGGCTCCACATTATGATAGTATCCTGGCATTATTATATTACTGTATCTATATCAGAACATTTCAAGCTCAAATCTTAGATACAGCTGCAAGTGAAGTTGGTCTCTTCCATTCCTAATTGACAATCAGTGCAGATAGGCTTAATTTTTTACTTATTCTCTTATTATTGAACATACTAGCTTTGATATGTCGAAAAACATACTACATATATGAAAACATCTTCCAATGTTAACCAGATGTTAATAATATAGTGCAATTAACTGAAAGTGATGTGGTATGCTCCATCTAACTCAACAGGCTTCCTCATCTTTCCCATGCGTTGCAAGCGTTTGTCGTGCCAGTAAAATCCTTCTTCTCTTTCCTTATTGTTTTTATAGGCCCATAAATAGTCCAGGCTAAATTAATGAGGCCACAGAGACTAAGATGGAGGAGTGAGGGGATAAAGGAATGGAGAGATGAAGGGAGTGATAGATGGCATCATTATAACGCAGCACATCTCACTTAACAGAACTGTTGGCTTTGGAAGTTACATGTTTTAGCATGTGCCAATTCTAGTTTCGCCTTGCTTAGATGTACAAACACATATGCACGAATACAAAGACAAAAGTAGAGGGGCTAACGAAACTTTTTGATGCACCATTCACTCGCACAAAAACTCTCCAAATAGACATGTACACTGACATACACACAAACATACTGTATACTAGCTGGACCAATGAACTCATGTTGAGGACCACATAACTATAACTCACACATGAACACAGAAGCTAACAGTCTCAAGTGGCCCATAAACATTCTAACACACACAAAAGACACACAAAAAAACAACCTTCCCAAGTACAATTCACACACACACACACACACACACACACACACACACACACACACACACACAAACACACACACACACACACACACACACACACACACACACACACACACACACACACACACACACCATCATAATTAGCTCAACTGCCGAAATGACAAATGAAGATAGAGCCTATTCTTTCCCCACCTGGGGACAATTTACAGAGTATCTCGGTTAAGCCAAGCACACTGGTAATTAACACTGAACCCCAGTCAGTTAGCTGGCTGATAGCAGAACTCCGCATTATCGCATTGTTTTAGGTGAAAGACTTCACAGAGCCCATTTTCATTCAAGCAGAATGAACCATTCTTTAATAAAGCATCTTCACACTAGCAAGAGAGGTGTAAATGCATGTGGAGAGAAAAAGTAATTACTCTACAACTAGAATGCTCTTAGAGAGTGTTACACTGCACAACTCGACTCAACCACTTCTTCAAGCTGCAAATATACACCTACAATTTGAAATCAAGTCATTTTGAAGCAGAATTTCCAAAGATAGATCAGTTCTCGAGGCCTGCATATCCTGTGTAAGTTCCTTGGCAATCTTCAAAAGTTTTTGAAACATATTGCTGGCAGACAAATATACGTGCAGAAGTAATTTGGCTGAGTGAAACATAAATTCACTGTCCTCTTATCATTTTCAGTTTCCCACTCAAATGTGTTCTTGTCTAGGTTAAAAGGCAAGAGTAAGACAGTGATGGGCCAAGATAGAAATAAATAATAAAATATTTTAGAAATGGGGGAAAAAACTAAATCTAGACACGGTGATATGCAGAGATGTACTGCAGGGGGAGATTGACAGACCAGATGAAAGATGTTCGCTTCATAATTAAAAGGTGTGTACACCCGTGGTTACTGTATGGCATTGTAATTAACACCTTATTTTGCAGATAATGGGATGCAGTGCAATCTATCAAGGATCAAGCAGTTATGTCTCTCTCTCCCACACTTTCTGTCTCTCAAGCTCTGCGTTTCTGCATGTGTGTTGAGAGTATATGTGTCACTCATCGCGACATTAGCATGGTAAGTACATGCAGATGGCAGTCACAGCCAGTAACCTTTCAGGAGCCATTTACATGTAAATCGATGTATTAATTGGCTAAAGCTCATTAGAGTTGGGGTCTCATCAATACCACATACACCTCAATTACCCCTGGCACTGAGCTGTCATCCCAACCCACCCTCACCCACACAAACACACACACATACAGGCAGACACACAAGAACCAGTAGCATACATCTTGATTTGGAACTCAAAGATTGACTAATAATTTATGTTTAAATGACGTTATTTTAACTCATTTTCTAAAATAAACATGGCTTTTTTCTTACCACATTTTGTCAAGAAGTGTACTGCATTTTAGAAAACCACAACCGAATACTACTGATAACAATTTTTTGGTATCAGTATGTGATAGGTTTTAGATAGAAGCAAGTAGCCACACATCAATATAGCTGTTTTCACCGACAGCACTACTAAGCCAGTCAGGAAATCAGGGAAGCAGGCAGGAGTCCGTGTGGAGGCCTTGCATTAATCAGTGAGATTTCACTAACATTCCTTGAGGTTTTGCACTTTGGCATCGGCTCCAGGTGCTGAAATTGAACACGTAATAGCAAAAGACTAGCAGAGCGGAAGAAATGGAAAAATTGGTCGGTTGTATCGCCAGGCGTGGGCCGTGCTACCTTCACCTTGACAAATGCCTGGTGCCATCCATCTGAACAGGAAGAGATGAAGGGAAATGAATCGGAGGAGGTGGGAAATCTGTGGATGATGAGTACAGTAATCTTGTTGGACACTGCTGTCTGCCATTTTTCTCTGCTCATCTCCACACTCCAATCCACATGCATGTTTGTATGTGTGTGTGTGTGTGTGTGTGTGTGTGTGTGTGTGTGTGTGTGTGTGTGTGTGTGTGTGTGTGTGTGTGTGCGCGCGTGCATGCATGTGTGTGTGGGTATCAGAGGGAAAGAGAGAGAATGTGTGAGTGTTTAATTTGTAAGAAAGGTCAGTGCTCATCTCCACAGTATCCCTGAACCTTTAAAGGTCGGATCCTTTGTCCTGGTATAAGTGACGCTTTATTCCAGCCTCTACAGGAGGAGAAACTTAGACAAAGATAAAGAGAGAGGCTTTTCGTTTGAGAGCAGTAGCATTGAACATTTTTGGCAGCACAAACTCTTGTTGACACACAGAACTGGTATTGGTATGGGATCAAGATGATGCGGCTAAGTTAAGGCTGCATGTGTTGTCCCTGTACCAGCAATAAGCAACTGATATAACGAACTGTTATCACAGCTTAACACAACTAAAATAATAACTTTATTTCATACTCATTAATTTTAACTTTACCATTGAGACCCTACAGTCTCCAAACAAAACAAACCACGTGTACTTGAGCATTCTGCTCCTGCACAGAAACCATGAGGGGGGGGGACAAAGTAAGGATGTAAAGTTTTATTTTAGCCCATCTCAACAGGATGAGTCACAAAGTGCTTCGCAATAAAAGGAAAAACAACAGATATAAAACACAAACACAATAACATGGACACGTCTCTCTTAATAAATGTACCATGAACAGTAACATCCATGTTGTCTTAACATGTATATGACCAAGGGAGGCATAAATATAACTCACGGTAAAGCATATAAATATAACTCATGGTAAAGCATCATTCAAAAGCAAGCTCTACAGATTTTAAAGGGGACATAACATGCACCAATCCATGTCTATATATTTATTTTGGGACTTTACTGGGATAACTGTGGATTATTTATTGTTCAAATAACTCCTTATTTGTCTTATACTGGCCCTTTATGCAGCCCCTTAGTTTTAGCTCCTTTCTCTTTAAGACCCCCCCTCGATGATCCCACTCTGTTCTAATTGGGTAGCTTCCAGAAATAGCATCTCGGCCAACATCTTTAACATCGTTTTTAGAGGCTAACAGTAATATTAGGATTTCACTTCTTTTACCTGTTGTATACTTATATACTTCTTAAATACATCCGTACATATTTAATCCAGATTCCAATCCAAAATATCCAAGCGGACAACACAAACAGCCCTTTGAACAACCATTTGTTGGCTCTAAACCCTAATCCTAACCCTTAACCCTAACCCTAACTCTAAACCTGACTTTCAGGGAACATTTTTACTTACTTACTTCACCTCAAATTTTGAAACTTTGACCATGTTTAACAAAGACATCTGACATCATACGGACAGACAACCCAAAAACGTAATGCCTAGGGCCACTATAGCCACCAGCGTGGAGGCATAGTAACAGAAAATCATAAAAAGCGTAAATTCATACACATACAGTGCTTATTTAGATGCTGGAAGTTGGTAGCGGGAGATTTAAACTTACTGTTACTGTTCAATAAGTTCTTATATAGATTGCTTGCCATAGTCAAGGAAGAGGGCACACAAAAACATTGGAAACGACACACACACAAACGAACACACAGCTGCAGGCCTTTAAGGTTGTCCGGCGTTGCAGTCTCCATGCTTGGCTGCTCTGGGCATGCTCTGTTGTGTTTGGCATTCAGAGTGCAGGGACAGCTAAAGGCCTGATCACTGAGGCCTGACTGCCTTTAATCAGAACACACACACACACACTCTCACACACTCATATGCATACACAGCAGTATAGTATACAGTGTATCCTATACGCAAATACGCAAATGAACCACTCCAATTCAACAAATGCACACATTCACACACGTACACTTAAACACTAGAGGGCACGTTATTCCACCTGACACCATTTCTAAGTCAACTGCCATGGCTGAAGGTAAATGTCACTACTCTGCCTCTTGTGATTGGCTAGAGAGTATGCAATAAGTGAGTGCAAGGACCTTTTCTTTTATATCTATCAACTGTGGGAGTAGGAAGAATCAGGGATGCATGGACTCTATGGATCATTTCAGAAAGACAGAACTGTTTGGGACCAGTGACTCCTCAGCGGGGGGCACAAGCTAGGAAATAAGTTCTCTTGAGATGGTATACTGTATTTTGTGTGTTCATGCAAGGAAAGTGTGTGTGAGTGTATCTAACAACAGTGAATGGAGTTGATTTACATTGCATTATGTAATTTCTTTTCCGTCAAAAATGGCCATAAGGCAAAAGAAAATGAGTGTTTTTATTCTCAGCATGTCTAGTGGCTCCATGCCAGCAGAGAGAGATTAAGTCTATTCAGCTCTCCCTTTTCTTCCTGAGATGTTGTTGCCCCAGTATGTCATTAATCTGCCCTGGGTCAGTCATCTGTCAGCTACGCCCTCCGCCCTTGAGATCTTAACCAGGTGTAAACCCTCTCAACTTCTCAATGAAACTCCAAAGCTCTCCTCATTGAGCTCCTGAGCACATTACTGAGAGCGAAGTTCATAACCATCCAGAGAAAGGTGGCATGCTTCCGCTCCTTGTCTCCACATTGTCATGTTTTCATCTCAACAGGAGATCAAGGATCTCTTATGGCTTTGTGGCTTCACTCTGTTTTTACTATGACAGCCAATTGGTTCTCATGATCCAAACATTCGTAAACTCTAGGACACAGATGCTGTCCATTCACCAGAGTGGAACAGTCAGCCTTATTCAGTTGAACAGCAAAGTCCAGGGGCCAGATGCATAAAAGATCTGTACACACAAAAACCATGCGTACGCCATTTCCTGCACATATAAACACAGAATGTGCAATGAGAAATGTGCACACCTCACACATTCTTTACATGCACATAATTAATCTGAGGGTGATAGGATGAAGTGAAGATGAAATATAATGTGATAGATGTAATCTTTTAGTAAAACATTGTTTGTTTAGGTGATTTCTTTTTTTGTGATCAAAGGCGCATTTATTGAGGTAACATTGATTAATTACTTTTGTGATTAATTGTATTGTTCATTAATTAATTAATTAATTAATTAAATTTACTTAGGAGACATTTTATTTTGCTCTTAATACTCTTTTTATTTTATCCTTAGTTGTGTCAAGTTGTTTTAGATAAGAGCACTACAAGCAATCAACCTGCAATGGTTTACAGGTCTAGGTGGTGAATTAATGATATTGGCAGTATACAGATATATCACAGATGGAAGGGCACTATGTACATCTTTGCCAGTCTGACTCCCACAATAAACAAGTTTAATTTAATACCAACTAATACCATTCACTGTAAATATTGTAAAAGGCCTCATATCCTGCCTTGCCAGATTGTGTCCTTCAGAATACCTCAGGAAGCTCAGTTGTACTCAGCATGAAAAGGGTGCAATAAAAATTTGACAACCGTAGGACTTTTGACTGGATCTGAATATTCAAGTGAAGCCTTTTCATTTTTTCTCTAGTAGGGTTTTTAAAACTCGCCACTGACCTTTCCTGTTATCCATTTCCGCTTGCTCAGGGTCAAAAGTAAGAAAACACTCTTGAAAAGCAGCCAGTCAATCCAAAAGCTGGCCAAATGTGCAGTATATGAATTTTGTAAACTGAGTGATGTCTTTATGGATGAATACAAACAGAAGAACATTTGAATGCATTGAAAAAAATGACTAGTGGGTGATGGATGGTTTGACAGACACACTGTAAATGCAGTGAATATGAAGTACATTTTAACTTCAGCTTCAGAATCTGTGTGTATTTGTGTGCAGGTGTGTGTGCAGGTGTGTCAGTGACAAGTGGTTTCTGCAGTGGTAAGCACCTTGTCTTCCTTTTTCTCACCTCTGCTCACTTCTAGTTCACTAATGACCTGTATATATTGACAGACATGTCTCTTACACTTATGTCCTGCACTCATACTCTCTCTCTCTCTCTCTCTCTCTCTCTCTCTCTCTCTCTCTCTCTCTCTCTCTCTCTCTCTCTCTCTCTCTCTCTCTCTCTCTCTCTCTCTCTCTCTCTCTCATCTCTTCTCTCTCTCTCTCTCTCTCTCTCTCTCTCTCTCTCGCTCTCCCGGGCACACACACGGATGTGAATACAACATGCAGTATATGAGGATATATCCAGAGGAGCTCTGAAGCCTCGCTTCCTGCAGACCTGATTAAGACGGAAGACACAAACAATAAAAACACCAAGGTTACGATAACAAGGTCAGCAACACACAAGCAGACACAGGTACGAAAAAAAGAAGTACAAAAAACCAGAAGCAGCCAAGGGTAAACCAAGTATCTCTGGAGTAAAATTTTGTACTCAGCCTTTTTTGTGCAAGGCTCCTGATGCTTGAACTATAAATCTATATATTGATGCAAAGATTGATGCACAGTAATGACAAATAAATAAATAAATAAATGAAATAAATAAAATGAAAATGTTAATGTTTTCATTGGAAATTCTTTTATTCCACACCAGAACACTTCGTGTAACAGGATATAACAAGAAGCAGTTGCTAAGAAAGTTAAATGATCAGAAATCTTGAAAATCACTGCGGGTGATGATGAGATTTCCGTAGCAGCAGAGTTCTTGGTCAGATGAGTACAACACTTGTAACTTGTCATTATATCAATTTTAAATATGATAACAGGCTTAGACCTCACTGCAGAATTACCACCAGCTATTTCCATGTTGTTCCATACTCTCAGAAGCGTTAAAACAGATATTTCTGTCTTTGCTTGGCTGTCATTAAAGACTGCGGTGTTTGTTTAAATGGAAAGGTTGTCATACTGACATCTGCGATGTAGCAACACAGCGAGATCAGACAGCTGCTGGAAGACAGACATTTATGCAGTGACTCTTGGGTTTTTCAAATGAAATGACACTGAGATGCCTCTATTCACTGAACGCATCGCAGCTGTACAATGAGATGATGCTTCTGACAACTTGCTATACATGCCTACAACAGGACCTGTTTAGATAAGCAAGACACCTGACTTGGCATGGTGTGGCCCCTATATGTGTCTGAGGTTACAGCTGAGGGCACACCACATCTTCAGCACCAAGGACAGCAGACACCACATACTGTGTCTTTACAGTAATAGGTCTTATTTATACATGAGCTATAATTACAAATAATTATGTATTAAATTGCCTGTAGTAGTAGTCATTTTATGTTTCAGAGTAGTATGATAAGGCCCTTTGATGAGGCTATGGCTGCGTTCTATATAGCCATTTAATTTGCATTTTATGCAACCATTTGAACTCTGTTCCCCACTGAAAGTCGACATACGATTAACACTCAAAATCAAAGACAGATAGTTGGAAGGTGAGAGACACTAATAACAGCAATAGTGTAGTAATAAAAATTGAGAAGAAAGTGTGTAAAATTCAAATTAGCAGCTAATTGTGCTGTAAATCCATATTAGTGATTTTAGTTTTCCTTGCACATGGCTTCTTTACAATACATTATTCAAGCGGACTTTGTCATTTTAGTTTTTTTCGTTACATTTTTCTGTGTTATTACACAAACATAGTTACCTATTGATGATTTAAATCACCAAGGTAACAATGACAAACAAAAGAAAAACATTTGAATGTCTGATAATTGTTTTATTTTGTGACCTGCGTGTCTTTAAGTTGTGGTGGAAAATCTTTTTAGCAGCCAACTTTTAGCAGCAATAGACAGCGGTTACGATTAGTGGAGCAGTGCACCACATAAAAAGAGAGGAAAAAAACATGACATGTCATTCTCTGTGGATGTTGAATTGATAGCGGTACCGCCACAAATCACAAAACAGGCATTCTGCGCCAAAGAGTTTTCAGCGGGGGTCTATATCCCAGTGACAGCTCACTCTCTTTCTCCCTTGCCCTTACAGTACCTCTCCCTTCTTCTCTTTCTTCCTACTCCTTCTCCGGCTCGCTCCCTCTCATCCATCAGAAGTGATGGAGTGACTTTCCTGTGCTACTCCCAAATTTCCCTCCCCTGCTACATTACATGTGTATCCAAACATCCACTGTGTCTGTCAAACAGGACGCTTCCCGCTGTGTCCATCCTTCTGTCCTTGTCTACCCACTGACACGCACTCACACACACATATACCCAAAAGCAAAGTCAGTTAGAGTCCCACAGTGATCATCCTTCAGTGTTAAGCCACACTTGTCCGTTGCATATGCGGAATGTATGGAAGCATAGTTTTTTTTTCTTTTACTGCGCGCACACACACACACACACACACACACACACACACACACACACACACACACACACACACACACACACACACACACACACACACACACACGCACACACACACACACTGTAAACACACACTGTAATCCTTTTGTACTATGAACGCACAAAACCCCTCACATACAGTATTCTCATACACATGCACACACACAAAGACTGACCACTGTGAAGTGATCCTGTCAACTGGCAGGGGCCTCTCCAACAAATAAACACCCTATCTATCTATCCCTCCATTTCTGTTTTAGGCCTGGCTGTGTGTGTGTGTGTGTGTGTGTGTGTGTGTGTGTGTGTGTGTGTGTGTGTGTGTGTGTGTGTGTGTGTGTGTGTGTGTGTGTGTGTGTGTGTGTGTGTGTGTGTGTGTGTGTGTGTGCATTTGGATGTATTTGTCTCTGTGTGTGTTAAGTTGAATTCCTGAGCCTGTGGTTACCAACAGCTTTGAAGTCCCAACAGCACCAGGGCCCCAGGGTGGCAGGCTTACCCGCCACCCCCAGCCTGCAGTTGAAGGCCCATAAAGAGAAAAGCAAACAGGCAATAATACCCCGAATGAACAAACCTTTGCTGCATCCTTGGCTACAGCCTCCTCCTTGGCCCTGCACAGGCACACATGCACGCTCATCCACACAAGCACATGGACGCTGCATCGGTATATTGTATGAGTGCACGCAGAGATCAAGAAGTAGACTGAGAGGGAGGGACTGAGACACAAACAGACATGTGCTCATGCAGTCTTTCAGTTTGCATGTAGGGCAATGAGCATATGAATGCATGCTCACTCTCTCTCTCTCTCTCTCTCTCTCTCTCTCTCTCTCTCTCTCTCTCACACACACACACACGCACACACACACACACACACGTGCATACCATACAGAATGTGAGCATATACACAATTATTGCTGAGTTGCCTTGCTTAGTGAGTTATTTCTGCCTTTGGACTACAGTGGAATGGTCTCTAATTAACTCTATGCTCATCATCTCTCCCCTCTCTCACTTTCTCACTCTCCCTTTCTCTTTTTCCCTCCCTGCAGTCAGATTTCCCTCCCGGCTGCTGTGGAGTGGAGTGGGAGTCAGTATGATTGCTGCAGGCTTCTCAGCATGCTTTAATTAGCTCCTTTTTTTCTTTTTTTCTTTTTTAAATCAAGGTTATGGAAGATCCTCAAAAAGTCAAACTATACTGGAGGGACACAAAATGTGGGCAGTTATAGAGACACACTATGAAAAAACAAAAACAAACAAACTAGCATTTCGATGCTAATGCATGCACCGCTTTGTATATGGATGAATGTGCATGGATTCCCTTTTTGTCTTGTGTTCAGCCCCAACACATGTACTTATGAGTTAATAAAAGAGAGTAAACAGAGTGAAATTCCACTTAACACACAGGAGGAGATGAGGTGAATGTCAGATGTGTAGAGGTGTGGACACTAGAAAGACTTGGCCATCAACTTTCTGATTTCTTCCAACAGTTTAGCAGAGAACTTTGGATGTACTTATTTTGATTTGCATAAGCATATATGTCGTAGCATGTTGGGAAACTGACTTCAGGGGTAAGGAAAAAAATGTGTGCATTTTTCATTTATTCAGCAAATTTAGTAAAATTCACTGTTAACATCATGATTCAGGACCTTTCTAACTGGAGCACTCAATCCAGGCTTTGTCCTTTCTTCCAGCCTATCCTTTCTTTTTCAGATCCAAAATGGCTAAATTCCAGGCAGCACACAGCCAAAAGGCTGCAGCAGAGAAAGCCTCCACACTAAGCTAAAGTGACAAGAGAGGAGGAGACTGATGCAATGGAACACTAGTGTTAGAACGGAGCCATGTACAGTATTACACTTCATTCACCCAAACAAACACACACACACACACACACACACACACACACACACACGCACATACACACACACATACACATACACACTGAAATTAATGTCTGGATTGGCTTTGAATATGTGTATGGCGGACGTATATGAGTAACACCCGTCCCCGACCACAAAGTGTTGAGGTGCCCTTCAACAAGGAACTGAATGCGCCACAGTAACAGGCTATTGTTAAACTGAGACTGTGAGACTATGTAGCTCCCATTGTGTATGTGTGCAACTATGAGGTGTAGCTGGGTGCTGCTGGAAAAAGGAAAAATGGCTCAGTTGACTGTGAACAGGATAAATAAAGGTTACAGCACACATACGAACAATGCAAGAGCATATTAGTGACAAAAAGAAAAAATAAGCAGTGATATATATTAGCCTGTTGCTGGATTGGAGATTCTGTCATGGCAATTTAGGGGATATGGTGGTAGCGGTGGTGTGAGTGTGCATGTGTGTGTGTGTCAGTGTGTATATGTGTGCTTTTTGATGTGGTTGTGTGTGTGTGTTCAACTGACATGTTCTTGTGGAGAGTCGGGCAGTTATATAATGGCCAACACAAACAAACAGAGCCTTTCCAAGGGACCAGAAGAGAGCCAATAGCTCCATGAATTCACAGCACTCAGCCTCAACAGTCTGGCAGAAAAATATACAAAAAAACAGTACAAAAGCAATATGGGTGATGAGAAAAAATAAGAAGGAAAATGAAAGCACTGTGGGACTTATACAGCTACAGCACAGCTGAAACTCTTCTGCTTTGCCTGCAGTAATTGTCCAGAAGGAGTATTTGAAGTAAACGTTTGATGTAAAATCAAATGTTTGCCATTGAGGTTGATCATTTTCAGTATTTTAATCATGTGATAAGTCTTATTCTTCTCAGACCATACACTGTATAACTAGCACAGGGGTCAAGCTAAAAACAGCATTGGAAAGATTTTTGTTGCATGCATTATGGGATTTCTGACTCCTAGGGGGAAGAAAGACTCCAAAAGAAACTCAGAAAAGCATATCAAGCAGAAACAGAGCAGCACTTGCATCCTATTGGAGTGCGTATGTATGTATAGATATGTGTATGTGTTGTTTTTCTTTTGGCAAAGTAAGTGCTACAATTTCTTCACCAGCCATGTGGGTTCTCCACCATTTGGTGTCAACCACAGTGGTGTTTGAAAAGTCACACTGGTGATATTCTACTTTTTTCTTTCTTGCTTTCTTGCTTGCACACATTTGTTGTTTGGTCCAGCATCTGCTTTTATGCTTTTTTCTGGCTGTGCTCTTCCGCCACAGACTTTTTTGGTGTCAACCATAGGGGCCACTTAACCAAAGCAATGAGCTGAAATGTGTGTGTGTATATAGTGACAGACTGGGAATGGCAGTGCTAATAACTAAAATATAAAAAATGAAAAAGTAAAAATAGATGCTGAATTAAGAGAATTAAACTTTAGTGTTTCATCGACCAGGTGGACGCTGACTTTGCGTTACAAAGTCAATATGAAATTTCTAATGTGGGTCCAGCATGTCTGCTTGAAAGCCAAGCTTGTCTTTGCGTGAGGGCAGCAGCTAAATCACTTAAGCAAGAGAGTGTAGAGTGATATAAAACATTCGACATGAGATGGACAGCAGGCTTTGAATCAGTGGCCAAGACCATCCGCCACTGGGGTGAACAGAGAGTGCGGGAAGAAGGAGAGGAAGTAAACACGGAGAAATGGGCAATTTTATTAGGAAAAGATCACTACAATCATTAAATACAAATAACATCAGAACATCAAAATGATCTATTACAAATAATTAGAATTCCCATTTACTTTTTAGTACCTTAGAACTTGGCGAAGTAACTTTTATTTTCTTTCTAGAAAGCACTACCTGCTCTCCTTCTACCAATAATAAGATTCAGTAAGTAATCCGAGCAAAACCAACAACCTAGCCAGTAAATGTGTCCGTTTGTCTTTGTGTATAGATTTACTCTATGTGTCATTGTAATAAGCATTATAATGCTAGCAAGTTTAAGGATTGAGTGTCTTGATAAATCCAGCAAGAATGTAAACCTGGGTCTCCCTTCATTGCACAAAAGAACAGCTGCTTGCATTTGTAACATGCACGCATGCACACATGCACACACGCACACACATACACACACACACAAATTCTAGAGACAGACATCCGTTTGCTGTTTCAGGATCAAATTAGGGTGGCAGGAATTTCACACTGATTGTAGATAGGAGTTAGTTCACCTGCTCCAGTCTGTTCTAATGACAGATGAAAGACTGACTTAGCTAGATTAAATCCAGCCTCACATTCTCTGTGGAAAGGCTTAAGTCTGTTCACAAAACATACAGTAATCCAGATGATGACTGACACGTCCATTCACACTGTATGGTCCGAAAGAAAAAAAACCTCACAGTTTCTCCCTGACAAAAGATCCAATGACATGTTCTTGTGTAATATGGATGATGAAATATCAAAATATGCTCACAGTAGTCTGTATCCTGTGAAACATGTAATGACACATATGCATTGCGGCCATCAGCCACACACACACACACACACATGTCCACACACACTCTCATAACTGAAGCCCATGCATAGTGTCCCATTTCCACAGCCAGACAGAATCTGTTTGTTCTTTTGAAGGCGCCACTGAAAAAACATCCTCACTTTCACAAACATTTCTGACTATACACACAAACACACACACACACACACACACACATACAGTACATACATACATACACACATACACACACACACAGCCCAGCAAGATAATGGCAGTCTAATACTAGAGTGTACTCTATTAAAGCCATTAAACACACTTTGGAGACTGTATAAACAAAGACAGCTGTTCTCATGTTGTGTCTGTCTCTTGCTAGGATAGAGACTGGATGGTAAATGGAAGATGCTGCATCAAGGCGTCTTGTCCAAGAAAACAAAGCATTAAATATTCAGCAAAGGTGCTCCATCCACTTGACTTCGAGCTAACAGTCAAAACCAACAGTATTCAATCCAAACGCATTAGTCGCTGCACTCTCGTCTTAAATCTAATGCTTAACCACTGCTGCCTGACAGCATGAAAGTTTAATTACTTGATTATTGATTTGTAATCTTTGCTGAATTAGTTTGTGTATTTCACTGAAACACAAGCATGGAATCCTTGAAGAAGTTTTGAGTACAACAGTATTATATTGATATACTAAATCCTTTCATCAAAAAAAACCCCCAAACACAACCAGACTCCTGCATGGAATTTTGGGGCCCAATAAGTGTCTGTTTGCAGGTCTGTGACTTGTAAATACATGGTTTAGACATCTGTTTCTATCTGTTTTAGCTGGCTATAGTATTGTCAATATGTTTTCAACATCCTCACTATCTGTCTGTACGGTGACCTAACCTCATGCACTCATCTATCTGTTAACACAGAGGGCCTGGAGAGCGAGCTGCGCACAGGGGCCCCTGATGGCTGCATGCGGGGGCTGTGGGGGCCTGTTGGTGCAGCTGTCCCACTCCAGAGTAACATAAGACCTTATTAGAGTCCATTAGACCTCTCTGAAACTAATAAGAGATTGTCAAATACATCCAAACATTCACACAATTCAGAGACAGGAAGTGAAAGAAGGGTGGTTGGGTAAGAGGGTGGGGCTGGACATTTCTCTATTAAATTCTTTTTCTGTATCTTTGTCTTTAAGTCAACATTTCAAGCTTCAAAAAAGTCTATTCATCTACTGTATAAACTGTTTCCCATAAATATTTTGAAATGATATCATGGGACACGTCCCTTTTAGAGCTATTCTAATTTCAGAGTTCCTTCTTAACATGAGGCAGATGATACTGGCTGATCAATTTCTGCATATCAAGAACTATATCATATCAATATCAATAACTCCTTTTTTGATCGTCATTTTCTTGTTTGTGTTACTTAAAGGCCAAAGAAAACTCCACTTTACTTCTCCGTCACTGTGTTTACATTTTGTACATAAAAGGTTTTCATCTGACAACAAAGTTTCTCCTCGCATCTGGACTAGGAGACATGCTTGCCTGGAGTCCACCACCCCAGAAAAAGAGCTTCCCTTGGCCCTGACAGCAGGGGCATGACCTGGTAGAGAGCCTTTGATCTTTAATTAACACTGGGCATGGCTCTAGAGGGGAGTGAGCTGATGAACATGGGAGCATTTGGGAGCAGCTACAATAACTAGGATAAGAGAGCTAGACCGAGCTAGACTTCTTCTTTTCTTTTTCTTTTTTTTTTGGTTCAAACTTCCAACACCGTTTTAACTTTAAAGTCAGTGTGGTGTAGCCGCAGTGCAGAGGTGGCTGCTCTCAAATAGACGCTGCGTCTGGCTTCTTAAGCACAGTGAAGAGCTCTCTGAAACTGAGAAAAGAAGAACACTGTCTGCTATTGCAAGCATTTTTTCTCTTTGATGAAGACAAATAAAATTTACAAAAACATAAACCAGTGGGGCATGAAGTAAGTAAGTATTTATATCAGGTCTGTTGTTATTTTAACACAGGCATTGCAGTGTTGAAATATATAATTCACCTTTACTCATAAATGTATTGGAAGCAACACTTTCTACAAATGCAATATGATGATGGAGCTGCTGCACTGAACAGGCAGCAGACTCAAAATAATCTTGTTGAAGACAAAACATTAATGAAGTACTGCAGCTGTAATTGATTAAATCTGTAAAACCAGCCACAGGAGCCACATACTGGAAATATAATATTGCATAAGTGGTCTAGTGATTTTATATCTGTATGCATATGTGCAACACTCTATAAGAAAATGCCTTTAAAAATCCATTTCCTACACCTGAAGGAAAAAAATAAGCATATAACACTATTAATTTTAAACAGGCTGAAATGCTGTCTCATGTGCTGAGATGAAAGGCCCATTATGGCATTTAACCTTTGAACCCACTGGCTGCTTGATCCCACAGGGGATATAAAAGTTGCCATGGGGGCGTCCTTTACTTAATCTTTTTTGACAAAGTAGTTAAACTGAAATGAATTGAAAACATGAAGAGGAACAAGGATATGTAAGGACAATTACTATCAATAAACAAGTTGTCTAGGAAACAGCTGCTTCTGCTGGTAAAATCCTCAGGTAAGGGGTGTTTTGCACGAGCAGTATGATAGATATAACAAAATCCAGCATCACCAGGAGCCAAACCATCATTTAGTGACTGCAACCATTATATCATCTTGATTCTCTCCAACAACCAACTGGCAACAACTTACATCAGTCCTCAGCAAAATTTGTAATAATGATACAGAAGACAGAAAGAAAGTCAACAGTCAGGCAGCCACATTTATGTTTTTTTATTGTTGCCAGCACTTCCAAGTCAACAACATATTTTGGGGGTGAGACTGAGTATCTCCAGACTCGACTGTCTGCCCACTCATGACTCCACCAAACACCCACAACCATCACCGCAGCTATTTCATTATTCACCATCCACTCCAGTCCTCTCCTTTCTTCTGTTATCGGTCCCATCCTTGCTACCCTGGTTCAGATCTTCGCAAAGCTAACGATGTGACACAGAGCAGCTTACTATTGAACTACTGCATGCCGCACTCTGTACCTCAAAGACCTGGATAACGCATCACACACATGCATGGAAATGTATAGGTGCAATTACTGACTTATCCACCAACACTCTGGGTTTCTCAGGTTCTTTTGAAGGCGTTACACTTACAGAAAGCACACGCACACACAAATGCGTACATGCATATACAAAGGATGGGCACTTCATATTAAAGATTCTGGACTGACAGATATGAAGTTGAAGTCTTCACATCAAACACATCACTTTTGCAGGCTTGGTAAATCCTGTGTTATATCACTCACAACATCTCAAACAAGGACAGAAACTAAACATTTCATTTTTCAGCCTGTAGTCGATGCAAAAGGGGAAATGATGTATCTCATATGAAGAAAGGCAGATGACAGACAAAATGAAAGGATGAGAGAACTGAGAAAAAAATGCATGATTGAAAAGAAATCCATCTTACTTTGGCAGGTGTTGCTCCTCTCCTCGTACCCCGGGTTACATAGACACTTCCCAATAGGCACAAGCCACTCCCCCTCTGTGCTGCAGTACATTCGGGGAGGCTCCTCCTCTTTGGAATGATTGACGCATGAGCCTTTGACCTCCACCAGTGACTGGGAGTCCATGGGCACCGTATCAGGGAAGGACGCCAGATTCCTCACTGTTTGTGGGCACTTCTTAAAGTAAACCCTCACTGAAACTAAAGCTACGCAGGCACCCACATCCTGGAACGCCAGGTAGAAGCCCTTCTTGGTCATGGGACCCACCTCACGCACCTCAGTGTTGAGTTTGAGGATGCGATCGCCGAGGTCCATTTGGGTGAAACTCTCATCAGCAGCAATGGTGTCAATCTTTGAGAACTGGTGCTCCCTGAAGTGACTGCCCTGGTCATCATCTGTCTCTTGGTAGAGGAGGTTGAAGGTCTCCTTGCAGGTGCCCAGGACCAACGGGATGGAGTTGCAGTCCCTCAGGGTGAACTTCAGCTCCACGTAGATCTTCTGGGCTGACTGACGGGGGATCCAGTTGGTGCGAAGCCAGTTGTTCTGGCTGTACTCCATCACGTTGCAGACCTGGAAAGTCCTGATGGGAGTGTAGTGCTCATCCACCCCACTGATCTCCTCCCACTGAAAAAAAAAGATGTAGGAAAGGAGAGGTGGAGGAGAGAAAACAGAGAGAAACGAGTAGGAGCAACAGGCAAGGGAGGCAGAGAAGCAAATGCAGGGGAGAAAAAGAAGGTAGATTAAAGAGAAATCAGAGAAAAATGGAGGAAGGCAAAGGGAGGGATGATGGAAGTAACAGAGTTGTAAGAAGGAAGAAAGTGATGGAAAAAGATGAAGGAAAGGGTTGGGTTGGAATCAGAGAAGGAGGAATAAGAGGAGAGTAGGGGAGGATAGCAGAGAGAAAAATAAAGTTATCTCCACCCTGTAAGCAGTTACCAATGAATTATTTAGATTCAGATACACTTGCTGAATACTAAACATACAATAAACACTTAAGGGTGGAAAAAATAACTCTACCAGATCTCTTGTAAATTACTCAAATTAATTAAAAGTAAACTTGCTGCCTTAACCAAATTTTCTAGATTACAGCACCATGAAAAAATATATCTCAGCGAAAACAATGAAGTGATTTCCCATCTCAATTGTGCTAAATTTGCATGAAGCTACTAAATTATTGTTACATATTAACCAATCTCCAGTGTGTTTTTTTCCACCCTTATACTAACGCGTGAGGATTTAAAGCTGCAGTCTTGGCTATCTACATCACAGTACGACTGCTACTAAAGGAAACGTGCTGAATCCACTACGAAACAAAGGAAGCTACGAAGTATAGACAGATGTGAGTGTATACCAGGAACGTTCGTGTCTATCTTACATTTTCCCTCCACTGGGAGAAAGCAATGAGAGAGGAGAGGAGAAAAGAAAGCAGGGTCATTCCTTTTGAATTCAACACAGCAGGAAGACTCATTGATCATGTGCTTTGGCTTCACTGTTCAGGCAAATCAACAATGAATCACTGCGATGATGAATGGGCAAACACCTGAAACACTGGGCTCATTGTGGTTAAAATGACAGTCATTACAACGAACGGGCCTCAATGGATGCTTTTTCTTTTATTTTTTTTTTGGTGAAGTTTAGAATGGATGTGTGTCTAAATGAGCGGCGCTTTCGTCAAAGAGAAAGAAGAGAAACACTTTCTTGGTAAGTGGAAACTGAATTATCGCTCCTTTCACGCAAGCATTAAAACATGGTTTTAAACATAAACGCACACACATATAAGTTCACATAAGGCTCATGTGAAGTGTTTTAAGTCCCATAGATGGCAGACACAGCAGGTGTTTTCAGCCTGAACACAGAAGTTAATGGCGAGCTAAGAAAGTCGAGGTTTTCTATTACATGCTTTTGTGTGTGTGTGTGTGCCTTAGTGTGTGTGTGCCTGGGTGTGTGGGTGTAAAGCATATCTATGAGTGTCTGGTGTTCAAGGAGCTCTCAGGCTTAAGGATGGCCACTTGCTTTTCATCTCACAGTGAAGTTAATGAAACACCCCTAAGAGAGAGAGCGAGCGACAGAGAGAGTGCACTAGAAAAAGTAAAAGAGATAAAGCTAAAAAGCAGAGTGAAAAGAAAAAAGGAGGGAGCAATAGAGGAGTACGGGAAATTGAAGAGGGGGGCCGGGGGGGTGTACCATTGGTGTTTAGTCTCCTCTGTCATGCTTTCCTTGGTATCACCTCATTCATCAGAGTGTAGTTCAAGCTCTCTATAGCTCTAACAATAACAGGGGAAAGTAGACAGAACGGAGTGGGGCTAAATATAGAGAGGTGAAGCAAAACTTAATATTTCACTTCACTTTAGTCATGAGTTGAATAGCCTGACTGAATGATGTGATGACATGCAAAAATCTTTGATGACAGACCTTAGCAAAACAGAAAATAGAGGGAAGGCAAGACCTGCCACTATGATTAGTGATTCTGTTGATATTGTGTTTGATAAGCCGGTGTTCTTACTTGAACATATCGTAATGAATATATTCTACAACTTTTTTCTGTCATAGACAAACAATGACTTTGAGTCAGGGTATAAAGCAGCAGAACATGTCTTCTTTTGGGAACACTTAACATTTAACATGCATTTTTTGTGCAGATGTAATCTGTCAGCGCTGTTGGTTAAAAATGCTCTATAGAAATATTACCTGCTAAAAGTAATAAAAGCAGAAGTACAGAGATTCTGTCCAAAAATACATGAAAATAGGAAACTTGTGTCAGTGAAGGTGTTGATACTTTCCTTCATTCAAACTGAAATGTGCATAATGTACCATGATGTCCATTCTACAGTATCATTTATCACCACCCAGTCTAGTAAAAATATTTTAATGTAATTTACTATAACAAATATGCTGTGAATTTATTCAATATTAATATAATAAAAGAAATGTAACGCAGGCCAGATTATGTTTCTGAAAAGTCACAAAATGTATCTAATTTGTTTTCCCTACAAAATCTGCTTTTAGGGATGAAAACATGGTTATTGTTTTCATGATTATATTTAGACACATAAAGCACTTGATTAAGGTTAGCAAAAGACACAGACTTTGGTTAGATATTGAGAAAGTCAACACTAACTGATTTACCGCAGGACTCAAGATGTGAACCCTGGTGTCTGGTGTCAAACTACACATTGTACAACCACCATCCAACCCAAACACCTGCCTATGACTTTTACATAGTACAGAAAGTAGAAAAAGTAGCATGTCCATGACTAAGGTGAAAAGACTGAAAACATAATCTAGGCAATAAATTCATGTCCTTTGTAAAGTACTTGGCAAAACAAATTAGTTGTAAATAAATGTTATTTCCCAGATTACAGAGTTGGTTGGCTCTATCATAGAAAACCTTAAGAGAATGGAGCGAATGTAAATGAAGCAGGTTTACATATCCACTCCGAACTGTCCCATCACTTTCTCATTGCTTCAAGAGCTTTGCTAATAATTTAGAAAAGTATTGTTATATTTCATTGTGTCACATTTAATTTGCCCTTCCCTTGAAAAGTAAGCTACTCCAGCAAAATTGGTTTATGACAGAACAAGTGGCCTCAGGTGGCAAGCAAAGTGTGTGTGTATGTGTGCTGTACTGCTGAGCAAATGTGTGGTGTTTGTGAATACGAACAATGTGCCATTCAATTTCCTATGTATGAGCATACTGTATGTTAATTTGTGTTTGTGCATGCATTTTGTGTGCATATGTGCATACTAGTTAGTTTTTGTGAGCAGATGTCTGACTGAGCTGCCGGCTTTATGTCTTATCCATTTGTGTACTTTCATGTCCACCCATATGATGCAAACTGTGCTAAATCTAAACCGAGTGAGGGCTCTTTGCTTTCAAGTTATCTTTGGGAGGGGTCTGACGTTTGCTGAACACACACACAATGTTCAAAATCAAACCCAGGTGTGTGTGTACGTACGTGTGTATTAGGTATGCTATATCCTATTCCAGAGGAGATGACTTGACTTAAGCAAGTCTCTGCCAAAATAAATGAGACCTCCGCAACGATGTGAGGATCCCACTCTGGAGGATAGAATCTAATATACGGAGCTACCCTCCTCCCCAACTCTAAACAATACATCATAAGAATGAACTGCCACAACCTTGAAACATTTCCCCCAGTTAGTTAGCTAAGACTTGTTTTATCTGTCCTTCACTAGCGGAAGAGGGAGTGAAGACAGACATAAAGGATTTCTAAAAACCACAATTCAGCTCCAGATGCAGAAGTGCGTTAGATATGAGAGAATGAGGTGCTCTATAGTCCAGTGAAGGTATCAACTGTATGGAACAAACAGCCACTGTTACGGAGAAGTAACTAGCCACAAGGGGAGAGTTTAGCATATGGTTTTAGGCACTTAATTCATGAATCAGGGCACAGTCATGCATGGCAAAGTAGTGCTTGAACACCCTTTTTGAGCATTTGAGGGGGTGCACGTGAAATCAAGGTAGTATTAGAGAAAATCACAAATGATCAGTGAATATGCAGGTACTTTTTATATCATTTTAAAAATCTCGCAGCTCCTCTCATTCCTTTTTGAAACCTATCATAAGCCACAAGAGTTTCTCTTGAGAGGGAAGGTTGTCTAGAATATGGAGACTGCAAAATGTACAAATATACAAAAGTCTAAGTATTTCCAAAATAAATTCACACCTCTGTATTTAAAAGTGTAATGAAGCACATTTGGAGAGGATCCCAGTTAACCACATTAATAGTCATACATTGCCATACCTTTAGTTACAGAGCACTTAGTTGTCCAACATGACCCTACTCTTTATATATATGACAGAGAAGGAGGGGTTTGACCAGCAGCTGAACTTAGCTGATCAGTTTAGGAACATTAAGGTATAGAAGCTACCAGCAGAGGCAGCTCCCACACTGAACATGTGGTACTGTTTGTATATCAACCAGGTTTAAACAAATAAAGAACTAAAGTGAGCAGAAAAAAACCCTTGTTCCTCCCCAGGGGGGTGTAACTCCCCTCCCCTTGCCCTCTAATTGATATATAACAACACTAGGACCTTACACCAGTCCTTGTGACCTCTGACCCTGACCCCTAATGGTCACAGCTGGGCCACACTTTGGTGAGATCTTGTCCCTGGTTTCTCTGATCTGTGCTGTAGGTGAAGCAGCTAAAGGGACAGTAAAATGAGAGTGTGGTAACTTGAGCTGCTCAAAACATTACATCTATGGCAACAGGCACGTCTCAGAGTCACCAAGTCAGCACACCACTTCAAAGACACGCAGGTCAATGAGAGTTAATGGACCAGTATATGGACCAATATAGGGTAACAATGCGTTTAGACCTAGACTAGCTGTGTGTTAGGGAACGAGATTAAGAATGAGCTTTCTCTATTTCAAGGTTAAACAAATAATTAGTGATAGGGTTTCACATCTTAATCATTTTGGAGTCTGAGAAGTTTTTAATAGGCCAAAATCTACAGTGTAGGAATAATTACTATCCAGGTTACATGAATAAAACAGAAAAGAGGAGAGGGAGAATAGGACATTTAATTAAATGAAGGGTAATCATATATAATTTAATATTTTGTGATCGCTAGTAATGTTTAAAGAACTATTACAATTCAGTTGTTCTTTTTTTGCAATTTAATTTTTAGTCCTAAATCAAACGCTTCATTTATATGGGAAATTTGTAATCTTTTTTGGAGATGGAATTAATAAAAGAGACTTTTTAATAAATGTCATAGGATAACCAGAGTTCATATAGAGTGTATTTACAACTGGAGATGAATAGCTGTCTACAACAAGTGTGGAGCAATGCAGCGTACATTTTTGGGCTCCGTAGAGGTCAGTGCACGGGGTCACAGACACGACAACTGCAGCACATCAGTCAAAGGGCATTTCATCAGCCGCCGTTACCAAAGAGAAACCAGAATACACACTTCATAGCTCCTCTTCATCCTCTTTCCTCCTGTTTTTGAACAGTTCAAAGCTTTGCTTTGCTAATCCTTGTCTATTGCTTTGCTTAAGGACACATCAACAACAATTACTGAAAGATGCTGAAAACAAAGGATCTGAATGACTGTGTGTGTATATTTAAACAATGTTGGATAATGAGCATGTGAGTATGTGTAATTTCCATGTTTTTTGGGGAGGGAGGGGGTTTGAGGGGGGGTAAATTAAATAAACTTAGACAAGCTGCTGCAAGCTATTTTTAAATTATACTTAAGGCTTGCATTTTTATTGTTCTGGGAATATTTAATCTACTACTAGAATATATTTCTCGCACTAATGGATATATTTTTATATTTTATTTTATATTATACTTTTGCAAATTATGTCATGCAGTGTGCTTGTATTCAGTCAGAGGGCTTGCCATCAGCTGTAACCATAACACACTTTATACCTTCTCTGCTTCCTTCTCCTCTCTGGTCCCTCGCCTTCCCTGCTAATCCTCGTTTATGGATGGGCTTTTCTCTGTACTCTCTCACTCTCTTTCTGCGGGGTGGGGGAGCAGTTTATGCTGGTTAGGCTGAATTTGCAGATGGGGTGGCAGCAGTGCACGGGGGAGGCTTTAAGAGCCCTTGGGTGACTAAAGAAGTTGAAACAGCAGTCTGAACATTGAGAACTAAATAAAAGAAAGCTGGCTGTCTAAAGTGGTGGAACCAGTCCAAAATATAAAAAGCCATGCCATTATACTGGGCCTGCCCCCTCCCTTTTCCTCCCAAACCTGAGAATTGAAATGTGAGATGTGACGTGACTGCTGGCTTTTTTTAATAGATATCTAGCTTCTTCATTGTGATGAAAAAGGTTCAGTAGATGCTATTATTACTTAGCTTTTATGAAAAATTTGCACACTCCGGTGGAGTAAGCCTTAAACTTTAGAAACAGTTACAAAAAAGACATTTCACTGCACATACATTTACTTTGATGTTATATTAATATTACTTAAATTAACCAAAAGTTTTGTAGCAAACATCAAACATTAAACTTGTTTCTTTTCAAGCATTAAGGACATTTAAAACTATTTTCTTGAAAATATTAATAACAAACGGGATTTAGATGAGACTCACAAGGAAACAAATGGGTTTCACATAGGTGTTCTTACCATACAAGTCAATATACGTACAATATTTTAAGTATTTTGATGTTTTAGCATTTTAATTCATATATAAAATCATATATTGTTAATAATAATTATCTTTCTATGTTTGTGAGCACAAACTTTTACACTCCTTGCCAATCATTGCAATATGCACAGTTCCTGCCAAGCAAATGCAGTTTGTATCCTCTATAGGTTTCTATGAAAAATTGACTTTACTTTGTATGTACCCATTAATTCTATTTTGTATGCACAGCCAGTGTCTGGGGTGTTGGTTTGTTGCTGAAGAATGCTTTCAGAGCACTCAAGAATGTAATCTTTAACACTCTTTAGTCTTGTGGAGGGCTAAGCCCCCTGGACACTGCTCAGCAATCAGCCGGCCTCCCAAACAGATAACAGTATATCTGGATCACACGCACTTGCATACACAAACACACACACATACACACACACACACACACACACACACACACACACACACACACTCGTCAGTCCAGTCAGTGGCTACGGAGTGAACATCCTGGGGAGGCTAAACTCTTAATTTGTTCTGACCGGAGCACGTTGTGTCTCAGTAGGCCGATAGCTGCGGCCTCTCCATCAATGTGAATGAGTGTTTGTGTGTGTGTGTGTGTGTGTGTGTGTGTGTGTGTGTGTGTGTGTGTGTGTGTGTGTGTGTGTGTGTAAGGGCTCAGTGCCACTGCCACATTATGAGAAATCATTTGTGAGCAGCAGTCTCCCAGGGCAGGCTGCTTATCGGAGCAAGTCAGTGGATGACGTGAGTAATTACAGATGATTCACCTTGAGGACTTGATCATCAGCAATATCTCTCTCTCTGTCTCTCTCATCCTTTCCTGCCCGTCCTTCCTTCCTTCTCTCCTCTCCTCTTCTCTCTCTTTCCCCCTTTGTATCTCTTCATCCCCTTTGCCTCTCCCTCTTTTTGATCCTCCCATGTCCTTCCTTCTCTCCTGCTCTCTCTTCTAATATCTCTTCATCCCGTTTGCACCCCCTCCCCCCTTCTCTCTCCTCCCCTCTTTTTTGATCCTCTCCTGTCCTCTCTTTCTCTTTGGAGTCATTCCCATTTAAGAATGACATTGGCTCCCAATCCGGCAGCATTTTTATGAACTGTATCATCACACGCTTTTGTTCTGAACTTGTTCAAAGCAAATAACTTGAAATAAAGCAGAGCTTGTTGTGCACACTGCATAATGTCCAACACACATTCCAATGTCCAGTGCTGGATCAAGTCCTCAATATCAGTACTCATTTTCCTACTTGCTCACATGTAAATAACTTTTTTTCAGTACAACATCAATCTCTTCCTTGAATATAGTCACGCGATTGTCCTGTAACCTGCAATTGTTCTCAGACTAAATGCATTTTAAACAGCCTACAGTTTTTCCTTGGGTCATTTTTTTTATTTGTGGTTCAACCTCAAAAAGAAACTTAGAGCGTTTTGACGGTGCCAGCACTGCATATGGCTGAGGGAAACAAGGTTTGGCAGCTCCACGGAACAAATGACTGGATTACCTTAAGCCACTGCCAAGGAGTAATTCTAACACTTAATAAAGGAAAAATGGGGAAGTGTGTGTGTGTGTGTGTGTGTGTGTGTGTGTGTGTGTGTGTGTGTGTGTGTGTGTGTGTGTGTGTGTGTGTGTGTGTGTGTGTGTGTGTGTGTGTGTGTGTGTCAGTGGGCCAGCCCTGAGGCACAGTAGTCTAACTAGTTGGACAAATAAACACTGAGCGAGAGCCCACTGGAGGGACTTTGGTAGCAGACAGAGGCTGATAGATGAGGCTGTAGAGATTTTTTTTTTTTTTCCCAAAAGTATGAGGAGATGCTGCCGCAACATTGCTGGTTGGTTTTATGAGAGACGTGCAATTCTCACATGTAATAATAACATTTTTGTAGAGGATTTGCTGTCACAGAATGGTTATGGAATGAAAATAACATGCCAGGGGGCAAACCCAGAAGCACAACCTCACAAACTTGGAAAATGTGTGTTAAAAGACTGGTAACCAGTTTCAATGCATGTGTGAAAGACAGAATGAGGTGGTTCCATATTGTCAATTAAGCACAGATGGATTAACAAGTGAAATCTAAACAATGGTATTATAATGTTTTCATGCAACAGCAGTAGCCTAAAATGCTATTTGTATTGTTGATGTAATGTTCACTAAAAAGTGGTTAAGCTTATCATCATTGTCGTGTGGATGCTTTTGTGTCTACAACATAAAATCCTTTAATGCCTTAATCTTTCTTTAAACACACGCACCCTCAAATACACCAACATGCAGTACATTTTCTCTTAAGCATCTTGACCATATGGCAAACTCCGAATGCTTAACCTTTAACCTGCTAGATGGAGAATGGACAAAAAAGGTCTAAAGAAAAGTGGGTTAATCTGCACTTGGCTCATTGGATCAACATGACACATTGATAGCCACAGGACACTAAAACATCCTGATTTCATGTGGTGTTGGACTGAATCCCACTTCACATCATAGTGATTGATATGTCTCCCAAATGTTAGCATAATAGGACATGAAGTGGGTAAATATAGAGATAGAAGATACTCACCCCATGCGATGGGTAGGAAATCCATCCTAACTCTCCTTGGCTTGCTTTGGAGTCTAACAGGTTGACTGTGGTGAGGAAGAAAGAGAGAGAGGGAAAACAAAGAAAACATATGAGTGTCTAGTCCTTGTTAGCCCCAATTACCCTTTATCTAATCCCACAGGAGAGATCACTAATCTTAAACACTGATCATGACTTTATTTACTCAGCTGTCATACACACATATCGCACATATCCTATCAGACCAGGCATTATGGGCAGGCCCCTGGGGGGCCAGATCTGCCAATCCAGGAATTTGGCCCTCCCAGGAGAAATGCAAACCTCTCGAGAGTTTTGCATTAAAAAAATCAAGTCAATATGATGCCTCACCTCAGCCAGTGTCTGGCTAGCTAGCATTTTTGCAGATCACAGTAATGAAACGGGAACTAGTCTTGATGTTATCACCAAGTTACCGACCACAGCAGGGACAAGTGCAGCCAACACTGTGCCATCTCTCCTGCCATCTCATCTCCCCTCTCCTCCATCACCACTACCGGGACCTGGTCGTCCTTTTTCTAAACCAGCAGCTACCTCAGGACTGGATGGCAGTTGTGCATCTGTTAACAGCCCTTTTTCCAACCCTCATCTCATAGAATTAAGCAGATTAATTCCAGATGATCTCGGGGTGGACTCATGGACTGATTGTGTATGAATTGTAAGGTTTAATGGTGGGGTGAGACTACACGACTTTAGCATACTTGCCGTTCTTATAAATAAAAGGCTGCGCTATCAGGTCACAATTCATTCCTATCAAGAGAACTCAATTTTAAGTGTCATCATTAAAATATACAGTAAAATAACATATACTGTAAACCAACATAATATTGAACTGCTCGATATGAATCCATTGTTGCGTTAAGTCTGAAAAACCCTAACCACTCATAGAAACCAAATCCTCTGGCCCCAGGACTGTATCCTATACTAACCAACAGTGAGAGCTGGCCTTTTAGTCCTCAAATCAGAAGTTGGCCAGGCATACTGGCTACAACACATATATCCTGAGGAGGTACTGAACTGAAGAAAGGCCAACATTTCAAAAACCACAAAAAGTGTTTGTTTTTTTTCACCCATGATGATTGGACTGTAACTGTGTAAAAGCAAAAATGCATCAAATCTAAATTAGGATGCAATCACCAGTTTCTGAAGTAGTCAGAAATGCAATTGGCCACTCCGACAACAAATTATGAATCTGTCTATAACAAATGGAAATAGAATTTTACTTTGCAAGAATTCATTTATATCAAACAGACATCAAGCAGCAGGGAGGGAAGTCCATGTCTAATAGACGGAATATGTGTCATGGTATAAGGCGAGGCTTTGTGGTCCCAAAATGGGTTTCATTTGGTGAACTTGATGGCATTGAAGTAGCAGCGATGTGAGTACTGAAAGTACACAGGACAATTTTGTTGTCACAAATCACTGGTACTTGTATTTCCACTGCCCACCTTCTCAGACTAAAAATCACAAGTACAAAATGTAAATTGCAGGTGATTTTTGTGCACACATGAACAGACTCTGTTTACCAACCCCTGATGCTGACATACAATATATTCCTCAAGCACAGAAAATTTTGCTATAAAATGTTCTATTCTTAGTATATTCACACACGGCTGTGGTGTGAATGATCGTCATCGAACACAACTGTCGGTACAGACCATGACATATGGAGTGGGGAATGCAGAGGAAGCCTTATGCTTTATGGATGCCCCACTTCAACCAAACAGTGTCTATAATTTGTGAATGTGAGTTCTTCAATGTCAAGTAAAACAATAGAGAACCACTGTGTAGCAACTGTGTAGTTACAACAAAAACAATGGAAAGAAATGAATTATTCAAAATGAATTACATTTTGAAATTTACATTAAATCTATTCATTCTCTGTCTCAACAAGATAATTATTATTTTTGTAAATAGTAAATTGATAAAACCAATCCATATGAGGAGCTTTATTATTGTACTACAGTGTGGAGAAGAATCAAACCTCTAAGCCTCTTTTTATATATATATATATATATATATATATACCATTTTTATTATTGAGCAAAATTACTTTTTAAAATTGCATTTTTTTCAAAGCATGTTTTAGGGTGGAAACTCCAAAAATGAAGGGGATAGATTCATGTTTACTACACCACATTTAACTGAAAAAAAACACAAGTTTACATGTTGCTTTGATTAGACACCTTCTAAGTGACGAGCATAAAAATGTAAAGGACAAATAATCAACTAATGTAAATTGATGGAGAGCAATAAAGTTCTACTGTTCCAATGGTCTCTCCCTTTAAGATAGAACCTAAAACAGACTCAGCCTCTTTCTCTTCATCCTGATGAAAGCAAAGCAGTCTACAGCTCGATATACACAAACAAATGTACACTTAAACCCCCCACCCCCTCACTCACACACACACACACACACACACACACACACACACACACACACACACACACACACACACACACACACACACATACACACTTGCCCAAGTGAGCACACACACACAGCAAAGTGAAGCAGCAGTGCAGTCAGGCCCTGCAGCTGTAACTCCATTCACTGTGAAAATATGAGGAATACATCCCCTCTGTATTCTTCCATTCAGAGCTTCAGTAGGCAAGAGTGTACACATCCCCAAACATAGTCAAAAAGAGTATTTGTAGGTCATGAGGGGCTGCTTTAGCCCTGTAGAAACTATCCCAGCCAAACAGTCATACCAAATTTTCAAAGAAAATTGATTTTGCATCTCTATGAACTAATTTATGTTTCACACCAGAATAAAGGTCGAGATGGAAGTCATCGTTTTCTTCAGTGAGGCAAAAAAGAGCCTGAAAGGGAAGTGGAGAAAGGAGGATGCACACACACATGCACTGGGAGCCTTATTATCAAATCCCAAGCTCAAAAAGCTGCTAAATTGAGGCTCACCTGAGCTGTAGCCACGCTAAGCCACTCAGCCAGTTGAGTGGCAGTAGACAAATTCCTATTAGAGTCTAATGAAGCTATCTGTTCATGTCAGATAATAGCAGCTCAGCATCCAGGGCCATTGCTTCCAATTTACATTTCTCAACGAGCCGAGCCCACCACTCAAATTGAGCCGAGCGGGGGAATTTGAGAGCAGAAAATTAGACGGCTCTCATATCGCATGAGGAAAAAAACTCCCTCCAGCTGCACTTGGCTGGGGAAATCAGCACTCTCTCACACACAGACGCACACACACACACACACACAGACGCACACACACACACACACACAAACACACAAACACACATAGACCTACACACTCACAAACATATGCATAAACACTCACTCACACAGTGTGCGCTGTTACAAAAAACACAGAATCACACCAAATGATGCACTAGAAACTAGAGGAGTAAACACACATTGAAACACATTTCTACCAAGATGTTAGATTTAAACCCATCCACACTAAAAAACAAAAAAGCATTTACACACACATGCATGCACACACCCACAGAGAGTATTCATACACTCTTTCAGATGCACAGCAAAACATGCACATGCAGGCTCAAAATATGAGCATACACAACATTTGCTAACACTTACTCTCTCTCTTACTCTAGCTCTTTCACACACACACACACACACACACACACACACACACACACACACACACACACACACACACACACACACACACATACACACACACACAGAGTCGGTTAGCAAGCTAGCGTCAGCCAAGCATATAGCCCCTGCCCCATCAGGGAGTGCCTCTAAACTGGAAGTAGGAGTATTAATAGCAAACTGAGCCAGCCTGTCTGTGAGGGAGCAAAACATCACAGAGGTAGAAACAGGTGAATCAATATATAACACACAGCTAGGCCACCATCACACACTCCGCCACACACATAAACTGACCCCAACAAAACGGAAGTAGACACAACGCCACAGGCAACCAGAATGTCCTGAAAGTTTGATCATAAACTGATGGAAATATGCTGGCTTGTTTGGGAGGGTATAATCCAGGAGCGCCACACAAATTAAATTTGAGACCACTTGTCATGTTGCATGGAGTGACCTACTATCTCTAGAAAATGTTGAAATATTAACATGGAGTATTGTAGCAAGTGTCTATGTTTTCTATGTTCTCATCACTGTGACAGTCTAGCTACTTTTAATTCAGTAGTCTTTCAATCCTCCCAGAACCCTGTAAAATATGATGATGATGGAGCCCAGTTTACATCAAACGGACATGGATGGTCTAGAATCAGCACATCTTTTATCAGACCCCCAAGAAAAAAACAGCACAGAAGAGAAAAGATGCTTGCACATGTTCTTCTAATATCTGCCATCTAATTTTGAACAAAGTGGGAGGGACTTTGTCTTTACAGCCTGGCTCTGTGCATGTGAAGGTTGGCAGGCTGCAGTGCAGGCAAAGCAAGGCGACTTGTGTCTGTGTTAAAGGGTGAAGTGTTCACCTCCCATTATGAATAATTCAAGTGCAGAGTCGCTCTGTCTGATGTTGCTGCTGTGTGCCCAACCCCTCTGCCCCCATTCCTCTTTCTTTCTTTCTTTCTTTCTTTCTTTCTTTCTTTCTTTCTTTCTTTCTTTCTTTCTTTCTTTCTTTCTTTCTTTCTTTCTTTCTTCTATTCTTACACCTTATAGCTTACTGTATATAACCATATCTACACATAAAGGCGCAGTCTCACCTCATCTTTATGTTTAACTCTGAGGCCTAAAACACATGCTGATAAAATTGAAGATGCCACTCTCCACCTTCAACTCAGTGTTTGGTTGACAAACACATGTAAATATAGGTCCATGAAGAGAAATGTGTGTGTGTGTGTGTGTGTGTGTGTGTGTGTGTGTGTGTGTGTGTGTGTGTGTGTGTGTGTGTGTGTGTGTGTGTGTGTGTGTGTGTGTGTGTGTGTGTGTGTGTGTGTGTTGGAGGAGGGTGTTAAAAGGAGAGGCATGTGTAAGCACATTTCCAGCACCTCTGAAACGTACCATCGCTCACAAACGACCATCCGTCCCAGCGGGGTTGCTGCGCCGGGCTCTCCGGGCCAAGCCTCCCTAACGCCGGCTAAAAATACCTGAGGCCTCCCGACGCCCTGCAGCGGGCTAACAACATCACACCATGCAAATATGCAAAGGGACACGCTGCACCACTGCCACCTTGTTTAATTTTTATAATTTTATTTTTATTTTATTCGGTAGGCTATTTAAGGAAAAAAACGTTTTTTTTTTAAATCCTAGTATATCTGTTAAATTGAGACCAGCAAATTATCTGAGAAATTCTCCGTGTTTCACTTAACTTTCCCTCAAAGTTTTATACAAGATCATTATGATTAAAAGAAAGCCACATGGTACTCTTTTTTTAATGTGGGTCAAGGCGTGGTGCTGAGTTGGGATACAAGATTAAAAGAAATGATACGTTTTTGGTTTCCTTGTTATTTGGGAGAGGAAACAGCCTAATAAAATAATCACGCAGGTTTTCCGTAATTCCATCTTCAAAGCTGATGTTTATTTTCCATGAGAGATTTTTTTTTCTTTATTACTTACTGTGTGATTTTCTGCATTTATAACATTAAGTCTTGTGTTACAAACACAATGGAAAAATAAGGCCGTTAGTACATTTCTTGAAAGTTCAGCTGGTCCGCATACAAATAAAGGCCAGTAGCCTCCAACTTTCTTTATTCTACAGCCATGTGAACAAACTGACAGACAGTGCAGCACAAGTAAATCAACTTAAGAAAAAAAACTCTGTAGTTCGTCAAGATGTCAGTGCTGTTTCTATTTCAACATGAATACAATAAAAGGGAAGATAACATACTCCCTGACATGTTTGGCCACTTTTGGAGGAACGTTTACGCACCAATTCTGTCCCAGATCTGCTGACACATAATAACCAATATGAACGAGCAACTTAACCTAACTTAAAAAAAACAATCATATGAGTAATTACAAGATACAGTGTCTTTTTGTATTGTTTTCCTCCTTCCATGAGGAGAAATGCGGCTGTAGCACTCATCAGTTTTATTATCACTGTCCTGGAAGAAACTGTCCGTTTGCACTGCCAGTAAACGGGACATGAGAAACAGCTCTGAACTAATCCAAAGTGCGTTTTTGTCGTTTTGTAGGTCCATATTTGTGATGTAGATGTCTGTATGGATTTCTTTACAATACGGAGCGACTCGATACTGACACTCTCTGGCAGATTTATGTCTCGGAAAGGTGAATTTAATTGTCTGGGATTTTTTCTAATATTTGTAACACACTTTAGGTGTCGTGAACAGGTCAGAAGGTTTCTCTCCTCCTTTACTACCTCGCACACAAAAATGTATAATTTCTGTGTGGCACTTTTCAAACTCTCTCTCTCTCTCTCTCTCTCTCTCTCTCCCTCTCTCTCTCTCTCTCTCTCTCTCTCTCTCTCTCTCTCATCTCTCTCTCTCTCTCTCTCTCTCTCTCTCTCTCTCTCTCGCTCAAACACACACACATACACACACTCTCACCAGTCGACCACTGTATATTTTTTCAGGGTGTATTTGATGTGGTCTTCGGGGCTGGGTTCATACTGTAGTATATCCATCAGCCTTATATTTAAATAAACTACTTATTTCCGGACTATTAGGTTATTCAGCAACAACAACAAAAAGTTTCTCAGAGCAAAGGAAATCCACGGACCACATTTTGCAGTAGGCCTAGTTGACCTTGGCTCAGTCACTCTTTCTTTTTTCCCCGAAATTTTACAGAATTTCACAACTTTACTGGTTTCTAATTATGCTTTCATGTCAAGTAACATTAATTGAACATTTTGACTTCTCACATTGACAACTAAGCAGAAAGCAGGATTTGGGATATTTGTCTGAAACAAACAGTATCGCAAAAATGAATACAAAACAAATAAAACAAGGGTAACGTTTAATGACTTGAACAGCCTACACACAAAGACGAAGTTAGGTTTTAGGTTTAAACTTCGAAGGGACTGCATTTGGCAAAGACACCTCTAAGTTTAGGAGATAAAAAAGTAAATGTGTGAAAACAAAACAAGTTTAAACAGTCTGGTTGTTGGCCATCTGCAGGAGTCATCATAGATGAAGTCAACGGAAACAACACAATAGATTATTTACTATCCGGGTATGTTTGCAATTTCCCTTTATGTTTCTATTCGATTATGACTCTGAGTGTTTGATGTGGCCAACCGTGCCAAACTATTAAAACACATCCTACAACATCAGTCTTATGGTTCCTATTTATTGTCCCCCTCCTATGGCGGCAGAAGGATCAGGAACAACTATTTATGGTTTTATGCACTCCACATGTCTGACTCTGAACATTTAATTACTTGAGTGTAGATTAGTCATACTAAAGCTCAATCTGATTCATTTAATTACTTTATTTGTATTAGGATTTAAATCATGATCCATACACTGCATTCAACCATGACCTGTGCCGGATCATCCCTGCCAGTAACTCCCATGAAGCACCATTTGGGAATTAAGTGACAAAGCATTCATGCAGGTTACTGTACAGCGAATACTTCATTTATTCGTTTTATATATATATTTTTTACAGGCAGATTAATATGTGTAACCGCGACCACCTAAATCATGTTCCTTTAGACAATGTGACCAACATCTACACCCAAAGGTACTTTTCTCCTGCTGCGTGCAGTTGTGACCGTCCGGGCACCTCCAGCACGCATCTCTTTTCTTTGACCCTGCTGCAAAACACTTTGAACAAAGCAAGTATTACAGCGTAATGGGGCACTGTTTCTGAACATTGTATGAAAGTTAAGCAAATACGCAAATGCAGGGTGAGACGGCTTTAATTGTTTCCAGCGCAGTTTCACATGTTTGTGCTGGAAGTGGATCGATCTGCCTCATTCTGCCGGGTGTCAAAATGTTGATTTTGAGCATGTGGGAACATGCTTAAAATCACCAAACAACTGAGGGAAACTTGCACTGGAAATAAGTGAAATTTATTCGCCGGCAACACCGTCATTTTTCGCTCGCTGAATGAAATATATCATTTCAAACAAAGTCTTAATATGACTTCATAATACGGACAGTTTACAGGACCCCGCAGCAGTCAGTAAGTCAACTGTTTCGGGTTTATTCAGGTCAAAACCACATCGAAATACAGCCATCTGCGTTTTTACGCGAATGTGCCCTTCGTCTGTTTAAATCGATGTGACTGTGAGCCTCATTCGGATGTCTAGCTACCCCAAATGGATTCGTGAATAAAACAGATCAACACGACCCTCTCTCGGAAACACAGACAGCAGAGTTTCGTTGCATCTTTTCGCTCCGTAATAACTCCTCGATAGGCGCTTTGGGATCTGGCTCGCCTTTGGTCCGCTCATTCATCCCCATTTAAAGAACTATTAAGCCCCATTTATGAGATTATACGAAATTAAGCTTCATTATCTGCCTGTTTTGGCTCTATTTTCAAGTTTAATGTGTTTAATCTGTGAAATTGTCCGTTTGTGATCGCAAAAAGACTAGTCGGTGATCCTCAGGGTCACCTAAACGCGCTTTGGATCATTGTTTTTGTTACCAATTTGGATAGTAGCAAGTCCGCGGTGAGCGCAAAGCATTGGCAGCGATGGGTATCGTAGCGCACCGTACACACACACACACAGACACAAACACACACACACACCTGCGCGCACACACACATAAACATATGAACGCAGCTCGAGTTGTCTTACCTTCATTTGGGGGATAGATGATGGGAAACGCAGGAAGAGCGCAGGACAATAAAAGAGGTAAAATGAAAAGGAGTGATCGCGGATTGCAATCCATGGCGGCGGATCAGAGGTACATAACTCCATGAAGCCACTGACTGATCTGAGAGCGTCTTCTCTCCACTCAGCTTTCTCCCTCTCTCTTTGCTCCGTCGCCCCTCGGTTAGAGCAGTTTTCCGCTGGGTCCTACAGAGTCTGACAGACAGCAAAACAGCGCTCAAGTTCAACACAGGTCAGTTTAGATCCTCTACCACGGGCGTCTCCTTGACGTGAATGACAAATTGAGCTATTCAGCATATTTTACAGCCCGAGTCGATCCAAAAGTGATTTGAGTCAGTGTGATGGAGAGAAATATATAAGAGAAATATTAGAAATCTCTCCGGGAATAAAAGGGTAACACCATATGTTCATGTGACCTACAAATAATTCAATCACATTTATAGCATATCTTGTTACTTAGACTATTTCTCCGCTTTATTTTCCCAGGGAGAATTTTTAATAGGCTATATTATTATATTAATATATTTAATCATATTTATGTGGTTTGATGGTGAACAAGAAATATGTCATATCAGCATTCGGTTTATTTGGCATTTGTTCAGTATATATATACATTTTTTTTTTAAAAAGGACTAGCACACTCAATAAGAACCTGATGCTTTTAATAAACAGTCAAAAGTGACTTTCAATTTTAAATCTGTGATTTTAGATCTGTTTTTAATTCTGACTGTGGATCAACCAATGTTGCTCACTTTAAACACTTTAAATTTAGAAATTGGAACAGCCAGCAGTATCCTGTCATTTTAAATGCAGACTTTGCTCAGTAGGGACATTTTTAACCTAATTTGGAATAAACAGAACCCAGTTGTTTACTTTATTTTGTCATAAGTGACATGATGCAAATTGCAAGTAATGACTTAGTGAGAATCACGCAAGAAACCTTTTCCTAACAGTAAAACAATAACTTTAAAACATATATATATTAGTATGTATATGTAATATTCATATAATGTTTTTTTGTTTAAATACTTCATTTTTATGGCCACTATATTAATGTATAATTTTGACATATAACCAATAACCTACTAATAAAAAAAGGAACATACATTTATGTTTATAGTGTTTTCCATGTTATAATAATCTCTGACTGATGGACAAAGTTGTTTTTTTTGTCATTGTATAGAGGGACATATGATGTGCTTGTGTTTGGTTCTACTGTGTGCATTTTTCTGTGAGTGCCATTAGGGGCCCCTGAGACCACAATACTCTTGAACCGCAATGAAAGGCTGGGGTGGCAGTGTAACGTCAGGGTCCTGGCTGAGACGCCAGCTGTTGTGGTGGGGGGATGGAGGCTGGAGGTTGGGAAGGCATCTGACGTATGGGAAAAGTTAAAGGACACAGCAGCTAACAACGCAGCTACTTGGAGTGGTGGAAACAGCTCCTGAATTCAAATTACTTGATCGCTTCCTGTATTCAGTCTAAAATGGTTCTCACTTAGAGATTGAAGACATTTTTAGAGAAAGTCTTATTGCGTTGAATGAGTTGGAAGATTTTTTTCTGATGGAAATTTAATTCACTGAGCATATTTTTAATGGTTGGATTTTTTTCACACAACTTTTTCAAAATGAAGGTGCTGCCAATAGTGAACGTGGTCCCCTGTTTAACTAATGCTAATGTTATGCTCCCACTGAATGAACTTAATGAACATTTATACACACCATTTTGATACAGTAGAAAACTTAGCTAAGCATGTAAATTAGCTGCAGTTTGAAAATGCAACTTTGCATTCACAAACGTTTTCAGGAGAAATATCACAGTTGGATTTTTTCCTTTGTCTTGCTCAGTATACTATCTAGCATACTATGTGTTCAAATGTCCTTTAAAATAAACTGGGACATTTTTACAATACCTTTTCTGATATTTTAGAACGAATGGCTTTACAGCAAACTCCCAGCACTGTCTTACTCTGACAGATTTATAAGGTTGTCAGTGGATACAGTGAAGAATGATGCCAAGAGGTCTCCGGCCACATTATTAAGTGGCCGTGGCTTGTGGATTTACAGCAGGTTTGAGATGTGCCAGCCTCTGTCATACATCATTTTCTACATCCCACTAATTCACTTATTACACACTGAAAGAGATTAATACCAGGGGCCCTACGGCTAACAATCAATTCAAAGGCTGGTTGTTCTGGGTTTGTAGTTTACAAATATGAGGTTTTGGTTTCAATTGAGAGGTTTCCGAGTGAACAACTGCATTTATTTTCAAATACTACATATTCATGGAAGATTGAGGGAATCACAAATATACTAGAGGTCAGAAAACAAAGCAGGCAAACTCAGGTGTGTGTAATTATGGAATATTAATACACTTTATGTACTTTCCCTACAATAAATACAAAATATTGAAAGAAAGTGATTACAAGTAGAAAATTAACATTAAAGTTAAACTGAATGCTGCCAACAAAGGAATTAGAAAACTTAAATATTTGAAGTTATACAGTAAAAAATAGAGAAGACTGGATAATACAATATTTTTGAATATGAATACAAAGGAAGTACATGCTGACAGTCAAACACTTTCAACAGTGATCATTTTCATTTGGTTGTCAGACAGGAATTGTCAGTATTTTTAGTCAATAAATCTGCATGTTGGTCCAGACTAATTGTTGAAAATCTGTTTCTGATTGTGGTGAATAGGAAAAATGTGATGGGTCCCTCCCGTCTATCCACTCCAACATTTTTTCCCTCTTCTCAATGAGCGCTTGTCCATTCTTGAACTCTTGCCAGTGGAACAATCCAGTATGAGATGGAGGAAAATATTGATTTAGAGCCGCTATTGCAAGTCATGATGTATCCTGACATGACTGCATATAGTGCTCCAAACTCATAGAACAGATGTTGTTTAGGAGCAGCTTTGAAACAGCCAAGACATGTCCATCTTACACAGTAACATGCGTACAAACAAACAAACAGAAAAATCTGGCTGTGTTTAACGCATACTGCTGTCAGTACCTTCTTCCCCACTGTGGATCTCAGGCGGCACATTCTTCCATACTCACAGCATACAGAAGGAGAAGAAGCCAGCGGGCTGCTGGCATGTAACACTATCCCCCCACACCAAACATCATACCAGGGACGCTTTCTTAGCATTGCCAACACCAGCACTCGTCGTGCTTTTGGGTGTTTTTTTACAGCACCAGGGGATTTTAAAACTCAAGACAACTACAGTTGCCTTGTCATTGTTGTAATTAAAGTAGGCCTACAATTACATACACACACACACACACACACACACACACACACACACACACACACACACACACACACACACACACACACACACACACACACACATACGTCAATTCAACAGGAATAATAACAATTCTAATTTCTTTAATTAATAACTACCATTACTGATGCTAATGCTAATATGTACTGATAAATAGTAATGCTTATATGCTTATATTTATTTGGATCTGTAGAAAGCAGCAGGATCAACAAATTACCACCCAAAATATACTTGGGTCCATCTAGTGCAGACAGTACTTCTTATCTCTTATCAGGAATTTAGTGATATTGTCAAAAATGTCTAATGGAGTGAAAGTTGAAGCGTCTTATTGCAATATCGCTGCATTTTTTCCAGACAGTTGCAAATGATTCCAAGCGAAAGTTTGTCATCATCAAGGACATTGCAGTTTAGGACATGCTCATGGCAGCATCATACAAGGAGTGTTTATTCTTATCTTATGAAGAATGTGCCTAGTTGAGTGTGTCTAACTGTTTGCACAAAGATGTCAACTGCCCCTCTAGTTCCTGTATTTGCACCACTGATTAATTGGGTTATGGTTCATGTGGCAAATTCTGTTTTTCATCCTCTGAGAGGCAACTGCACGGCTGCTCTGATATGACCGGCCTGCCATAACAGACAGAGCTGGGCCTCCTTCCCACTGTGAAACAATTCTCTTTCCTTCCATATCCAGTCACCATCATGTCCCATCATACTGCTTGTGCAGTGGGAACGGGTTGGCAGGGAAGAAAGTATAAAGCATGAGGGAAGTAGATTTATGGGTTTGCTGATATTGGCCTGTTTTTTTGTGTGTGTGTTTTTCTTTAATAAAAAGATAAGATAGGAGGATTATCGTCTACTCTTGAAATAATGGAGTGCCCCCCTCTATTAAAATTATTTTACTTTTTTAAATACTTTACTTTTAAGGGGTGTCGCTCTATAAAACCGAGGGAAAAAAGCTGCACCGACCAGTACATCCGACCTCCCTTCAGTAAGGACTGTTAGTTTCCCATGACTGTTGGTCTAAAATGTTTCACAGGCTTGTTTCTGCCGTGGCAGGAACATTGGTCAAATCTATGGTCACACACGTGTCTGTGTGACTGACAGCAGTGTAAGCAGTTGGTTGTGCTATTTCCTGAGAAAAGAAACAACATGGCTGAACCAAACCGAAAGCTGGAAGCAGTATAAAATCCTTAGAAGTAGTAATTCAACAGCAGAATTCTTCACAGTACTGTTCTCAAAACGCTCCTCAAGTAAAGTAAACAATTAAGTATTCATTACAGCTTGGTTTGGCTGCCAGAGGATGACTTTATTTCCCTAGTTTTGGTTGTTTTTTTATGATCGATTTCTGATCCGTTTTTGAGGCAGGAACATGTATAGTGAGGGGCTATGGCTCACATTTTTTTTAAAAGGGTACCGTTACACACACACGTTTACAATAGACATGGAATAACTATGTTCATATAATGAAATGCATCTCTTGTTCATCATCTCATAACTACTTTCAGCAAATATGGAAATACAAATACTTGCTTCCCAACTGGATAGATACTTACAAATATACTTAGCTAGCTTTACCCTATAATAGATTTCCTGGATAATGCTCTGTCGGTCCATAACTGAACTGTGCTGTGACGAATTGATGCCCATCGATCACTCAAGTAGACCGAGTGCTCTGTTAATGTAGTTTTAACATTTAAAGTTATGCTTGGCTTCAGGAAATCATGGGAGTTTGCCGGCAGAGACACTTCAGCCAGTATGTCTGCACATCCTTGTGCAGACAGACAAGAAGCCAAAAAATAAATAAAACAGAAAGAACAGAAACAAAAAACACAGGAAGGAGAAGGAATTTCTAAGAAATAAATGAAAGAGGTAAATAAGGGAAGAATGTATAAATAAAGAGGACATAGATTATTTATGGACTCATGTTGAATGTTAAATTTGAACATTCACCACAGCCACCAGATAAATGTGGTTGATAATTTAAAGTAAAAAATCTACTAGAATGCACATAGTTATATGTAAGGAAAAGGTTAAGCATCCCAAAATTGGATCCAAGTATAGTAATTGTACATAGAAAATTACCCTTTAACTTTGAAGCATCATTGTTTCACTATGCTTTGATGAACTGGCCGTGTACCAAATCTTTTTGGTCTGCTTTTCTTGACAAAGTAAATGCACAGCCTTTAAGAAAAGGCTTTATATTACATAACTACTTGATACAGTATACGTCAGTGATAGAGAGCAGCATAAAGGACATTTGATTAGACGTGAATGTTGCTGATTATCCCTTTAGAAAACATGCAATCGTACCTGGGAGACATTTAGGCAGTAAGGCATCATGCTGAGAAATGCCCAAAACAAAACAGTCTGACATGAGGGTTTGTTTACTGGAGGGCAACTAAACAAGGCTTAACCATGAGAGCTTGTAATTAGAGAGGGAGGAAACAACGGTCTCCTTGATGGCGTTGAGGTTTTGTCACAAGGAGACACAAAAATGCAAACAAGCAGACAGAAACTCTCTCTCTCTCTTTCTCCTTCTCTTCTCCTTACCCCCTCTCTCTCTTTGTCTCAATTAAAAAAAGCTATATTTGCATGAATGTTAAAGTTACATTATTGCCAATGCTGAACTACATTTTACACAAAATATATAATTACAAGATATCTGTCACAGACTCGCACACACATTTACCACACAAAATTTGGACAAACTCAAGTATTTTGCTGTGCATCATTAATACCCAGCTAATGATCCATTAACTGTAAATTTATACTGTACTGTAAATATGAGTCCATGAACAGTCTGGTCTTTACCCCATTTGTTTTATAACCGTCTCCTCCCCATCTACAATGAAACTCAGCTATAATTTGGGGAAAAAACGTTTTAATTGTTAAAGAAGAAAAAAAACAAAACAAGACCAGACAGTCACTAATTTGACTGTAATAAAAAACTAATGTCATGGTGTTGCGACATAACAGTCACAGCTAAGCACTGACTGAAATAAGTAGCTAAAGCTGTTTTGTGTTTTCTAAGAGGGAGTTAGTTCTGTTCTGACACAAGACAACGTCCATCATACAATCAGCTCTCATCAGGACAGTGTCTTCACCCACCATCTCACTCCCACTGTTGTTCCCTCTGCCAGTATTGTCTTGGATAATATTCCTCCTCCATCTGCTGTAGGATTAGATTAACGCATTCACCCGCACACACACACAGAATCAACTTTCACGATATATTCACAAACAGCAAGGAGGATTGGGGGACAAAACGGCATCTCAGCTATTTAGTTCAACAAAACTGCTAAACCAACATATAAATAGTCAACGTTCAAAAGTTAAACTCATTCAAAGCATATTTGTTTGGAAAAGTACTATAAAACAGTACTAAGCTACCATTATCTTCAGCAGGGATTGATTATTTTGTCTGAAAACATGTTCTGTATTTAATACATCCAAACACATTGAGGGAATATCAGCCACTGTAATAAGGTCTCTGTGCTTTCAGATGGCTTCACTCTCCGAGCAGCAGTCTTCATTGGGAAGACAGTCAGGTCTGTTGCTGCGCTGTTGCAGAGACAGACTAAAATATTCAGGAGAAAAGCACCTTAATTATACAGATGATGGAGTACAGGCCCTGAAGTAGTGTGTGTGTGTGTATGTGTGTGTGTGTGTGAGAGTGTCTGTGTGAGTGAGTGAGTGAGCGTGTCAGTATGCTTAAACAAAAGAGCTGGCGTGCTCAACTCACAGTCTTTATATTGTAATGGGTGCCAACCCAAAAAAATCACAAAAATAAATGAAGTCGTCAGCACTCACAGATAATTGTATATCACTTTTTTAATGATGCACAACATTAAAAAACTGGACGGCTTTCCTCAGTGTTAACGCTGAGGAAAGCCTAAGGCTGAAACACGTCCATTTTCTTGTTGATGTGCATCATTAAAAGAGTGATATACAATTATCTGTGAGTGCTGACGACTTCATTTGTTATTTATGAGCATGTCAGTATCACACAGCTTCTATAATAGCATCTAATTGGCCTATGGCTCTACAGATCTCTCACTCCTATTGGGTACATCTGTGTTGTCTAGACTGTTGCCGCGCTTTTTCCAGCAGATACACATTCATATGTAGCCTACAGATATCCATACACACTGCACATGCACGTGTCTTACCACAACATGCACATGCAACATTAATATATGCACAAACACACACAGAAAAGATGTACACACACATTCACTATGTATTCTCATCTACACAAACAACGTGTAGTGTATTGTGACAAAGGTTTGTGTTTACTTCTGGTGCTGCGGGAGAGGAAGATGAGACAAAATGGAAGACACTAAGGAGTCAGTAAGCACACACACACACACACTCACATATACACACTTGTTGCCTACTGCCTGCCAAAGCTACTAATGAGGTGTTCCTTTTCCATTAATCATAGCTGCTGTGGAGGTTACCTGAACGACATACAGTCAAGCAGTTGGGTAGACAAAAAATCAGCTGGAGCACTGAGTGACACTGAACAGCTCTGTGTATGAACTAATTATATTGTATTAATATGATTATTTCATCACCTACTCATTAAATTACACTCTCTCAGCCTATACAAGAGCATTGAGGGTATATTGTTGATTTATTTATGGAGGGATAATGTATAGGACTTTGACATAGAGCCATATACTGTAGATAGAAAGCAACCTTAGGATTAATGTACTCCACAGATGGATGACGTATAACAAGTGTTGCTTTGAGACTGACCAGTTTTAACTAAAACAGAACTAAATGTAAAGTAAACGTCTTAATAGTAATGTCTTTGTCTTCCATTGTAAACCACCCTTATGTGGATTTCTAGGTTTCTGTCATCTGCTTCTAGTCTCGCCTGTGGAGCTATGAAAAGTTTGGCAAGCATGGTGAAAACCAAGGCTATGGGTGTGGTGCACATTTACAAATGTAATCCCAACTCTGTTAGAAAGACCCTATGTTGAAACATCAGACTGTCCTGGCTAAGTCCTCCCTGGAAAACCTCAGTGGAATGTCGTTTTGTTTGTGGCAACGCTCTCAAGTGTGCTACGATGCATGCAGATTACAAGCCCACTGGAGACTTAGCTAAACATTTCATACAATATAGCCCTTCATTAGTCAAACAAACCTTTCAACCACAAGCCATTTTAACTTCTGTGTACTGTGAAGTAGTGTAAGAAATGCTTACCTGCATGTGTAATGTGTTTAAATGATGATTAACGGCCCATTAGAGGCAGAGAAAAACGTTTATCATATTCATCAAACAACTGAAACATTAGTTCCTTTAGATTTATTAGCATCTTTAACTATACTGTTGGCCAAAAAGTATTGAAGTTTTATTTCTCTGAGCTGCTGCTGTGTGCTTCTTGGGCTGGGAATGATATTTGTTCAGTTGAATATAATCACATAAACTCGTAATGAGAGGTTGTCACATTTGTGATGAATGCTGAAGATAATCACATTGCTTACTCATCAAATAATCCTGCACATTTGAACAATTAAAAAAAACATTTTAAAACTTCTTTTTATGAATCTTTTACTACCGACAGCATATCGGCTGGATGTTTTCATGCTTTTCCTGTCACACTCTGACATACAAACTCTTAAAATAACAGCTGGTATCTGTCCAGTGTCTAACTAAATCTGTTCGACATGGTTTCTCAAGTCCTGTCTCAGCTGGAGCATCTGAAGGAAACACTGATACACTTTACTCTCCCGGTCTGGCAAATCAATTCAGTTTGGTTGCTTGATAGAGTGTTATGACTTATCTACAATGGATAAGTACACGGTCTGTCCAAAACAATGACATAAAAACTATAACTAACCAACATGTGTTTAATGAAAACAACAGCACAGGTCCAGATGAGGCAATGACTCTATCTATCATTGCTCATCATAACCAAGCCTGTTCCCGTAAAAGCCAGAAACCACTTCATCATGGATCAGGTATTTTGGCATCCATTATCCCATTATTTGTCAGCGCAGTCTAAGTATGTATATCCTCTGGCACACATGGTTACAATCAGTATAACTCACACCGCAAAACCACAGTGTTAGTCTAATCTCTAAATACCGTGTGTAATGGGCTCCGTGTCATTATGTTTCTTTGCTTTATGACACACACATAGTCCTCGAAAACGGCACAGTGATGAGTGTGTTTGTACCACATCCAACCAAAAAACACTGTACTACTGAACAGTAAAACCCTCTTCAGTCGTCACAGCGGCTGCATTTCATATGAAAGATGTCTGATGCTCTTCCTGTCTTTTCAGACGTTTTAAATGCATTCTGCATATTTTTACTGACAAGCAGGCGCAGGGCCTAAACCCTGCCAGCCATGATGTTTTTGTGTTTTGCATTTATCCACGACGGTTGATGGGAAAGGTGGAGTTCCAACATGACTAAGAAGTAGAGACATTTATATAAACTTGTTATCCTCTGTCTGTCTTCAGCCGTCATCATCTCTCTCAGTTGTCTCACCAACTCTCTTTCTCAGCTACCAGAACTCATCCTGAGAACAGGGAGATTACCTCCATTTGTCTTCATTAGCATATTAGCTAACAGTCCCTTTGCTGGAGCCCGTGGGAAACTGCTGTAATTGCTAAGATAGCTGTAGACTTAACCACTGAAGGAATCTATAGAGCTGTGCGCGTGTGTGTGCGTTTAAGTAACAGGGGGATTTTCGAGATGAACTTCACCTTGACTCACATACTCCTCTCTGCTCTCTAATATCTCTGCTTGTGCACATTGTATGTGAGAGAGTGCAGAAAGCATAGAGGAAACAACAGCCCAGAAAATTACTCTGAGCAGCCAGCTGTTTCTGAATCTCATCATAGGAATTTATCAACAAGCATAATTCTGGCACCCGGCTCCTGCGGCGCTATGAACATTTCGATGAAAAGAATCATCACACAATTTTCCCATCGAACCTTCTGAAAGCTTGCTGCTTATGAGGGGTATTTTTGAGTTTTATTTGGATGAATGCAAAAATGAATTATCCTTGCATATCTGAACTAGCAGGGAGGAGAGGTTGTTTGATTTATGAATGATTGGAATACACTGTGATTCAAATTATGAAGCGTGAATTCATCCTCTAAAACACCCTATACAGTCCAACTGGTATCTGAAATGCTCCTAATTGCATGGTACAAACAAACACGAAAATTACAGCAACTGTGCCCAATTAGGGAATATTTTTGTGTTGCTTTCTGTGCTTCTATGGTTGATTAGCTGCCTCTTCAGGTAAGCAGTAAGCTTTGCATACGTCTGAAGTTCAGAGATTTCAGGTCAGATTGGCTTTAAATTGGAATTTGCAGGTCATGAGTTGTATCAATATAAACGTGTAGAGTTGGAGTGTTGATTATATGAATTCAATACTTAACTGCAAGTCGAAGGTTACCCTCTCTGCTGTGCATCAGTGAAGAGTAGTATGACCTAATACCAATAATCTCCAGTTGTCTCATTGTGATCTAAAGAAGAACAGAACAGGAAAAAAAACAATGGGCACTAAATATTAATCTTGCTTTCATACTGAATGGTGTGCATGGGTTGCATTAGTCAACATACAGTATGAATCCCAAAGTGCAACATTACATCATTGTTGACAACAGAGCAACAACAGAAGGATAAGCACAGTAAAACACGCAATTCGGTATAATTATTACGCATATGTAAGCACACAATACGCTGAATTGGCCTCAGGCTGCAAGGGTTGCGTGTAAAATCCAGCCAACATACACACGCATACTTGTTAGACAGTCTAAAGCATTGTGACACAGGCCCAGTGGCACAATTTCAATGACACACACACTTAATATCACGACATCCCTTACCGCCAAATGACTGTTTATTTTGTTTTTTACTATACAGTTACAGTAGACAGCAGGGCTCCGTACATTAGGGAAGTCTCATGTCAAACAGTCAAGTGAAGTGCTTTAAGAGACTCAGCCTGATTCATAATTTGGAAGAAGCTATATTTATTTTAAGTCCTACTGTCTACAACTGAGGCTGGCCTTGAGCCAAACATGCTCATTCTTTTTCCGAATCTGTACAACAATGCACATAGCTATTGTTGGCTTTCTCAAGTTATTACTTCAGGTCATTGGAGTATCTAACCAGGGATGGCATTCATACAATAAGAAACTTTTTTCTCATTTAAGCTGATCTGTCACGCCAGACAAAGATGCTGAATTACAAAGTTGCTACTATGGAAAGCATAGTTTGAAATAAACTTCTCATCCGTTTTCCCCAGACCTAAACAAACAAATAGTACCACTCTTATAGTACCGTCATTTCTGAGATATGCATACTAAGTCTGTTTGAAGAGAACTCTCTTTATTCATACATAAAAAAAAATATGTTTCAGAGTCATTAGTATGTAGCTAAGAGTGATCAAGAGGGAAATACCCAATTAAGCTAACTAATGTAATTTGGCCAGTTGGCATAACAATTGTAACTTGAGGTATACTTAGTATTTTTTAATATAAAATTCCATTTCACATCATTATTTAACAGCACTTTGATGAAGTGTCAAGTCAGATTTGTTGACTATGTAACCTGTTTTACTCCTGAGTGTAAATTAGTTATATATTAGCAAGCTAAATTTACTGTTAAACTTCAGTTAGCAATATAACAGTTAGACCTGGCTGTTACTGAAAATGTTTTGTAACAACTGATGTTTGAAATGTAATATGTCACAATTTCAATTACTTGATCAAAGTAATGTAACTTATTACATTTGATTACTTTTCTAATTTTCTAATGAATGTGTTCAACTGTTAGGGTAATTGTACCCATTAGGCACACAAAAATCTAAGGTGTTGTTCATGAATACTGACATGATTTAAAGGGAAATCATTTCTTATAAAGCAAGATTTATCTCTCATTTGAAAATGTATTCATATTAGTGGAGCTGGCAGTGAGAAAAAAAAGTCTGGTAGATTGAATCAACTGGAGAAATAAATGAGAGAAGGTGAGAGACCGGCTGAGTTCAGCGGTCAGGTTGGCTTGGTCCTACATAGGATTGATTGAATGTGTTTAGAGGTTCCACACTGTCTGCCAGGGTACTCCAGCACCACTTAGATTCTGCTCACTTTGCCAACCCAACCAGGCAAACACTTCTACCGCCCTCCCATCTTTTCATCCATCCATCCATCCTTAGTAGGGACTGTGCCAGGAGCAGAACCACACAACCTCTCTGGGCAATTCCTGAGAGAACAACATTGTAATTGTGCTGGCTGAAAAAAAGGGCTCAATTGACCTGTCTGGTAAAACGAAGAAGGGCAATACCGTCCTCCTTCTTCCACTTTTTCCACACATGATCTCTCTTGTCTTCCTTTCCATCCCTCCTTCACTGCTGTCTATACTTCAGAGCCAAGGCCACTCTAGGCCCTGCCAGGTCGAAGAACCCAACCACACGTCAGACATCTCACTCTGACACTATCCCTCCCTCTCTCCTTTCTCTGCCAACTCCAAATCTCATCCTCCCGTAGGCTTTCATGGAAAGTTGCCCTGTTCTGTTGTGCCAGATGCTGCATCCTAACACTCCTCCATCTCTATCTCTCAATCAAACCAAAGAGAGGTAGCAAAAAGGTTCAAGATGGATTCTTTTCCTCCTTGCTAAAACAATATATCATATTGTGGATCATCCAGAGCAGGGCGGTACAATTCTTTCCTATGTCGTAAGTAACAGCTATCAGGGCGGTCTGACAGCTGTGATGCCTGTTCAAGGATTCAGAGGATAATGAGTTACTCTGCTATCCTCTACTGCCTTCACATAAACACTGGGTCAATCGGGCAAAATAAACACACTATCATATTTATTTCCTGTGCACAAACATGTTTGCGTATTTGAGTTTGATCAATAGGGGTATTTTCAAGGCTGCTACAGATGACTTTATTATTGTTGGGATAGAACATCTAACATCTGAAAGTGTATTTGAAACTCATGGTATTACTACTATTAACACTACTACCCATACTAATAATGATGATAATTTATGCATGCAGGTGGGACCTGATTATAATTAATCTCACTACAAACTCAGAGGCACACAAATTACTTGTTTTAATTAAAAAGGTAAATTTAGCCTGATATATCGGCAGTCTGATATGTTGATTTCGACATATCAATTTGCCAAAACATCAGGTTAAATTTACAAACACACACACACACACACAAATGAAGACATGATCACATACAGACAGGCACACTCCCAGAATAGTGGGTCAAGAGGCAAAAAGATTTCCACAGGATACATCCAGATTATCACCTTCACACCTCTTGACTGTTTATGTTTTGTTTGTTTCTCCTTGGTCACCTATGGATTTACAGCGGACCACCAATGAAACTCACACACAGACACGCATGCACACACACAAAATGCAACCAACTGGGAGACAGCAGAGATGCAGTAAAGAATGGGCTGTGATTGATGTCTAAACACAGAGGAACAAATGAAACCAATCAAAACTAATCAGGAACGGCAGCTCAATACAACGGAGGCTGGGCAAACATAAGGAATATGTCCGCAGGTTGACAAGGATGCAGCTACATCCTCTGATTACAATAGCAGCCTGCCATACTGTATACAATCTGTTTCACTGTTATTTTCACTTCAGTGTGCAAATGTTTACCCTGTGGATGATGAACAATGACTTTCATAGGAAATAGATGAACAATGTTTTACTGTCATTAAAAACATTCACATGGTGTTTTGCCTGGATGGGTGCAGAAGCATTCAGAATGATTTTTTTAGTCTTCACAGTGGAAAGCTCACCAAGCATGTCCAAACTACATACATTGGATATTGAGTGTTTTGATGCTTTTCATGCCTTTAAAAATAATCTGGATAAAAATAAATCTGATAAATGACATTAACAAATATGTTGTATTATACTGAAACAATACCTGAGAAGAAATAATGAATTAAAGATCCCCACAGACATGTTTTAAGAAAAAAAAATCATACTAATAGCTCATATAAAAAAAATTCCCATCAAAAGTTCAACTACCTTGTTGAATGGCCAAAAAGAGGCACATTTTCTTCTTCTCCCTCATTGAACAATTCAGAACATATGAATATAAAAACTTTTTATTTAATTTTAAGTACTTTACTGAGTTCATTTTCAGTGAATGTGTGCTGGAAGCTTCAAGTTTCCACATTTGTGTGAGTTGCATACTGGACTACAATTGGCTCCAAACTTTTTTTTAAGTGTCCTTCAGTATAATTCAGTATGCAGTATGTTACCCAGTATTATAGCCTTCAGGGCTGGACATTAGGGTTTTTTTTTTCTTGGTTTCTTTATTTGTTTTCTATTAGACAGAGAGTCCATCTATTGACGAGGAGGAGCTCTGACCATTTAAACACCTGGTACCTGGAAAACTGCCACAAAATGCAGCTACAGTATATGACAAAAAAGTGTGCAACACAGACCTGTCTGATTATTGGAAATTAGTTTTTTACCACTTTCCTACTGTCCAAGCAGCACTTCTTATAATATATTGTACATTGGCATTAAAGTTCAGGCATTTTACTTTAAAAGTAGGCAGCTGTGGCTCAGGAGGTAAGTTGCTCCCAATGGTCAGGCCAGTGCCCTGCATGGCAGCTCCACCACCATCAGCGTTTAAGTGTGTGTGTGCGTGAATGGATGAATTAGAAGCTAAAATTGTAAAGTGCTTTGTCTGTTAAGGTAGAAAAGTGCTAAATAATAGCATATTTACCAAAAGTAATCCGCTCAACTTCGTAAAAATGGTGTGTGTTCTTTGTTACAGAATGAGAGTACTATATATAGGCTACTGTATATGGTTTATTCTGGTAATGTTACAGTTACAATGTGGTCTGCAGTATCCTGTGGAGCTGGAGGCATTGGTGAGACATTTGATTAAGGCAGGAACAGTATATTGCTGCAGTATGACTGACTTTCTCCAATTTGAAGGTTATTCATTAAGCCTGTTTGGTTGTTAGTGGACTCCTAACATGCTGACAGCAGATGTCTTCTGTCTCAGCAAGTTACTGGCATCACAAACTGCTGGTAATAAAATACAGTCACAGTAACTGTACCATTAACCATATCTCTGCGGTTAAACTGACTCACCCCTCACAGCACGCACATATACACACACATGCATACGAACACATTAACACATCGCGGTAGCGCAGCTACTCATTGCTCAGAAAGCAGCCATGTTTACTTAAGCAACCACACAAAGGAAATTAACTTAAATTCTCGGAATGTCTCTTTCACACACCCATGCATACACAAAATGTGCACATGCAAAAACATAAATCTTCTTAAGGGATATATCAACAGATGTCTTGTTTTCTTCTATAAAGTCCATATGCTTTCTACATTATTACTTTAGCTGTTTCTGTATTACAAAAGAGGACAAGACAACCTTCAAACTAACTAGATTCTGCAATCTACAGTAAACAATCACATGTAACATAGGCAAACATACACAGAAGGCTACATATTCTAATAATAGATAGTAACAGGGAAGATGTTGAATATTCAAGTTGAACAATGAGGAGTGGTGTCTGTGAAGCAAAATTGAGGCATACCCTTTTTTATTCTGTGTGTGTGTGTGTCCTGCCAGCCAGGCCACAAGGCTAGAGAGTATAATGAGCTTTTCTATGAAAGACAAGACTTAGAGCTCCCAAGGGTGTGTCGGGTCTGTTACCCAATTCATTACTATAATATATTCATTACTGTGTCTCTCGTTGTTGATTAATAAAGTACATGTTCATTTCAGACAGACACAATAACAATCCATTTGGAACTTACATATAATCATGTGGTCAATTCAGATTTTTTTAGGTGTCAAATTTTTGTAGGTCAGTTTTCTTGCTGACCTATAGAAGAAAAATCAACCAGTCTGCATTTAATTGGATAGGTTGTTTCCCACAATGATGTTTTCTCAGCCTGCCAAAAGTACAATTCTCAAAGACAATTAAAACTTTTTTTTTAAAATCCACATTTGTAGTTGTAATCAGAAAAAACGGTTACATGACATGTAAAAATGGTTAACCTTTTAAAACACACTGTTAGTATTATGTTACTATAGTCTTAGAGTCATGAGGCCACATACAATTGCTGAACCACATTGGAAAGGAGTACGCCGTGTTTTCCAGACAATCACAGTATTGTGTGTCCTCCCAACAGGCCTTTCTTCCACTGAAGGTAGCTTAAGTCATTACACAGCGTGAGGATGATGATGTCTCCCCTGGAGGTGGTGAAGAGGTAAATTGGAACTGAAGTGAGGAGTTCTGTGTCCACTGTGCAGAGCAGGGCCCTGGTGATCCCTGGGGTCTTCAGGCCCCTCGTTAGCAGACTGGCCTACATGTTTTCATTTGCAGGCAAACTGCAGGAGGTCAATTGCTGCTAAATGACCAGCTTTGGCTGGGAAAACAGCGTGCTGATAATTAGTTCACTCTTCCTGTCCACGCGATTAAGTTTTCTGAAAAACAGTCTAAGAGACGATTCATGGCTCCACTGCTGCAATTATACCAACAAGCCTGTATGTGTATCTGTCTTTGAGAGTCAAGTGGGAAGCATGAGAGTAAAATGCTAGTTAGTGTTTAGCAGACAAAAGCATCTTGTGGCTTCAGCAGCAACTAGAGAGGTGACACACAGAATCCATACAAAGTTTTAGCAAACTATCAGCTGTCTTCAGCCTCTTATCTCATTAAAGTAAAGAAATACTGTTGAAATCTGCTTACATATTTCCTCTTTCTCAAAAGTAGTAAAACTAAGCATCATTTAGTGCAGCTGAAGTTCAGTCATTCAAAACAGCCTTTTTTTTGTATGATGAGCAATACTGTGATAGAGGTACAGAGAAGAAAGGGGGGTATTACTTCGGATGGTGACATTCACAAAGCGAAAAATCTAATAAGTATGTGTTATGTTTATGTTTTTTGTTTGTTTGTTTGTTTGTGTCAGTTTGATGAGCCAATTCCTTGTTTTTCATGTAAAACTGGAAAATACCATACACAAAAATGATCAACCTTGTCCTGGGACAACCTGTTAAATTGAACTAATCTCAATATATGAAATTATAGTTTATGTACACTTTTTACATGTTTTATATGCTTGAAAAATACACAACAAACATCTCTCAGAGCAAAACTAAGAACTGGAATAGTGGCTTTTAATCTTAAGAGACTCAGTGTCATCTGATGGTTCATAGTTTGTATCCCCCAGTTTTTCAGGTGCTTCATTTTACAATGGCAGTATCTACTTTTTCGCCAGATTTTGTGCCAAGTTCTAGTTTTCAATATAATGTCATGTGTATACTATCTGTCTAAACTATCTCAAAATGTGACATCACTACCAGCAGGCTCCTTTTAGAGACAATGATGGCTGAGTGTTTCATGATAGTTTAGAGGATAACTATCTAATTCTGCCTTCAATGTGGCTCCATTAGTCACTAGATAAGCTGAGCATTTTTTCACAGTTCAATGGTATTGCTGTTTTAGGCACTTTATGTTGTGTGCACAGTTTAACAAAGCACACACTGATTGATTACAGCATAGTAAAGACAAAAGGCATTTTAGGTCATGAGGCCCACAGTGGGAATGACAGATCAGGGAGGATGAGGCATCAGGCCATTTCTTCCCTCTGTGTCTCAGAAGCAGTCTTGAGAAATGCAAGGCTGGCAATGAGATCCCAAGCATCTTAGGACAGTATCCTGAATACAATAGCATCTGAAGAGAGAAGAACAAAATGGACATTTTTATATTTTATTATAATTGCACATTTGTATGTGTAAATCGATTAACTATGTACTACATATCTAATAACACCACTCAAAAAGTATCCACAAAGCAAGTGAGTTGGCTAAAATTTAATTCACTTGTAAAGGAAATGTAAATATGATTCATGAGAATGGGGATTGCCTTTGCATGACCTGACTTACATTATTTAAAAGGAGAAATGTTTAAGGAAATAAAATTGACAATGAATATGTTGAGTTCTTTATTACGATTGTACAAAATTATTGAATTACTCAACAGAAATGCATGCTCTGTGATGCACAGTTTGAGTTTGGGAACAATGGAGTGAGCTTCACTAACCTGACAAAATTAAAAAGGATTCAGTATGTTCATTGTAATTCTGTGGCAAAGTGTGCTGTATCTCAAACTTGACTTTAGTAATAGTCTGTCATCATTTTCAAATAAAAACTCAATCAAAAGAAATTAGCTTTATGTGTTCTATTGTCTGTCATTTACTTGACTTTTCTCCATTTATCATAATTACCCCCTTTCAGACTTCAGTTCACACTCATTACTTCATGCTGATATTTTTCTAAGTGTCATCTTACATTTCCGGTTTGTCACTCCATCTATTTAAAATGATGTTTGTGTGTGTGTGTGTGTGTGTGTGTGTGTGTGTGTGTGTGTGTGTGTGTGTGTGTGTGTGTTTGTGTCTGTCTTCACTGTCTGCCACAGACAGTACAGATTTACATTTTACTCTTCAGTATATAAATTATATATATCAGGTGTCTGTAGCAAGACAAACCAAATAGCAAAACTGTTTCCTTTTACTGAATAAATGTACATTAGACTTGAGGACAAACACTGTATCTACAATTTAAAATTAAGTTTGAAATAATCTGTTTACAATTCTGTTGGTCATTTTAAATCTGTCTTTCATTGTCTAAGGCTAAATGTTTGCATTTAAAATGGAGTGGATAATGGAAAAGGCCAGGTGGAAGCAACACTGACAGACTCTCTAAGCAACGGTGTTATCTCTAATTATCTGAATTATATAATCCACAGAGTAAATAGAAAGTAATATGTGGGCTGTGGACACAAGGATTTTCTCTTGTATGTGTGGAGACAGAGATGCAAACACCGTTATCTGCTGCTCATGCACGCAGCCAGAGGCAAACTGCTCAGCACTTAATGCTGGACTGGCCATCACTGCACCCACAGGCCAACAGACAGAGCAAACACACCAGCACACACATCCATGCACTCAATGCTTGCGTGCATGCTCTGAGTGTGCAAACATGCTGAATGGGGGGAGTCATGCATGTATACAGGCCAGGGACACAAACACACAACATATAGTGTTATTCTATTATCTGACTCTCTCTGGCTATCTCCATCATACAGGCCTCCTGTGACCCCAGGGGTCAAAGAAGGGTATGTGTCCTCCCCCACGATGACCTTTGTGGAGGTTTGCAAGGGAGACCCCCAGGGATGATCTTCAGAAGGGACAGAGACACACACACACACACACACACACACACATACATATGTGTATTTATATATGTACTCAACTAACTCAAATAAATGAAAAAACAAGTTAACCCTAGTTGTAATTGACTGTAAAATGCAGGCAGAACAATGCATTTGCTGCATACACATTCATTTGAATGAAAAAGTGTGTCCAAACATTTGACTGGTACTGTACACCAGGATACACACACACACTCACACCTACAGAATGAGTCAAAAGTTTGGAAACAGTTTCTCATTCAAGCGGATGGGACGGTGTGTCCAAACTTTTGATTACTACTGTATACGGATGTCAATACATACACTTATACACATGTAAACATCCAATTTAACCTTTCCTGTTGTTTTGACCTGTTTTGTCCCTGACAAATAATCAAACTAATAAATAGAACAATTACCTGGTTAACTTTAATTTTAAGTAACAAAAGAGGCAGGATAAAACAAAACAAAACCAAAAAATCCTTTTGTGTGGAGGGAAGAAGTAACTTCAACTATTTTTGATTATGTTTTGTGAGACAACAATCATCAAGAAGGGCCACACAGTGGACTGGTTGTTATTTTCATTTAGTAATTAGAAAACAATTTTGTGCTAATGGTTGGGCTGTTTTGAATCATAAACACTGTGTTCCCCTTTTTTTCATACTGAGACACAACCCTTATCCATGAATCCTTTTTTCCAACTGAATCAGCCCTTAATAGCTAGACATTATCAAACTGCATATTCCCCACATACATATACATCAAGCTGTGGCACGATGTTCAGAAATAAAAGCTCACATCAGCTCAGTTATCTGAGAAACACTATCAAAAGTGAACATTGTTTTTTAGTGGACAACACTTCAATATCACTCTATAATAATGACATGCCTCAAATGCAAAAAACAAAAATCCTTGGAATAATAATTGATGAGAACTTGAGTTGGAGAGAACAGGTTGATTATGTCGGTAAAAGTAATCAAATGTGTATAAATAAGCTATTTTGTAGACAAAAAAAAAGAACTCAACTTCTCACAGTTTATACTATGAACATTTTCCAAATATTTACTTACATATATAAGACACAATTCTAGGAGGGAAGTATTCTGAATTATTTCAAGTTATTTTGGAAACCAGATAATTGTCTCATTTTCTTCCCAAACATCTGACAACTGAAGTCCTTTAGAGCATATTTAAAAAGGCTTTAATTTCCCTACTCTGTTTTTTTTTTTATATTTCTGTGTGTATATTATTTAGGTACAGGTAATAAATTTTCATTCATTTTCTAGGTTTTAATTCCTACCCTGCACATTGATTTTGTTTATTTTTGTTTTGTTTTGGTGTGTGTGTGTTTGTGTGTGTATATTTGTTTGATTTTAATCATGTGCTAATAAATAATCTCCTGATCACTCATTTACCATTACTAACATAATAAGCACTCCATATTTCACTCTATGAACAGTAAATAGAAAATTTCAGCACCTACAAATTATCATTATTTTGTGTTCCAATGTGCAGCATTGCATTTGGCAAAAAAGGTAGTGCTATGGACACAAGGAAGCCAATACGGATTGATTTGGGACATACAGTAGTTGGAATCACAGACATACAAGCACACACATATGCTCACATCTGCTTATACAGGAATGGATACAGACATTGTTTACTAGAAGTCAAGTGTAGGATATCAGTTGGTGTTGCACATAGTGTCAAACCTAACTGATTTTATGACACTTTATCAGCGCAGCAAACACACCAAAATATATATTACAGTAAACTGAACTGAATTTTGATTTATATTTCCTATAAAAATTAAAACATAACAAATATAACTTTCAGTGTTGGCATGGAAGTAAAAGCTCCAAAAGCTAATAAGTGGACCTTTGAGTTTTGAGAATACTTTGGAACATATAGTCAAGTAAATTTTACAGTGCCAAATCATGACAGAAGTTATCTCAGGGCATTTTTCACAAAGAGCAGGTTAAGACTGTACTCTGTAATTTACAGAGACCCAACATTTCCCCATGAGCAGGCACTTGGCGACAGTGGCAAGGAAAATCGAGGTGGGCGGCCATCTGCCTTAAGTGGGTTTTTTGAGAGAGAAAGAGGGAGGGGATGAGGGGTGAAAGAGATACAGAGAAGCACAGCAACAACAATACAAACAAAAACAGCATTAATAATAATAAAATACTATTAGAATAATATAATACTGATACAGTATACCACTAATATATATTTATATACTACTCCAAAATAAGACTTTCCACCAGTCTGTAGGACACAATGACATTCCTTCTCACTGTGAAATTTGTGGGACATTATTGGCCAAATCTCCTCCCTAACAGAGATTGGCCTCCAGTTAATCCACCTATTGTTATTCATTAGGTCCGTCTCTTATCGTAGCTTCATCTGTGACCTTTGACTCTTCTGTCGAGATAGATTAGCTCATTGACTCAGATTTGGACATCATCTGCCCCCGCTCAGGGGGTCAAGTTCATTATGCGGGGTCCTAATTACAGATTTACCTTGTTTAATTGGATGTATTTTGCTGAGCTAAAAAGGGTCATCTGAAGATGGATTAACAGCCAAAGATTCACAAAAGCAAACCAAATCCTAACAAATTACGGCAAATTCATGAAAAATCATTTGGCCACTTTGCTAATTTCAGAGATATTGTATAGCGAGGATGAGAATGACATTTCAGCTTAGTAAGAAGTAAGTCTCCACAGAGCACTGCGTGAACTAAATGAGTGTCATTGTGAAACATTTCCTGAGACCAATCATCAAAATAATTGAACCTTTCATCCAAGTGCTTCACCCTGGTTCTCTCATCTATTTCCAATTCCAGCCATAAAAGCCTCCTTTATCTGGAGTTGGTAGATGTGAGTGGTGGCTATAACTCAAGGAGATGAAGTGAGTGGGAGAAGAAAAGGAAAGGAGAAGGTGAAATACACACCTGCCGTTCAGAAAGGACCATTTCTTTTTTCTTTTTTTTCTTTTTTTAATCTAGCTGGCAGAAATGGAATATGTAATGAGGCTATATTTAGGGCTTGATAACATGACTGCACTGAGTAATGAAATAGTGAATGTGGAGATTAATTACTTGCTACATTATGATTTAATCAAACTGCACAAAATTAAATTATTTTTTTCTCAGACAAAGGTCTCTTTCATACCTGGCCTTTTCCCCTCTTGAGCATATATGAGGTCAGTGGTGTTACAGGAAAAACTCCTGTGCCTTTGGCTAAGGGTCAGTGGCAGGAAGAAGAGGTATTTTTTAATGGTAGTGATGGTGAAGAAAGGGCATTCAATTTTACTTCCAGTGTTATACCAATATTAATTTATTGTCATACTGAAAATGGTCTGCGTTGAACAGTGAAGTATTACAACTTTATTCATTTAATTTATGATAAAATCAAAACAGAAATGTGTAAAACATTCTTTCAGAAATTCTGAGTGTTACAAATAGAAAAACGTGACATGACATACAATTAAATGACATGACATGACATTTCTCTGCTTCTCAGAGCAAAAATTGAGCAATGGACATAAATGGAAGATAGACACATCCAATGCTCTAGGGATTTTGAGAAACCAGGCAATGTCAAACGTTGTTTGTGTCAAAGACCTCCAAAATATATTCACAATAGACCTCAAACACATGTCTGAGAGGTTTTTGTCCAAAAGAATCCCCTCTAAGAAGACACATTCCCCCTGCAGCCTTCTCAAGGACCCGGGTGGTCTACCCAGTTTGTGAACAATGGAAACTACATTACAAAGCAGATAAATTTGGGATGTCACAAGAAATTATACATTGATAACATAGATACCAAATCAATAGTAACGTTTTTAGTTACGAGTAATATCAATGCCTCACCATATAACTCAGTGTTATTATTGTAATATAGCCAGTTTGTTTAAATACTAACAAACCAAAATGAGAGCAAATAATGATTATATTTGTTGTTACAGCGTTCCTCTAATTTGAAATTAATGTATTTTTTTTTTTAGCTGTTTTGCTTTCTATTTGAAGGCTACAGACCAATATATAATTTGCAACTCAGATTCTAATGCAACCAATATGCTTAAATAATAAAACACATAAAGTTTTTGATCAATTGTTAATGTCTGTAAAAAGTTATTAAATAAATGTCACTGAGGACTTATTTGGAGAAATGTTCCATTGCTGTTGATTTGACTGTGGGATTTGCCGATTTTGGGTGCACAAGATATCATGAATTTGAATGAATGTGATGGTGTTTTCAGTCCAAACTGGCAGCAGCACTACCACAGCATCTTCTAGCAGCAGTTGTCAAAAAAGTACCAGTTTCCTCTATTGTGCTTCTATACTCTTTGTTATTACTATCAGTCTTCTTCTGCTGTATCTCAGCTGACATTGTGTAAAGCATGTCTGCTTTGTATTAAATCATTGACGCAGACATGCATTATAAATGTATAGACATGCACATGAACCTAAATAGCCAATGGTTCCTTGCACAGGTCAACGAGAGGGAAATACTGTAGCTAGAAAATGGGTCTTACCTGTGAATGTGCTTAAGGGTCTCATTTTCGCACCAATACAGTTTCTGTGACTGCATCTTTTATTTTGATTTGGAAGTAGAGTTTGTTAATATAAATAACAAGAAGCAGATTACAATTGAATTATTTTACTTCATTCATTCTGCCTGACAAAGTAACTTGCATAGATTAAATGGTCACAGTTGTAATACTGTAAATTGTGAAATGTAATTGGTGAGTTACATTTCTGTCATGTTTTTCAAATTGATTGTAGAAATATTTCAGTTTCAGGGATATTATTTGTGTAACACAGAAATACAACTTGTACAACTGTGGCTCCTGCTCTGATAATTTCACAGGTTTGATATTTAGAAGTTAAAATCTGAATGATTAAGTCTCCAATTTCCAAGCAGGACCACAATGGCCAATAGCTTTACAAACTAAGGTTAGTCTCAGAGATGCTGATAGTGTAGCCAAGCAACAGTAAACATCTTAGCCTTTGAGGCTATCATTAGCTACTATTACTAGTGACATTAAAAAGCTGACATTTGAAATCCATGTAGGATTTTTTTCATCCAGACTCATTTAGCGTTCTGCTTTTGATGACTCCAAGGCATTACTAAAGCAAGTTGTTGCACCATGCCATATATCTCCATTTTTTTTTACACCTGTGATCCCTGAGATGCCCATCTATGTTCAGGCTTATTGCTCGTCCAGCTTTACAGAATAATTTTCAAGATCATGATTTTTCTGACAACAATAAATTAATGGGGCAACTGACACTTACAATTTAAACCAGCTTTCTTAGCTCATGACAAACTGCCACATCAGTATCTAATACTAGCGAAAGACTGGAGCACAAGTCACTCCAATTATATGGCACATTAACTGCGGTATGTGCTCTAGGTTTAATCAAAGACACATAGTTGACAAAAACAAGCAGTTCTGTATCAGAATGTTTTAATGTCTAAAAATAGTCCCTTTATGCAGAACCCTTAGTTTTGCCTCTGTCTCTTAACAGGCAGTTTTAGGTCCTGTCTCTCTAAGGCCTCCCTTTGAAGAGCCCATTCTGCTCTGATTGACCAACTTTTCAGGAGACTGCTGAGGGGCATAGTCATATCAGAGTCATTTTAAATTACCAAACTGTAGACGACCATCAGGTAAACTGTTACTTTGCCATGCTGTGTAAATGAAAAACCCTCACAGCGTGCATGCTTGAGCCATGGCTCAGCGTGACTACCCCCAAAACAATGCGAAAATGCCATAATATTAGCACCGTGGAGCAGTGAACTCATGGGCTGTGCGTGGACCAGATGACCATATAAAGAATTCCGTCACAAGCTGACATCTGCACCAGCTGAAAGTAAAGAAAAACATTGGAAACCGTCTGACGTTTCACTGAGATCTATTTGGATCCTCTGCACTTCATTGCGACTGTACTTGATCCGCGTTATAAAGATCATTACTTGGATGTGGGATTAAAGCAGCGCGCACCAGAAATGATCCGGGCCGCGATGGATGTGGAGAACCCTCTTGGAGACAGAGAAGCCCACAGCACAGGAGAAGGTGTGTGTGTTTGTGTGACTATAAATGCAGCGCGTGTGAGAGTAAAGGTCTTTATAGCTCTGTGTTGCTGCTTATTAGACCGACACCGATCGCACCCCCCCCCGGACCGATCAACCCTCCACCAATTGTAACACTAAGTGTTAAGTGTTTAACTTAATTCAATTTTATATTGTGCATTGTTGTAATGTCAGTGCTAAATAAATATTTTAATACTTTTGTAATTGATTTATTCTTTGAATTGCAATGCCTTGATTTTAGTGAGGTTAGTACACAGTCATAGCCATAAATGCAATGGTACTAATAAATGGCACAATAATTTATTTCGGTGTTTTTGGTTTTGGGTGTTTCGGTTTTCGGTTTTGGTTTCCTCATTTTCGGTTTTCGGTTTCGGCCCAGAATTTTCATTTTGGTGCATCCCTAATATATATGTGTGTGCATGTCTGTGCATGTCTGTGTATGGGGTTCTATTTACCGCCAGAACACTACTGATTTACTATATCTGGGCATTATCCTGTAGGGATGTGCAGGGAACACAGTTTTTATATATAATAGATAACAATAATAATAATAACAATCCTGTTTTGCTTTTATTACACTTCTATTTTTATGATATTAAAGTGTTAAAATCCACCCACTATAAAAGTTATGGCAAACCCACTTTATATTAAATTTTTTATAAGGTACAACACCTCAGGATATTTGCACTCTTAGATTACGCCAACAATAAAACACTTTTTTTTTTTTTTTTTAAATGTCATAAACCACAGGTTTGGCTTAGCAAAGCAACAAGTGTATAGTCTCACCCACATGGAGGCATCACCAGCAGACTCTGATTGTGGGGGCAGCCTGCTGTCTTGCTTACCTGTTCCGCATGAGTGGACAGTTTGTAGCTTTCAACTGATTGGCTTCTGCCCCTGCATGGGTCTTAATGTCCTAGTGTTACTCCTTTTTTCCTGCTAATTCTTCAAAGTCCTTTGAAAATACTGTTTGAAGAATATTTCCACCTCTGTCACAAATACATCATGATGGTATTATAGTTTATATTCTTGAAACATATTGTGTTTCTCAGAGTCATGAGTAAGATCATGGGCAAAATGTTGTAATACCACAAGGCAATGCATGATTTCCAGCCCTATGTGTATCATCATTGCTCTTTGTGCAGAGCAAAATTATCTGCCAATGAAGATTGTTTGTTAATACCATTGACCCTGTTATGCTTGCTGCCAATGCAATACCTCATTGAGATGCACACTTTGCAAGGTAAACAGGGTTTTAAAGGATCCTAAATGAGGTAATCCAGCTGCGGCCTCTTCTCTGGCCCCAGGCAGGGTTTTGAATACGAGAACTGTTACACACCCTCTTTTATGTTAATCTGCTCCTCTGGCTGCAAAATAAGAACCACATGTCTGGCAGAAAAGTGCTTTAGAGTGCACTGACAGACTGGCCTTTCATGGAGTGGATGCTGTAGGCTCAGGCAGGGACACCATCGGACTGAAAGGCAGGCAATCTTGGCTGGAGTGATCTTCCAAGATACTGAAAGATGTGGTTATTTAATAAGCTTGATATTTGGCAATCTTGATTAAGAGGAATGCCAGCCATGTGCAGATCAAAACAAGTCTATGAGAACTATGAGAAGAATGGAGTCATAACTATCCCTGTTTTCCATCTAGTCTGACATATCTTCACTGACACAAACCTTCTCCCTCTGACTTTCCTGGTTGCATTTTATGAATCAAAAGGAGCACCTTGATCATGTGTGCTTCAGGTAAACAAATTGTGTCTCTTGACTTTATGTTAGCTTATTTGTTATTAAGACCAAGCATAACCTGTGATATTTTGACTGTTACGCTCCAAAAATGTCTAATTTATGGAACAATATAGACCAGTGGTGGAATAGTTCACAAATGCATTGTTTTTCAACAGGGCTGGAAACCAAGACCACAGCAACAGTGCCAAGCTTTGAAGCCAATCTGACATAGTGGTCAAACCGCGTAATTACGTCTTATGATTATGCTATTGTGCCCAAAAAGACTTTCCCCCCTAGACCTACACGTTGTGAATTCGAGATGTCTCTTTTTGAGATGTCGCAATCAGCAAGAACCTTTTTTGAGCATCAAAACCCCTGAGAAATGATTTGCTTTCCTTTTAGAATTTGATCCCACAATTGAATCGTTTTATCTCCATCCAAATTAGCAGGAGGGCTAATCTAGAAGTTAGGAGTCTCGGCCAGCCGAAGTCTCTAGTGAAAGTTCCCACGTTATGGAAAGAATCCATTGTTGTCCCTGTGGCCAAGGTCCCATAGCCAAAAACACTGAATGATTATCGACCAGTGGCACTTACTTCTTTAGTAATGATAAGGATTTGAACGCAGCATGAAGCATAACTCACCTGATGACACTTATTATTTAGATTTATGTTTCTATGTATTGTACTGTTTTTTGATTTGTGTTTTTTTTTAATGGTGTGAATTTGATTTGCTGTTGCAAATCATATTGCCCCTCGGGGACAATAAAGACTTTATAATCTAATCTAATCTAGTGAGCATGCTCCGTGGGCGTTTTTGGTCCATACTGCGTGCACAGTATGTTTTCAGGAAGTGCCTTTCATGTGCCACTGAGGAACTAACATGAATGGGGCCCTGCCTCTGATGCTGTATACAGTTCTGTTTATACATCCATATCAGACAGCTTCAGCTAAATCTAAACTAAGAGAGAATGTCTTGGGGGTACAGTTGTCAAACCCAGTGACAAATAATATTTCCAGTGCCCAAAAAGCAATTGCTTATTGTGCGCGATACAACAGGTTGGCCCACACAAATAGCACCTCACCTCATCCTCCTACATTGTTTAACTATGAGGCCGAAAGTGAGTCCCACTCCAACCCCTGTCATAGACCAATATTCATTCAATAGTTTAGTTCAACAAAATGTCTTGCTGGTTCACGCGCTCCAGAGCGCAACCGTCTACCGCAACCTCCTCCCTAACCAGGCTTTGTCACTATATAAAACATCTCCTAATTTCCTCCATTGTTCCCATCACAATTACTACAGTCACTAGAGGGTTTCTGTCACTTGAAATATATGTTGTTTTCAAGCAGACACGGAATTGATCCTGTAGTTTTTCTTGGTTGGACATATTTTATCAGACATACCAAATGTGTCATTGTTACCCGGGATTTTTGTGTCAGAAATATATTGCATTTGGACATTTAGGTTTGATGCAGTGATTTTAGATACAGGCCCTTTAAATTAATTGACAAGCCTGACTCTGACCACAATCTAACTCACCCTCGTCCCTTAGGGCTTCTATATAAACCAGCTCTTCCTTCTGGTCCAGGCATTGATTTGCCGTCCACCTGTCCGTTACAACACATCGTTGTTCAAGCAACTATAAGCTCCCAGATGTGTTATTCTAATTAAATCTATAGTGTAGTTTACTTCTTTGACAGACCATTCTCTAAGTTATCCATCTTGCCCTCGAAACAGCGTGGTATTCACTCTGTGTAATTGAAAGATTTCCCTGGATGTGCTCCAGGCTTTAATGTGTCTGGTATTTGCAACTCAAGGCTGTTTGCCTATTTCTTTTGCACTTTTAATACATTAGCCATCTTGTTATGATTCATAGCAGCTATACATCTTTCAAAAGGGGAAACAATTGGCCATTACAGTTATTGTTTCCTCAAATGATGTGCACTTGCAGTTACAATTATATGATATTACACTTAAAAAGGAAAAAAAAACAGCTGTTTTCTCTCATGTTTGCCCTTAAAGTACATGATCATTTGCATAAATAACTGTTATAGGTAAGATTTTAAAGTTTGTTTCTTGTTTTACAAATTTTTCTTCAGTGACTAGATGATGATAGATTCAAATTAGCTTTATTTCTATTTAAATTATATACTGTAAAAAACACATTTCTGACCCCTTTCAACAATTTTACAAATTCCAAAAGCTACTCACTGTCTGCGTTTTGAACTACAACACATTTTGTCAAACAGAAGTATGACGAATTCCTTTCCAGATAAATACGAGACATTTATACAGTCTCGTGTAGCACAGTTAAAACACCACCTAACCACTCAGCCATGCACAACGGATGGCAATGCAGCGCAACCTGATCCTCTCTGTAGGTTTACTTAACCAGCACTAAGCACAGTGCAATTATACCTATTTTCATGTGATAATACCATCTGTAACACTCATACAGGTTGACTGTTTCCTTAGCCCTCTCACCCAAAATTATTACCAGACAAAATTGAGAAATATTCAAGAAAGAAAGGCAATACTGTTTGTATAGCCTATAACCAACCATGGCCAACTCTGTGCAACAAGCATACAGCCACATGAGAAAGGAGTGGGAGCTAATGGAGAAAAGGGATTGCCGAAGTGAGAGGGCAGCAATGGGCTGAGAGTATACATATGTAACCCATTTCACAGAACGATGCTATGGGAAATATCCTTACCCTTAGCTCCAATTTCCATAAGATTAATTCGGGGAGAAATAATAACAAAACTGCAGCACTTGTTAATTGGGTCATATTTCAGCACTTACACAAACCCATCCATTAATGATATTAAAACACACAAGAGTGAACTGTTTTTCTTAAAGCTAAGCCAAGGTAGGGACTTCCCCATGTGCACAAAAAAAAAAACATTGGGGGTGAAAAAGATTTTCTTGGGTCCAAAACAACCTGCTCAGGCTTTACGTAGGGCCAAATCCGGTCCACAGAGAAGTCTTTAAATTTTTTCTTGAGTTATTGGGTAGCTACAGTCGAAGGTGGAGTTGGATCACTTGCTCATTTCCTCTTCCTGTTTCTTTCCCCGCCAGTATAAGTGTGTATGTGTGTCACACTATGTCTCACGCTACTGTCTGAGCCTGGGTAGTGATCATTAACAGAGGGCGTTATGGAATGGCTCAGTGGTCGTTTTACTTCCTAATACCAGCATTTACCACTTGAGCCTTTAATTTCCACTCCTTCGCCACACACATACACTCACACACACACAGAGAGAGAGAGAAAGAGAGAGAAAAACCACCTGTATGAGAATGGAGGCAAGGCAATTTCATCTTAAGGCCTAAAAGGCGTTAAGATTAGATAAAAAGAAACACAAGATAATATATAAAGACACATATAAATGGGATTTTAAAAGAGTAATATACAATAGAAGACAATAAAAACATTTAAAAAACAGTTTATAGTGGGTTGTGACAACCAAAAGTCTGGCCAGAACTCAAGTTTAAGTTAAAAAAAACCTGAGACACATTTTTGTTAATTTCACAGGAAATTAAGCTGTACACATATAAACTAACAATGCATTACACAAAATAAGACAGCCACTTGGATTTATATGAACATTGTTTCCGCACACTTTAAAAATCTCTCAGTAGAAAGATTCTATTTTCACCCATTTAGCAAGAAGGTGTTTGCTCACGGAAAGTTTTGCAGACTTGGAAACATTGGTGATTTCCATAATTGCCATGCAATTACCAACCAATGAGCCATTCTACCACCCATAAATGGCCAAGTAAACAGAGTACGCAATCTGAGCAATGTCCAAACCTTGTCTTGTCTTGTCTACCATTAACATTTACACATTTGCTCGAGCAGGGATTAAAATGGGGTTACTGTAGTGGACTTGTTAATGTTGGAGCTGAGTTTGGGATACTGGAATCCAGGGGTCAGCCCCATCTGAAGCCCCCTTGCACAAACAACAGTCCTAAACTCCCATTAGCCATGCAAATCCAATCTGTGAGTGTTGATTGTCTAGAGGGGAGAAAGAAGCTGGAAGTCTTAACCAGGATCCAGTTCAGCCTTCACCCTTTCTTTGACTCTCCCCCCAACACCCCCACCTCCCCTCTGTGTCACCCTGTATGGCTCATCTCCTACATTGCGGGTGTCTTTGTGCATGTCTCCTCTCACTGTAGCCTGGTTTAACTGACGACATTGTCCTGGCTCCTTAAGTAATTTCTCTCCCTGCCACCGTCACACAATGCACCCATACCAACAACTGTGTTAGGGCTGCTCAACTGTACAGGCACTGCTATGCCAGCACAGATTGAGACCATGCTACAGGAATTAGGTACACACACACACACACACACACAACAACAACGAGTGCCACATGCACGCCCACATGCAAACAAGATGCACATATATACACATTAAAAGAAAACCACACTCTTACTGCCAAGTAAATCGTCGGATTTGCATCTCATTTTACCGGTGTGTGTGCATTAGTTTTAGTGTGTGATTTTTTTTTTATAGCTCTTTGAATACCTTGGTGGCACACAAAGGCTCTCTCTCTCTCTCTCTCTGGAAAGGCCTGTACCATTGCAATAGGGAACAGATTTAGATGCGCAGTGACAGCTTAATAAACTGGATGTCTTTGGATGCCTCCATCTGCAGTGGGAGGTGTCTGGGTGGCTCGGAGAACTGCTCAAGATGCATCAATAGGAGGAGGATCTTTCTCTGGTGGTGCTAAGGCCTGCACAAAGCCCACAGTGGATGACCTACAAAATGGTGGTCAAGATAGGGCTTTATGTTTAGGGCTGAAAGGGAGGAGAGGTCTGATTAGTAGGTTAGGGAGAGTTCAGTGGTTCTGTAAGGCTCTGGAAGACCTGCTTACTGGGATTTGAATAGGCCTGGTGTCATGGTAAACAGGCTGAATAGGAATCCAAGGCGAGGGGAGTGGAGCAATAGTTTGAGGTAGAAGGGGAAACGCTTGTCTGGGTTCAGGGAACCTTCACAGGAGCTGTGTAGAGGGCACTGGTCCTGAGTTTAGGATCCATTGAGTCTTGCGCTCCACAAAAATTGGGATCCATGGCATGGTGTTAAACCAATCCCACTTCACAGCTAACCTCGCATTCACACATCATCAAAGCAGGATGGCAAGACATGATAATAAAAGCCTCCCTCAGAGCAATCTCAGCTAAATTCTGAATCATTTTTATTTATTATGGCAGCAGAGGCTACCATAAGAAAATCCTGCATATCAAAATTAAACACTTTGAAATGTCTTTTTCAGTTCAATATTTCACATATCATATGTGCTGCATATGCCTACAGAGCTAATGAATATCAACAACAGAAACCTAAACAAAAATCAAATTCTCCATAATAAAACTTCTTTCCAACCCTCTCTCACAGTTATATTCCTCCATCTGCATGAATTTCATCAGCACTGTACACATGTCTGTCTGTTGTTTTTTTTTGTCTATGTCTTTGTCTTTGTCCAACAAAAATTGGTTTGAGACTCTCTGGGGTCCCATTTGACTCCTATGCAATGTAGTGTTTTCTCCCCCTTTCATTAAATTCAAAATAGAATCCATCCCAAGAGGAGAGGAGGAGGGCACAGGGAGGTAGAAAGAAAAAAAAAAGACTGTTTTCAACTATTGTGTTCCACCATGTACATAAGTTGGGATCTCTCTGTCTCTCTTTCTCTGTATTTGTCAAGTGTTGTGATTCTGGGAGGGTCACACTTGTAAAGCTTCTTTATCAGGACAATTGTGACCAGCAGACATATGTTGGTCTCTGTACAGTGTCCCTATTCATTTGCTTTCTTCACTCCTTTTTCTCTCTCCTGAATAATGGAAGTGATCATTCACTGCAGTCTAACCATTGCGGCTGTTCTCTGTTCCTGCAGTTTTGTACCATTTTATGAGGAAATCCATCCATCTTCTTTCCCCGACCAAGAGCCATTCTTGGAGTTCAGCACCAGTCCCCCCCAGCTCAATCAGGGTGAATTAGGTGAGCTGGAATGGGGATTGGTCAGTACCTTCTGCTGTGCTCCGGTGTCCAGCAATTATGCTAATGCAAACGGTGGCCCTGTATGCTTAGCCTCAGGCTAGAGCAAGAGGACCACTCCCCATTCATCCGCTTAACCCCAATCTAATGCTCCATTAGTGCCACAATACTATAGCTCTCAGTTTGAATGCTAACTGGCTGCTTTTTTTGCAGACAGGCCAGGAGCACACACAGAAGTCTGCTAGTAATCCACTAGGTTTGTCTCAGTGTGTTTGTTTGAAAGCGTTTCCATGAGACAAGAATGAATAATAGTGTGGTTACTATTAACATTTTCTGTGCAAATTAAAACATACTGAACAAGACAATACAAAGGGATACTTCAAACATGGGATTGATATTTCTTGTACATTCTTGTATTCTAATAGTCCTTTTACATAATGTAAAGATATATCCTCTTTTTCGACACTTGTGTTTGTCACTGACTTTGGTCAACTGTGCGTAATGCGTTTGGTGAGAATAGAGCTGTCTGTGTGGGAATCAAGCCTCTCTGTCTATTCTTTGTTGTTTGAGGCGGCATGGTTAACTTTCTCACTCTTTATTGGAACAACTGAATCAGTCAAAACACTTAAGTGTCACCGAGATCTGTGGAAAAAAAAAGAAGAAAACCTTAGTGATCTGCTCCCTTCAATACAAAACATCCATTATTCAAGTGAAATCTTACCCACACAGCCTGTGTATTGGCACTGTCATGAATCTAATATCTCAGCCTGTGTGGACATCTCCTAATGAGTCTGTCTGGGCCTGTTTTCCCATAATATACCTAACACTGTGACAACACCCGTCTTGAGCCTTAGCTCTTTCTACAGCGCGAGCCAGAGTGGAAACCATTATTAAATTCCAACAGAGATTCTCATTCTGAGCCAGACTTGGCTCATTAAATTAAAACGACGAGGATCTTTGTTTGCTGCAACAACAGAAGAGCCTGCTAATTGTCTTTTTGATATGAGGAGCTCTCGACTCCAAAATAAATCAACCCAACTTTTTAAATAAGCCACAGGAGCTGAGAGGCACTGATTTTGAACACAGTATGTGAACTTGTACCCACAAAGAAGAGTAAATTGATTGTTGATTTTCAGCTTGAAAGTGGGGGGCTTAGTGTGTTCATGTGAAAAGTTCCCACCAGTCTGACTTCTGCTACTTAGAGAAGTAAACTAACTGAGCCCTCCACAATCATAGAAGGTAAGACAATAATACTCAATGTTACACCCATGGAATATGTAAGTCTGATCAAGCCTCACCCCTGCATGGTCTTCTTCGTTTGTTTTGGATGTACTAGAGTTCACTGTGGTTAAGCTGAACCCGCTAGCCCACATCTCTTGGCTCAGAGGGCTCCTGTGTGTGTGTGTGTGTGTGTGTGTATGTGCGTGAAAACAGGATTTATCTAGCATGTCGTACACAAGGCTGTGGTGACTGGCAATCTGGATGACCACAGTGGGAAACTAAGCCTCACAATATAGAGTAGACTCTCTCTCTGCACACACACACACGCAAAAAAAACAGTGAGAGAAAGATGGTAGAAAATCCTGTTTGCTTTGTGTTTGGACATGGTATCCCAGACCCACAGAAACACGCTGCTAAAAACACCAAGCCAAGGCCTTGTTGTTGTGTCATTTAAACATAATAATAGTCTTCACACACAAACATACACACAGCAAGAGAGAGGGAGAGGGAGTAAGAGGGATAGAGATATCTCTTGTGTTATGTTCAACAGCTCAATCTGTCTCATTATCAGTGATGAACACCACTGAATGATGTGTTTATATGGAAATGTGTATGCAGATGACGTATGCAGGTATGCCTTATCACACTGCATTTGTATTTCTGTTCTCTGTTGTAGAATCATAAAAAATAAACCATACTTTCTGTTCCTCCTGTGTCTGATATGTTTCTATAAACAAGCAGGGGAATTTTTTTTGTCTTGCTACTCAAGACAGTATAATAGTTTACCAGAAAACAACATTTGGGTGGATGACATGGTTTTTGATCTACTTCTTTGCTCAGGAAGCTTCAACCCACTTAATACAAACATATATTCTATTATTCTTTTTTGCAACATTTCAAAAATCCACTCAAAAGTCACTTGACAGTTGGATGGAAACACACTCTCTGTCTCTCTACACCACTTACCACTTCAGTCTTTCCTCCTCTTCCTTGCTGTCTCGCCCTTCAGTCAGCTATCTCTCACACACACCCACACAAACAAACTTTCAGAGGGTTTTGGCCAGCGTAAGCAGAAACACACCTCCTCACAAGGACAAAGCAGTTGTTTTCAACCATTTCCTGCTCCAGTCAGCAGCAAAAAAAATTAATATTCTCTCACGTCAAGCCACTCTTAGGGAACATGTGAAAGAAATGTATTTATAGAAACTGCTTTGACATGCAACCTTTTCCTCCAGCTCTTTCGTAGTCCTCTATCGCTATAGTTATACCACTCCATTGTCTTTAAATCAAATTCTGCCTCAGAATATCTATCTACCTATCTAAAATGGAACAAATATCTTATATCATTTGAATGTGAAACTTACATTTCTGGAGTCACTGACCGAACTATGAATATTAGGGTGCATCAAATTTGAATGGGAAATTTTAATTTCAAAATATCAATCTGGCTGGCATTGCATTTTGTTCCAATTAACATAAAAATGATTTTTGCAAAGTTTTGAGGAAATCCATTGAGATTTAGGGGTGCCACCTAACACACAAACTTTTGTGAAATTTCGAAAAATGTGCAATTTTTAGTCTAATTGCCAAAAGGTTGACCCAGAAATGCTGTGTACAGTGAACTTTTATACAGTAACATGTTCTATAGGGTTATCAAAGTATAATTAGTTTGTTTGCCCTTTGGGCAACTTGGGCATTTCTCAGAATTCAACTTTCAAGATTCTCCATTCATTTATCCTATAAACAAAATGAATGGAGGTCAATGGGACATGTTCACGTGGCCTTTCCCTGAGATGGTGCAGCAGTTCCACTCAGCAACATCAACAGGGAGAGAGAGAAAGGAAATGGAACCTGAACTCTGAACCTAGCCAGTGCGTCTCCCCCAGATATGTCTCCCCACCTGCCACCCAGGAGTAACCCTTTTATTCAGGGATTAGCTTTCGCTTGCAGCGGCGAAATTTTGGCTGTTGGCTGCGGTCATGTTCAACTGCCTGCAGCACATTCTGCAGGTGCTGCTCCTTCCTGGCCACTGCAACGAAGTCAGATGTGAGCTTGACGCCACGCTCGGCACAGTCATTGACCACATTCACTGCATGGACATTGACCTCACTTTTTTTGAACGCAGCATTGGTAGCCCATTCCTTCACATCAAGAGACAAAAATGCTGGATCAATGTTCAGCTGGTGCATCCCAAACCAGCAATCTGTATTGGCGAGGTCGGGCAAGCTGGTGGTTGGCAAGAGGGCAGGGAACTTTGGCTTGCCAAAGCCAGTGCCAAAGCGCTGCTGTGGGACATGCATGGGGAGATCAGCTGGCTTGTGCTCCAAGATCGCACTGGCAAGTGCACGCTTGTCATCAATGGGCACCTTGCTGCTGAAGAGAGCCAGGGGTAACATCTCACCTGTCAGGTACCAGCGATGCCTCTCTAGTGCCTTATATGCCTCATCTACAGCCTTGTATGCCTGCAGGTGGTGGTAGAGTGTGAGGTCATTCCAGGCAGCATCTACAGCTTTCTCGCAGGTCAGCCACCACTTTGCATAGATGTGTGTGATGAAGTTGGTAAATGCTCGAATCTTCAGCACCTGCTGCCGTGTGGTGATTGTGCCCTGGGGAAGCAATGCGATGTGCTGCTCCATCAAGGCCAGCTTGAGACTGTAGAGCAGCTTGGCCATCCATCGTGCCTTGTGGAGCGCTCCCGGTCGTTGTAAGGTCAGTGCAGTCTGCTCTTCACCATCTGCATCCAGAAACACAAGACACAGCTGCACAACTGCACTCACGGTAGTCACCTCGCTTGTAGTCAATCACTTCTTTTGCGCACGTGACAAGTTCAGCACGTAACTTGCCCAGAAATGGTTGCTCGGTGTTGGCAGGAATGTAGCGGGACCATTGGGTGCTGGATTCTTGTGGTAACAGGTTCCAGTTCTCTCTCAGACGTGTGAACAAGGTAACCTCTGGCGAGTGTGATGACTCCACCTTCAGGTGTGTGAAAACCTGGTTCAGGAGGACCTCACCAATGTGGTGCCGACACCCAGACCAAAGCAGTGGTCGGCCCAGTGAGAGCTGTATGGCAATACAGGCTGCCGTGAGATGGCCAGTGTTTGACGCAGTGGTGTCAAATGCCATATTGACAACCTGGTCAGTGCAGCACCAGTCCTGCAGCAACTTGCATGTCAACCGGGCAATGATCGCTCCACATGCCTCATTGGTCTGCTTCTCATACGCTGGGACACCAAGCAGTTTCAGCCGCTCTGCATCTCCGACCACCACTGTAAGACGCTCCTCCAACTGGCGCACATTGCTGAGCTTTGGTGTTAACTTGCTGTCCCAGTGTAGGGTGCACAATTGAGGTATATAATATAATTGTATAATATACAAAGACACAACTACATATATAGTAGTAATATGTAATAAGAGTATACATACCCAACACAAAACAAAATATAAAGATCTGTTTTCTTGAGCTGCAGTCTTTGAGAGCTCTACGACGACCATTGAGCACTGTTATTTCATCCAACAAAAACAGATGTGTGGTGGCACCCCTAAATCATCAAGTATTGGAAAAATATTTTGACTGTGTTTTTTCTACATATATTGGAACACTTTTAGCACCCAGCCATATCAAAATTCAAGAATTTTGTTTTTTGATGCACCCTAATGAATATGCTTGTCTCTTTGTAAAATGTAGATGGTGATATAGAGGTATTTCTATATCTAAAAAACATTATTGAAAAACCCAACAAAATTAATTTTTTTCTTAAATATAACAAGATTGTTTTTTGGCCTTGGCCTGTCTCTAGTTACTTATCATTTAAGTATTATTAAATGGTGTGTGTAAGTGGTGTGTAAGGTATGTTAGGTGGACGGATAATTATTTCGTCTAGCTCCATCCAAACAAGTTAGTGTCAGGGCCCGGTTGTGTTGTGGGGTATTTTGTAGGTTTGGTTTTTGTCTTGTCTGCTTCCTGTTTTATTTTGGTGTGTTTCCCTTGTCTTGTCTAGCTTCCTCCCCTCCTGTTTGCCTCCCTTCCCCATATGTGCTACACCTGTGCCTCGTTAGTCTCCAGGGTATATATGTTGTGTGCTCTTTCCCTTCTGTTCCATATCGTCTTGTCAGTTACACGTAGGTTTCCTGTCAGAGTTCCAGCATTCTTATCTTTATATTGTCTTTAGTATTATTGGCCAGTTTTGCCGTTTGGACCCCGAGTTCTGCCTAGCGATTTTGTACCTCTGCCCTGTATTTTGGATTTCCCGGTGTTTGACTTTTGGACTGATTAAAGACCTACTGAGAACTCTTCATCCCTGTGTCTCATTGCATTTGAGTCCACCTGCTTGGTGCATGACAGTTAGCCTGTAACAGTGATCTACTAAGGAATACATTCCAGCAGCCAGCTGTTAACAAATGTGATCACACTTATTTATACTAAGATTGATTTGATGGACATAACGATTGTACATTCATGACTTTGTACAATTAAAACAATAAACTTTCATGGAGCAGAAGACATTGAAATTAAACTGAAAGGACAACCCCATGTGAATTGAAAAAACAAAACAAACATTACTTTTGTTACTGAAAAGTAAACAAGGCTGACAGTCATGCTAACTGCTTTGTGAGATTGTACCTAGGCACAAAGTGACTGTGCTAAATGCTAATGCCAGGATTCTCACAGTGACAGTGCTAACATGCTAATGTTTAGCAGGTATAATGCATACCAAGTTCACCATCATAGTTTAGCATATTAGTATGCTACTATTTGCCGGTTAGCGCTAAAGACAAACTACAGCTGGGCTAATGGGAATGTCAGGAATTTGGTCATCAGTGTATTGCACAAACAACCTGATCTCACAGAAATACGTGACAGGGGCACGAGCTCTTATCACATAATTCTGTGGCAGCACGTAATTTGTAAAATTAACGTGTCCTCACCATGGAAACATTGACAGTGTAAAGTCATTGAGGATCCTCTTTCATGGTAGACACACGGATTCCCTGGTTCAACAACGTCATGCAGTGGCCGGTAGTTAATACTGTTTTCTAATCTATAAATCTTTTATTTTATCGTTATTTTAATAGTCTTTTAACTGAATTTATTATAGTGTATTAAATACGCTTTTTTTGTTGTCTAGAAAACATTAAAGCGATGGTTCGGTGTAATTTCGACCTAGCGGCATATGCACCATGAGGTCTATCTAATCACCGCCTCAGCCTTTTTTTTTTTTTTGCTGCTACTAGTCGCGGGAGATTTCAGCGATGTGTACAGTACAGTACAATACACATCACATCTAGAGTTCTGTGCGGGATCTCACGCGACCACACGGTATTTCAGTAATTGCGAGATGTTTACAGCTTTAGCAGTAGCAGCAGAGTAAAATCCATCAGGTAAGTGTTTATTTTAATAAACTCCTGGTGTACTTACAAACTTTCCAATGCATCGATTTATGAGTAAACCCTATTTGTACTACTGTAGAAGTTTGATAACAATCCAGGCATTATTAGTGGAGTAATTTACGAGATACACTGGTGGGTCCGTTAGCGCCTGTACTAAGCCATTCGGCTGATGGCTCTAACTCCACTATTTTGTGACCAAATGAAAAAAAGAGAGAGTGATCATATCATCCACGTCTCTCTCTCTCTCAGTCATTCATTCACCCTCAGAAACTTAAGGTACAAGCACCACATCCATCCTTCCAGTGATAATCTGCCAGTCCTGGAGACAGCAGAGAGCACATCTGACGTTAATGTGAAACTCCTCGTCGTGTTTCGTGGTAAAACAAAACAAAACAACAACACAGAGTTCAACCTTTTAGATGTTAGGCATTTCCTTGTTGGGATCGTTAGCATAAGTGGTTTTGAGTGATATTGTGTCTTCATAATTCACAGCTAGCTTCAACTACAATGCGGATCCATTCCTGGGTGTATTATAATAACATGCTATATCGACCAAAGTACCTGCTCTTTGGATGAACTTTGTACCTGGCACATGATCTGAAACTGAACACTTCCTGTTTTTCTCCTTCATTCTTCTTCTGTGTCACAACCAGCTACAGTTGCATATACCTCCACCTACTGGAGTGTGATTTCTTAACCTGCCAGCACATCTCACCGTTATAACCAGATCCTTTAAATCCTATCCAAACCTCTGCAAGAAAATGACATCTTTTGTTTCTACATCACATAAGCCTGTCCACTGTCAATTAAAACAACAATTAAGCTATTGTCAGGGTTGCCAACTTTGGGTACCTGGCTGGAGTGAGATTTTGATGCCATGGACTTAATCATACTTATGCGCACTAAATCATGGGCACATATTTGGACTCAATTCACCATCATGGTTTAAAAAAGTATGCTGCTGCTAACTGTCACAGCTGGCTCTAGGCCATGACAAACAAGAGACGCACCGTTTCAAAGGAATAACATAACATATTTATTTAACACAATAATAAGGATAACTTAGGAAATACAATAACATGAGGTGTGGAAGTCAGTAAGATCAGTGTGTGTGGATGTTGTATGGTGCATGAAAGAAAACCACAAGAACTGAAGCTAAGGCTGCCGTGTCACCTGGGAAGGCAGGCGTCTGTCTGCAAGGAAAGAGAGGGAGACAATGAATGAGAAACCGCTTATATAGTAAACCAGATCACAGGGCCCAGGTGCCTCCAGTTACCAGATTGCCAGGCTGGCCCAACCCACTGCCAACCAGCAACTCACTCCAGACCCCACTGGCAAACACCAGCAGGGATCAAACAAAACAAGGCATAGCGGCAATTACATAATACGAAATACAATAAACTGTATGCACATACAAAACTAGGTAGAATATATTGGACTGCAAATGTTATCCAACGTATATTATACCTCAGCGTTTGCGTGGCGCACACCCATAAAAACGCTGCTTTAGCGGTGTGCAGGCCCCGATATCAATGTCATGCTGTATGAGGTGTGTGCACAATGGGGTATTGCCAAACAGTGTTGGATAGCTCCTAATTAACTCCGCAAGCTCAGCGCTGGGACTCAGTCAAATGACTGAGCAGGCTCCCCAAATCACGCAGTGTCTGAGTTTCTTAGCCTATACCACAAACCACCGGATCGTCAAGTGCTCCGACATCTACCTCCCTGTCTAGCCCCAAGGCAGTAGACACCAAACCTGGAGACACAGAATTAACAATGAGTGCAGGGCTAACATTTGAACACTGAGAGTTGGAAACAGTTACAGGGGCAGCACGAGAATAGTAGGGCTTCAATAAATTCACATGACAGAGGCGGGAAGTTTTCCTCCGCTGCGGAGTGGCAATGAAGTAATTTAGCTCTGAAACTTGCCGCGCCACAGTATACGGGCCTGTGAATTTTGCCTGAAATGGAGAATTCAGAACTGGAGTCAGGACCAAAACCTGATCCCCTGGACTGACCTGACGTCGCTACGCCCAATGATGGTAATGATTTTTCATTTTAGACTGAGCTACATCCAAATTCTCACGTACCCGCTCAACAGCTGTAAACAAGCGATGACGAAACCTGTTTACATAGTTGATCAAATTTGTAGGTGGATCAACCTCAGCCAAATCATCCCGAATGACCGCAAGCGGACCACGCACCGTATGACCAAAAACGAGATTGTTTGGACTGAATCCGGTGCTCTCTTGCACGACTTCCTGTGCTGACAACATCAGCCAGGGCAGGCCCTCTTCCCAATCCCCCCCAAGCTCAACGTCAAAATTGTCCACATCAGCAGCGGCACACCAACGGTTAAAATGACACAGCAAATCACAAGCCAACTCCACATTAGTCTGCTTGTCACCTTTCACCCAATTTCTGAACTTTTGACGATAAGCCTCGGGGACTAACTCGTAAGCTTTTAGGACCCCAGATTTTACTTTAGCATAACTTAAACAGTCAGTCGCACTCAATGCATAGTATGCCTCCTGAGCTCTACCCATAAGGACACATTGTAACATCCGAATCCGCTCCACATTCGGCCACCCTCTCACATCAGCAATGCGCTCGAACAGCGTAAAGAAAGTATCAGGGTAAACAAGCTGTGGCGAATTACTCATTAATTACTTCCTGCCCTCTATCTGCAGTGGGCGCCATCGTAGAACAATAGTGACGTTATATGCAAACAACCTATTTCAGACGTTTTGGGAGTTCTATGTTAGTCCACTTACCACTGGCAGTTTTATCCCTGTGTAACCGACGTCAACCCGTACCGCTGCGAGGGGCGGAGGATCAGTCTTGATCTTGACATCGCTGTAGGAGCCTAAGATCTCCACGTCTGAGTCGTCTTTGTCACTGTCGGAGCTGAGAGTGATCACATCATCCATGTCTCTCTCTCAGTCATTTATTCACCCTCAGAAACTTCAGCAGCTCACATAAGGTACAAGCACCACATCCATCCTTCCAGTGATAATCTGCCAGTCCTGGAGACAGCAGAGAGCACATCTGACGTTAATGTGAAACTCGTCGTCGTGTTTCGTGGTAAAACAAAACAAAACGACAACACAACACAGAATTCAACCTTTTAGATGTGTGGCATTTCCTTGTTGGGATCGTTGGCTTAAGTTGACGCTGCAGTAGCAGCGGAACAAATCAGTGCCGGGGCGGGGCACATGACCGGGCCCTTTAAACCCAATAAAGCTCATGATAATGTAACCAATTTTTTTGGCAGACAGCTTAGAGTCAATTTATGTTTCTTCCGTCCATAAGCTCGGTTAAGAATATATCTTTTAATGTTGGCTTCCTGGATGTTTTCAGCAAAATTGGCCCGATCAGTCGGAAAACCAGAGGATGGGGAGGGTTTTCATCATCCGCGGTCTGCATGTCACCTGTAGCGTGAGGAGGAGATCTGCTGCTTTCATTTCCAGTGTCCAGCGCGGGTGAGGAGGGGGGCTGCTGGTCAATCACCAGGTCTGGCTCTACCCTGGAGCAGCTAGCAACTGCTGAGTCCCTAACATCATCGCTATACAGCCGAGAGAGAAAGAAGGGGATATAAGCTAGTTGGCTGGGCTACTACAATAACAACAACCATATCAACAGTCTATTAATAATAATAATAATAGGTGTGATTTATATAGCGCCTTTCACAAACCCAAGGACGCTTTCAATGGATAAAACAAACAAATAAACAAAACAAACAAACAAAAAAACTAACTCACACATTGTATAGTGATTGTTAGAATTGCTACCTGTAAATCTGGCTCCCTGACTGAGCTGTCAGTATTGGCGGACCTGAATCGCTGCCAACAATGTCAGGTTCATCTCCAGGAGGAAGAACAAAATATATGTACAGTTTTTTTAATTTGGCATTTCCTTGCTCTCTTTTTTCCTTTTCTTTGAGCTTTGTCGCTCCACTTTTATGTTTATATGAACTGCCACTCATGTTTAGCTTAGTCGTAAAAATGATCCACCTAGCTTGCAATCTGTTGATAAGTGACGTTGGTGGACGGTTGATGACGTTTTTACCCAGAATACACTTGGAGCCAATATTGGCGATCCACTTGTAAATTTGCACGTCGTAAAGTTAACTGTGAGAGTGCAAATGAAGCCAGTCATGATGCAGCACAACATTTTATTCAATATTTTACACTTAACTACATGACTGAAGTCGTCCTTGTAAAGTTTTTACCAACCATGAAACATGAGGTTTTCAGGGCATGTCCCACCGTCAGGAGACCCCGGAGAAGACCCAGGACACGCTGGAGAGACTATGTCTCTCGGCTGGCCTGGGAACGCCTCGGGATCCCCCAGGAAGAGCTGGACGAAGTGGCTGGGAAGAGGGAAGTTTGGGCTTCCCTGCTTAGGCTGCTGCCCCCGCGACCCGACCAAGGATAAGCACAAGAAGACGGTACCGTACAGTAAGAACAAATAGCTCAAAGAGAACTTTGCAAAACAGCATTATAATACACTTAATGAAATAATAAAGACTGTTGAATGTTCTTCAGCTACTTAATTCTAAGTGTTTATGTTCTCGTTTTCTCTCACGTTCTTTGAAAATCCCTCTTTCTTGTTCAGTTATTACCGAAATTCCCTCCCTGGCCTCTTGAGGAAGCAGCCTGATGGCGGGAACCTGTCATCACAGCAGAGTTCAGACACACAGGACAAATGTTTGTTTGCTCTGATTAATATTTTCTCTTCAAATTATTAAGTGTGTGTTCGCGAGAGTCCCACTGTGCGCTCACTAATGTGACAAAAACATTACTCCATACATCCTGACTACATGTTTGGTTACGACTTCAGCTGGCATCCTCACCATGGTAACCGTCACTGAGCATCATAGGTAGGCTAATGTAGCCGCTTCTGCTATCGTCCAAAACTGCCCCCCTTATAACAGATTTCTCACAATCGAAGGTGAAATAATTAAAGTCCAATGATCATGACGTTTAGCCATTGTTTTGTTGAGGTATCAAGGACACTTTCGTGTGGTTGTGTTGGGAAATGTTGAGGATACAAATAACAGTGGGTAAAATAGCCTACTTCAAGCAGGGTTATCCGGTTTGACAGCGGGATAAATGTGAGATAAATAATTAACCAGGATAAATATCTCCCTATTAAATATCAAGTAATGTAGCAGTTATATTTTCCAAATGAAAATTAAATGTAATAATAATAGAAATTGAAAAAATCAATACGGTTTATTGCACAAATGTGCTACTGGTGTTGCCGTAACGACTGACTCTTTTTATTCATTAGCACATTATTATAATTATAATAATTATTAGCCTACTACGAAAGAAAATATATTTTATATATTATGTGGGAAAATGATAAAAGAGGACAATAGTTAGTAAAATAAAAGGAATTAAAGCCGCAAGCGGCGATGGCGGGCCCTCGCTCACCCATGCCACCGCGGGGCCTGAGGCATGGCGGGGCTGTGGCGTGAAGCAGAAAGTGAGAAAAAACCTGGAAGGAGGCCAAAAATGCAATGTTTCGTTCATCCAGTAGGGGGCAGTCACAGGTAGTTACACATAGCTATTGAAAGCGAAAGCCCTATTGAAATTGTAATGTTTATTATTAGGGCCCGAGCGGCGACTGCAAGTCGCCTGGCGAAAGCCCTATTGAAATTGTAATGTTTATTATTATTATTATTATTATACGTTTGGCTTTTTGATGGCTTTATTGAACTCGTATAATCATGAAAATTGGTACACAGGTCCAGGGTGCCGACCTCAACGTCTCCATTCGCTCATAGGCGATCTCACTCGTGTCGCCCCCTAGTGGAAACAGGAAGTGCCATATTTTACATCATCATTGTGCGATTTCCACAAAATTTCACATGTGTAATCACTGTCCCACCCTGAACGCAACCGCTTGTGTTTTGTTACACTCTACTGCCCCCTGGTGGATGAACCATCAACCTCTCATAACTCTTTCATGCTTTGTCCAATTCACTCCAAACTTCACATGACTGATGAGTGGCCGCCCTGAACACACCAGACCACACCATATGTGTAACTACCTGTGACTGCCCCCAAATGGATTAACGAAACATTGCATTTTTGGCCTCCTTCCAGGTTTTTTCTCACTTTCTGCTTCACGCCACAGCCCCGCCATGCCTCAGGCCCCGCGGTGGCATGGGTGAGCGAGGGCCCGCCATCGCCGCTTGCGGCTTTAATTACAGTTATATCTTGCACAACTTAATGTTTTCTAGACAACAAAAAAACGTATTTAATACACTATAATAAATTCATTTAAATGACTATTAAAATAACGATAAAATAAAAGATTTATAGATTAGAAAACAGTATTAACTACCGGCTACTGCGTGACGTTGTTGAACCAGGGAATCTGTGTGTCCATCATGAAAGAGGATCCTCAATGATTTACACTGGTATTGTTTCCGTGGTGAGGACACGTTAATTTTACAAATTACGTGCTGCCACCATGGAATTATGTGATAAGAGCTCGTGCCCCTGTCACGTATTTCTGTGAGATCAGGTTGTGCACAAATGGACATTTTTACCAGATGATGGCCCAAGATGAAAAGTTCAAAGATCACCAAACTGATTTCTATTTATCTTGAAAGAAACATGCAACCAGTAGTTGTTGACATACATGATTTCAGTCTGAAACAAAACGGTAGAATGACCAGGCAACCTAAATTGCCATCCAATGTCTTATTGCTAAATGTTATGAAAAATAAACTTAAATATTGTTGAATGTAATGATGAACCATGAATGCTGGCTTGTGTTTGGGAAAGTCAATGGAATGTAATGGCATCTAAAAAGACAGAGAAAAAAGAAAAACAAGATTCATGTAGGAAGCACACAACTGTTGGTTGCAATTTGCATCTATTGCACAATCTCCAAATTGAATCATGTCTACTGTGCCCTTGCCTTACTCCCCACAGCCTATATAAAGATGGAAACACAGACAACCAAAGAAAACATTTCTCTTTCTCTATTTCTCTCCCACCATTTATTCCTCTTCTCCCTCACTCTTACAAAGGATAGGACCATTACAAGTGTCACGGTGACAGGTGGGAACTATCCATCACCCTATTAGAGCCCCGGTTTGTTAGGATTGCACCCACCCAGTTCACAGCACCGCTAAAATGTGGGTGGGCTCAACAAGTAGCACAATTAGTCCCATGCCCTGGTTGGAAGGATCAGTGTATAAATACAGAGGTACAAGTACAATCCAAGTTAAGCACCACTTTCAAGACCAAGACTTCTAGAATTGCTTCTTCTTTTTTTTTTTTACAAAATATTTCATATTCTAAAATGCAGTATGAGCATGAATAGATAGTATCTCTAACAATCAAAGATGATATGAGTTCATTACAATAGACAGGATGTGATCAAAACAACAGTTAGAAAGTGAAAAGGAAGTACACACACTGTAGATCCCAATGCAGATATTGGTTTAATGGTGAGTGGTATTTCGAGAACACTGCTATTCTTCAGACCCATTAAACCAGTATCTGCATTGGTAGCTACAATATGTGGACTTTCTTTTCTCTTTTGGTTCTTTGGTCCAGCACCTGGTGAAGGTTTTTGATCCAGATGTGCGTGTCTACCACACAACTTTTTACAGTACAACAGTTTAGTCATATTATCTACCACTTGGAAGAGAAACCAAAATTGCATACAGTACACTGTACCTGTATACCTGTAATATTGACAGTGTGCAGGAGATTAGAAGGATGCTGGTGTACATACTGGGGACACACGTTTTGTGGTCAACTGGTCTTGCATAAATGGTCATGGTGGATCCTCCAGTTGTGATTTTTACCTTCAGCTAGATGAATACAAGGTTTCCACTGCATTTGACAATTTATGTCATAGTTAAGACTGAAGTGCTCATTGTTCAAGCTGACAAATATTAAAAACTGTTTGAGGAAGAGTGGAAGTGGATTGGACGCATTGAAAATATCAATCCATTTAAATTTTGGGAATTTTAAAAATTTCAGTGTGTAAACAACTTCTCATTTTCTTTTGTATACTATTTTTTGTCCTGCATCTGTCCTTGATTGTGGTTGGATGTGAATACTATCCAATGCCTTTTTTTGTGCTGTTTTCGCATTCATTCTAGTCATACTTTTATCTTACTAATACTTGCATGAACACTTGATTTGGAAATGAGGGCCCCAACTTGACGTTCAGCTAGTGGCATGTACACAACTATGGCAACTTCAGCAAGTCTAAGCTAAATAAGGAAGTTGAATTAAAAATGTGATGGATGTTTACAAAGCTAAAACATATTTTTGATAAAATTGTTACTGTTTGTTTTCTCGTCCAGATAAATCTGGCCAATCTAGAGGTTTGTTGACTCATATGATTGTCTGGCTGTCATGTTTCTTTCCCCTTGGAATCCTTTAAGCAATGTTTAAATGTCCCAGTGTCACAGCGATTACTTTGGTGAGTGCAATGCCATCATAACTGATAGAAATGTGGCCAAATTTATGAAAACAAGGTCCAAAATGAAATAAATCAGACTTATCCATTACAAGGCAGAGCTTATGAAGAGCTACACAATCTGCCCTGCATTCAGCTGTGTTTAGTCAGTCCAGATACAAAACAGACTCATAGGCATGTATTTTTTAAAAGGGCAATATTGCCCTGATATATTGCTCCAACTTAATTTTAGCAACTCCATTCCTCCCATATGAGAGGTAAGAGAGATTGGTACACATGGTCACAATGTTCTGATTAAAACCAGGAGATTGGAAAAGAGCACACTGATGAAAGCTAAATGAACCTGGGTGATGGAGTGAACAAAACAAACACCAAGAGATGGTCAACTAACTGAGCCCTAATGAAACTCTCTGCAGTCAGGGTCATTAGGATAAGGAATTGTTGAGGTCTGCAGGGAAAGCGTCTTTAGATGCATAACTTATGATTCATTAAATTGCACGAATTTACATATGTACACATACAAACTTATGAGTAGATCTGTTTGGTTGCTGTAGTTTATCGTGTTTGTAAAGTATTGAGGTTTGTCCAGCTCTTATTCTCTGTATTTGTGTGTATATGCTTATCAATTACAATAAACACCAGTTATTGTAATGATTCAGTATTGAATCCTCACAATGCATTTCAGTATTGTAACTAACAGATGAGTAGTTCACCAGATACCAAACATCTCCATAGTCCCAAAGTTCAGCCTTGACCAAGAAAAATGCTTTGAGAAAGTATCTCATACATTGTAATAACTGGGCAGTGTCTATAGTTGTAGTGTAGTTTTCTTTGTTCACTTTGCTGCAAATTAGCATTCACATTCATTCAAAACGGTGTAATGATATTGTGGAAGAAAATACAAAAATGCTAGTAGTGCATTCCTTGGGTTCAACTTACAGGGAGGGAGAGTCAGGAGAGTCAGGGGATTCAGGAAACCCTACAAATCTCCTTGGTGAAGGTAAATGAGGTCATTAAAGTCTGCAGCACCAAGGTACCAGAAGGGGATGAAATTAATCCTGTGATGCTGGATCACAGGGTGAATGTTCTTAGAGCCTGCAGTGGCTGACAGGACTCTTCAGTGAATGTTGGATATGGGGTGGCTGGAAGAGCGCTCCTGGTTCCTCCTTAAAATAATAAATTTTTATAAAAATGGATGGTGTGCTCTAGTTTTGGGGTCTGTAAGCTTTGGTACTAGAGGTTTCATTAGTCTTTTGCAAAGATTTTATTCAAAATAAGGATTTAGGGTTAGGGTTAGACACACTGATTTCTGTTCTAATACTTACTTGACTTTTCAACTGTTGAATCTCAGATTCAGAAGATACAATGTGGAATCCATCCTTATGGGGGAATAGGTGGCTGGCTGCCTGACCCCTGTAGGAATATTTAAGTGATCATGCTAGTTGACTTTTTCTTTGTACCTTATTCAACTCTTTCATAATTGGAGTGAGAGCTGAGTGTATATTTTTTGTAGTCGAGCGTGTTCTCAGTTGGTGTTGGACTCTTGTTCTCTCTCTCATCTGATTCTTGTTATGTACGGAATCTTAAGACACCAAAAGAGTTGAGAGCGGTCAGTTCAGCTACCTTAAATATCTGCATTTTGCTGATGATGTAGGTCTGTTTGATAGTGGATTATACCATGATCTCATGAGCACATTGAAGTGGTTTGAAGCCCATTGTGAATCAGTTACGATAATCATCAGCGTCTCCGCCCGAGACCATGGTACTCTATGGGAAAATGGTAAATTGCCCTTGATTGTTAATGAGTAATAGTGACACAAAGCATGCGAGGGCGGGGATTGAAAAAGGGGATAAAGCTGAAGCTGAAGCTACAGCCCTCACCTATATTTATAAGCTTTGGGTAGTCAACAAAAGAACAAGCTCACAGATGCCCAAAAGGTGTTGCAATATCTGGAAAGAGTTTTGCATAGAACTGCTAGTTGATTCAGACATCTGATCAGGATGCCCCCTGGACATTTCCCTGCATGAATAAAGCTTGAAGAGTGTAGAAGTGTGTGTCTCGTTCAGACTGCCAGTGCAGTGGTAATGAAGGTTTAACAGCTACCCAGAGAAAATATGCAAGAGGGTGTGCTATTCTTTCATCTTATGCTGTGTACATCCTTCCCAATTTCTCACTTGCTTCTTTCCTCCATTTTTGATTCCTTCACAATTTTTCATTCAGCTTAATTATTTTCAGACGTAATACAGTATACAGGCATACAGTGTATAGGCATTGGCAATACATTTAAATTTTCATCTGCAGCTTCTGATAATGTAATATCCAATCAGTGTACAGAAACAATTAAATAAATCTTATTCAACTTGTGAGTACAATTTTTAATTAACGTATTTGATCTACCTTGTGAAACTGTCAAATAATGTTTTTTTACGCATTCCAAAAAAATGTGTTGTTTTTTTTTTTCCAGATAAAGTTTACTTACCTTTTTTATTTAAGACTGATGTCTACTCTTCATTAAAGCCTTGAAACCTGCACAATTGTTCTCCGTCTTAACTGCACACCTGCTTTCTACTCCAGGTCACTGGCCCAGCTGGCAAAGATGGGGGCAATTCAGGGTCTTCTTTCCAGGGATGTGATCCTTTACTACAGACGAGAATCACTAAGCTTCCCTCTGGAGACCTAGACAGCAGAGAGGAAAGGGCACAGCGAGATTGGAAGGCAATGAGTCCATTAATTAAAAGGTTTTTCAAAACCAGCTGCAGTCTCAGCCACACTCACGTACATGCACCTACACACATCTCCCTATTAAGCATCTGATTGGTGACCTCTGATTTAGATGAGGTGCATTAATTGAATTGCTCTCATCCATGTGCACATAAATAAAACACACAAGCACACTAGAGGCAGGTGTTGTATCAAATCCAGTCCACAGCTCCTCAGTCAAGGGGGGACTTAAGCCGCATCAGCAGCTATATTATAATGCTCTTCTGCACATGAGCCTTATTAGACCTTTGATCTCAGTGGTAACTGGTAACCAGTGGCGTCCACCTACCCCTGTGCCTACACTCAATATAGTCCCTAAGGTTTGCAAATTTGGCAGAGGTGACCTCTCATTTTCAGTTCTTCTCTCCTTGTTAAGCATCTGAACTCTGAGCTTCGATTTGTCTGCCATATAATGTGTTAGTTTACATGTGTGCCTTTGTCTTATGGTTGTAAAGGAATAGACAGTTAGGCTCTGCTGTCATTGATTGGGTCCAAGCAGACCTGACCTTCTTACAGCTTGGAACCAAAAATCAGCAATGTGGCTCCACTGATGTCACACATACACACACAGAAAAACACACACTTCATCGATCAGCGTGATATACACTGAAGATGACAGATACACTGACAGTAATCAGGGCTGAACGTGTAGATAGACTTTCCGGAGAGCAAACCAATTTATTACTGACTGTGACTGAGTGATAGACAGATAAAAACACTGATGCTTGAAGACAGGTGAAAAGATGAAAGGATAGTTGGGGTAGAAGAAAAAGATCAGAGGAGCCAAATGGAGACACGTATGACGAACTGACAAAGCCGAGAGAGAACAGAGGGAAAAATGATGCATGTTGGAGGTCAGACAGGAACATTTCCCCTTATTGGTGGCCTCTATCTGGAGTATAGGGTTACATATACACCCACACACACGCACATACACATACACATAAGCACACATGCACTTTCCCCCACAAGGAGACTGAGATTGGATTATTGATCGTATTGAGACAGGCAAATCTCAAGAGACAGCAGACGTCTCTTTATAGAAGGACCTGTCTGATGATAGTCACTTCTAACAGGAAAACAATAGGTGACCTTAACTTAGACATGACCAAATTAAACCTCACCTCAATGGCTCTCTTATGAGAAAAAGGTCTAAATACAGATCTCATATTCACTTTTCTACTACTTAAATTGGTATTTCTCTGTAACATTAAATAAAATCTAGCACTCAAAAACTCATCTTCTTTGCTTCTGCGTATGGTTTGATCAATTTGATTGACAGTGGCCTGGCAACATAAGCAAACAACCCACCCACTGTTTAAACATTTTGATTAAAACGTTGCTAAATCTTGATTTATGTACAGAAGTGGGTGACGTCACATTTTTCCAACTGAGCCCCGTTTACTTCAAACCAGTGCACAGAGAAAACATAAGACACCTCATGTGATCTCTCATGTGAAATAACCTAATCAGTTTAACTTTTGCAAAAAAGAAGAAGCTAATTGAAAATAGGTTTAAGGCCTGTAACAATAAGAACCCAACTTTTTTTTTTTGACATGCTACTTCCTTTTGTTGCATGATAGTGCAACGCTCCCCTCATGTTAATCCTTAATCTTAATCATGTATTAAATACTGCTTGTAAACTAATATAATATTAAAAAACAATAATCAGAATTATATACATTTTAAGATCCCAAATTCCTGAAATAAAAGTCTTAGTTCACTTGTGAGAATATTAAGATAAGACTGAAAAAGTGAGTATATTCTGATGTCCATTTCTTTGTATTGCATCATGGATTAGAGATTTTAAGTTTTTAAGACCATCATGATGACCTGCCCAAGTAACACAGATTTAATTTACAGCATTTCCTTCTCTAAAAAACACAAATGTAAGACTTTTATAAGTATGTTTTTTTCTGATTTACACATCCATCTCCTGATAAAAGAACAGACACTACATAATTTGATTTAAAAAAAATAATCCAACATTATAAAAAAAAAACATATCCCACCAATTATGCCCTTAGGACATTGAGTTATGAGAAGTGTTCACCCATATCATGTAACACACATGTACACAAACATGAAGAGCAGAGGCAGACATACTCTTCAGCACTGGCTGCCATCAGGACCTGGAGACTAACCTCTATGATCCACAACCAATTGAGAAAGATCACTGAACTGAGTTCTGAGAAAGATAAGATGAAGCTTTAGTCATCCCTGAGGGTAAAGTTGATCTTTGCAGCAGCATAAAAGGATACAACAAAGAAAAGTTGAAAACCAGTGTCAGCCTCACCAGAAAGTTTTCTTGAGCAACGTGAGAATGAAAACAAGTGAATTGACAGCATATACTGTAATTTATGATGTGCAAAACAGTGCATTAACATAAATAGGAACAAAGTAGTTTTTAATGCTTTCCTCTGAATCCTTTAATCACCAGTATTACCGTTGCATCATCATAATAAACACATGCATTCCATGAGGATAAAAGGGTGAGACAGCAAAACCCTGGCAACAGGAGGTCTGCATTTGGACATTTCAAGGTGAGTTAGAGACTCTGACCTTGGTTGCTTTCCCATGAAAAGGCCTTAATGGGTATTCTGGGGTCTTAGTAGCCAGGAGGAGGACATGATATCGCAGTCTGTTCTCATTCCCAGGGCGTCAAATACCGACGCTTTGTCATGCCTCTCAGCATCTGATACCTACGTGCAAGGTGCCCTTTACCATTTGTATGAGACGCAATGGGCTTTCAAGCAACTCCAGTGTAAACTCATCCACATAATTTTTAGAAGCCATGAAACCAATGACGTCCATATAAGGTGACATTATTAGGAGGAGGCAGGCTGGGTGGATGACTACATGGCAATTAGTTAATTTGCTGCAGGAGATCACTGTTTGCCTCTTGCTTCCAGCCGCGAGTGTCACGTTTCCAATCGTGACTCGGGACAGTTATTTGTTGTAGTGTTTACCATTGCCATGTCGACTTTTCAAGTTATCATTTTAACCTAAACCTAACTAGGAGTTTTTTGTTCCTAAAACTAACTATGTGGTTTTTGTGCCTAAAGCTAATCAGACCACACCAATTGCTCTGACTGTGTAATATTGGCTTTACATTGGATTTAATTGAAAGCCCAGTGCATTGCTATACAGACACCAAATGGCACCTTATGGATCTGCATGATATGCCAGAGTGGCATGATAAAGCATCTGTATTTAACAACCTGGGATGAAAACGCGTTGGATCATCATTATTAATTGTTATAAATTGACAGGGATAACAGTACATGTTTTCAGAGTCTTTCCTGGAAGGTATTCATGGTGTTGTACTTGGTTGTTCACATGAAAAGTGACAGAAATAGTTGTGTCAGCCATGAAAATAACCAGAGAGAGAATTTCAAACCCTCTCAAACCTCTGTACAGCGGACCAGTCATGGTGTGAAATGAGTTTAAATGTCAGTGTCAGTCTCAGAAAGTTACAGAAACAGCCCTGCACAGCCCCTGATTCAAGGAGGAGGATTGCATACAGACTTGTTCATCAACTTCTTCTTTATTTAAACACCACTGGGCAGAATCAAAGCCCAGTGTTTCAACTTATGCCTTCATCAGGGGCTAAACAGGAATACTTACACAGCCAATTCACTGTCAGTGTAGAGGAAGGGGGTCTCCAAAACTATCCGACTGTTGAACAAGTACTTCTAATGGAATATGCTGGATCCTTAATTCTAGTGGGAAATTTCATCAGTGCTAGCAAGCTAATTAATGTTAATGTGTGAGTTGGTGAAAAAACACTGCCTGACTTCTTAGTGTATCCAGCTGACTTGGGTCCTACACATTGCTTTGAAGGTTAGACACCTTGATGACTCAATAACATAAAGATTCTGTCAAGGTTTCCAAGACAAGATCCCAGACAAAAAGCCAGCATCCATCAGTTCATAACATTTAATTTCCATGTTAACCTGTCAATGTTGTATTAAAGCATAGAAATATTTTTAAAAAGTGGTCATGAGATTGAAAAGTGTTTCTTGTTACAAAGGTTAGATTCATGCCTTATTTTCATTCATTCTCATATTTCACTTTTAGAAGGGATGAAATTCCAAGAATGATGACTCAAACAAATAATTTGGCAAACATATCTCAGGTCAACTTTCCCCAATCTAAAAATGAGCAGGAGCTACCCTAAACTCTATAATATTGAGGACTGGCATCCAAGCACTGGACATGCCAATTCTGAACTAGATCATATCTAATCCTTCAAAATAATATAATTAGCTACTGTTACCCCCTGACCTTGGAAGTAATGCTGGGTTACGTCTGTAGGTATTAAGCCAGTTAGGCATGTTAACATTAGCAGCTCACCTTAGAGTCGACACTGTACACTAAGTACACTGTTAAATCATTTCCTTGCATTTTTGTTCTGGTATTTTTGGTTTTAAAAAGGTAAAAAATACACCATCCTCCAAACTCTTTAAATATATTGTATTTCTTACTGTTCTAGTGTCCATACCTTATGGAGAATTGCAAAGCTTGACAGACCTAGACACGTGCTTAGTTAGAGTTACTAATAAGCTATAATGTAATTGATATTCAGCAATGCTATTCCCCATGACAGGGGTCTGATAACTCTGCGAGGGCCAGTCCCCCATTTTGTCGATAATGATGACTATAACCAATGCATACAATGACACATTTTAAATGACCTGTGCTCCAAAAGGTGAAAGTAAGTTAAGTGAGTCAAGACCTAATTATGACAAGCATTCATTTTCTGTAGAATGTGATTTTCTAATTTTGCCACCATTTCTCATATCTCATGTACACTTTGAAAGTGTACCCTTGTCTGTCTCTAAACTGGTGCTAACAGTGAATTTGGGAACGTTGAATTGTGTTTGTTTACTTTGTCAAATTAATTTAATTTAGTCATAGTCAGCAAAGTCAACAGTCTGTCCCTGTCATTTGTTTTAGCCTGGAGATGTCTTTTTAACCCTTTAAGGGCAAATCTTGACCTGGTATCATAATTCAGCAGCCACCAGACAAAAACAAACTACCATAAAGATCATCTGATGTTAATGGGGGCATTCATCATCATTTAGTGGTTGTGATACACAGTCATTTATCAGTTTGTCATAATGGCTTTCTTTTGGTAAACTAATAAACCCAATGTCATCTACAGAATCAGATTCTTTCACCAGGATCCTTTTGAAATAATTGGGCGTTTACAGGTCCATAAAGATGCAAAAAGGGGTTGTAGAGATGTAGAGGAATCGGACATGCATTCCTGGGTTGAGGCCACAGCAGATCTGTCCAAACATGCTCCATGTGGTAGGAATGATCGGTCTGTGAGAGGTCACTGTTTGCCTGTTATCCCACTGTTTGGACAAGACTCTAACAATCACATTGATCTCAGCTCACCAGGACATTTAAACAAGTGCCCTGCATAACAAAGCTGCAACCCACATTTGTTAGGTATTAACTTGCAATACAGCAATTCCCAACCCCATGCTGTCTAAATATTTAGGTAAACTTTAAGATTACTGGTGATCTCAAGGAACATGCTGGTTTGAGTTTGAGAGTGTGTATTTTGTTTTTGAAAGTATTGACCAGAGATCATGGAAAGGAAAGGAGTCAACTCTATGTCCACACAGAAAATGTCTCACACTTATGATGGAATAAACAATGTATGGATGTATTTTAATCAATACAGCTGTCAACAAAGGACTCTAAACCTGAGGTGTATTTTTATGCTTCAAGTCTATTTTGTTTCATTTTATGCATGTAATTACAGTGAGTGTGTGTTGATCTCTGAGTGCTGCCAAATTGTGGGTGACCTACACTCAACACTGTGCCTGAACATATCCTGTGTTGACACACAAACTGAGCACTAGCTGCAGCTGCTGCCCTGCTAACCTGCTGCTCACGCTACACCTCCTGTGTAGACTCAGCATTACAGACAGCTGTTGATTATGATCACTGCATGACTCTTTAAAGGCCCTGGTTATCATAGTTTGTTCAAGCTTGTTCCATTTTTAAGACCAAAAATGTAATAAAAACCAGGGTCTCATTTGAAAACATTAATTTCACACACACCAGCATAGCCACCAGTGTTGGCATTTTATTAAAACAGGATATAGTCCGCATAATGAAGAATTTTGAATTTCTATTAATTTAATTTAACAAATAATATGCAGTTTAATTGATTATTTAGTGGTGTTTTACCTCAAAAGTCTATATTATTCAAATCATAAAAGAAAAACATACAATTTTTCAGAGGTGATGTCCTCAGCTTAGACTTAGGTTCAGTCAGCCCCTGAAACAAGCATGAAAGCACTGGTCGTCTCTCTGCTGTTTACTATCACACTTTCCGTACCCGTTCATTAGCGCCCTCTCTCCTTCTCTCTCACATTGCTCATCTCCAGCATTGATGTGTGTGGCGGTGTGTCTATCTGCTCTCAGCCAATCTCGGTCCTCGATTGGTGCCAGGCACTGGCATGGTGTCGGCCAAACTATTGGAAGAGAAAGCTCATGAATCTATTTCAATGTGTCCATCCGCTGACAAAAACATAGGGGTGGGCAGAGGGATCGGGAACCCTCAGAGTGTCCTTATTCAGCTATTCATTTGTGCCCAGCAGAACCCACTATCCTCTAGAAAGGACCTGCAGTGCTTGCTGATTATCACCAGAGAGAAAATCCCCATGTTAAGGAGCAGGTGGATCAAAATGGAATATCCTCCTCTGCAACAGACACCATAACACTGTTTATGTCACAGGTTGGAAAGCCACAAAAACAGAAAAGTGGCATGAGATCAAATTGAGAATAAGAATGTCAGGAAGTGGAATGCAGCCGTTTTTGGCCAGAGTGAATGGAGGATTCTTTAATTAGAATGTGTTGAGAGATCATAGTTTCCCTTAGAGCTATCAGGCCTTTTCATGTTTATGTAATGCATATGCATGGGCTGGAGCAATCATCTGAAACGTGATACCCAATTCCACATAGTGAAGCTCAAAAGGTTCACTGAGCAATACATTTTTTGGACTTTAGATGTTTGAGTGAAAGGTAAAAGTTGAAGATAGACTGTGGTTTGAAACAAACATATGGTCAGCATCTGAGCTTTGAGACATGCAATATCTATAAAATATGAACAATGTGTCCTATAAATCAGGTCCCACAAAACACAAGGATCAAGATCATAGGAAATCATCAAGTCATGGCAGAAGGTATTATGGGATGTGGGTAAATCACACAACTGTGTCTCGTCTTCTAAAAGACGAGCAAATGCTGTACCACTGGTGTGAAAGCATGTCATCTCATGGCCCCAAGCCTGAGAGCTTTGACGTCTGCCAGCATCGTCAGAATCAGAGCAGATCCCCGAAGACGATCCGACAGCAATCACAGTGAATAACTCCCCCACCTTCTTTCCTCATCTGAACCCACAATAATATGATGCTGGATTAATTTTTGTTCCTCTCAGTAAGTGATGAAGGAAAAGAGAAAAAAAAATGCTTAGTGTCCAAAATAATGAAACATTCTATGACACGTCCTTATCAGCCAAATGAAAAAATCACATTATCTTCAAAAGGGGTTTTAAATGCCCGCCCGCCCGTTTGCTCTCTACCTCGAGCTGCACAGGGAATATCAACTGAGAGACAGTAATTCGCTCAAGCGCTTAATATTCAGTTCTCAGCTATGTAATATGCAAATTTATGGGGGTCATGCAGAAGTCACAATGAAAAAAAATCTTAAACTTAATTTGAGAGGCAGTTGGAGATGTTTCTAAGAAAATCAGTCAGTTATGGATAGGGTTCAGTAAAAGTCAAACTGACAGACTCCTCCAGGGAGCTGAGAGGTCCCTCCAGTCCTGACACAAGTTGATCTCTTCAGAGTTACTGCACCTGCACTCTTAAAAACCCCACAGCTACCACATTAACACTGGGCATCTCGATCAGTTTTCCCATAGGAATCTAGTCCAGCAGTGGAGAGCTTGTCCTACAAATGAGATGGTGGAGCTTGTGAGGCCTGTGGAAAGAAAAACACACATACATTTTGCACAAGGACAGTTTATTTTTACCTTGAATAGACAACATCTATACATGTAGGGACTCTTTATCTCCCCTATAGCTTGTACAAGTACACCCACAGAGAAAATGCAACATACCACTGGAGAACTCATCATCTGCCCCATATTTATCTATATCAACACAAATCCACTAAACAAAATCTGCAAGTATTTATGCTTGTTGAACTTTCATCTCACTACCACGCTGTCAACTGAAAGAAATACCATTATTTGCCAGCTTTGCAAGTGTGATCTGTTGGCTATTTAAAAGGATAGGCCTGTTACAAACTCTGATGCCTTTGAGAATGAGATATCGATCTATCTCCAGCAGCTCCAGATGTGTCATTTTGTTGTGGCTGCACGCTTTGTAAAATCTATTCCAGTCTGGTATCGCATGTCCGGTAACAACCGGGGATTGTTGTCCTGATGATGGCCCGGGTGATGCTGAAAACGGAACGGAGGAGGCTGCTCCATAAGCCCTGTTAATCGCTGCCAGAAAGGAAGAATTAGCCATTTGAAGATGGGCAGGACTGATAGGGGGATCATGAAGCTATTAACCTCTAAACAAGCTGCTGAGAGCCCAGCAGATGGCAGGGCTGATGGTGAGCGTGATGCCAGATTGGGCTGTGAAAAGAACGGCAGCCCAGACTTATCATGGATGCTGATAGAGTGGTCTTCCCAGGCAGCGCAGCTTGTGTTTGCACAATGTGTGTATGCATGTATGTGCAAAGGAGTGTAAATATGTAAAGTGTTTGGAGTATGTCTATGCACAAATGTGTGAACATTCTGAGAGTCATTGCCATGTTTCTCATACTCCCTTTCTACTCAAGTAAGTAAGAATTTTGGGCGGTGCTGGTCTTTAAAAATGAAGGCATGTACTGGTTTCCTATGCAAAACACTTAATCTGAACATATTAAAAGCATCAGCTCTCGGCCTCAGTATCAAACCCTATATTTTGCAGACATCAGTGAGGAATTGAACCATGGATGTGATAGGACGCTTAAAGTTTCCTCACTCCTGCCATCATCCTTGCAGTTTTGAACCACATATATCTATGGAATTTGTGCACACCACAACTGAGACCATGACACCATGATCTATCATCACTGTGCTCCAACTTTGTTGCATATGGTTGTGTGATTGTGCTTGACTTTTGCCAGCCATTTGTTTACTGTTCATAAGGTAAAACAAGTGCTCAAGTTGACAACAGCAAACCAAGCATGACAGAGACAACCTAAGAGAACTGGGATGTAAATGCAAGAAAGGCATGAAAGATCAGTCAGGGGCTTTGTGGAAGACTGTTTCTGCCAAATGAAGACATCAGGAATGAAGACATCACGGTGGAATCTGCACATGCATGTCTTGAGTCTGGAGTAAAGATAAACAGAGGAGCAACGCTGTGATAATAGATGTTGGTTATGGAGGCGCTGACATTAGTTGACAGAATTGTGAGACGCAGTGCTGGGATTTGATCACACTACTGAAAATGGAAATTATGTTAGATTTTTGGCAGATGTTTGAAGCTGGGAACAACCAAGCTTACACAAACATGCATGCACACACACATCATGTCTTAGCGTCACCCCCCCCAACTCAATATTTAAATATAAAAACTCTGAGACGTCAGCATTGTTTGGTACAAAAGACTCAGACATAAACTGAAACACACATTAATATTAACATTAACTCAAATCTTTCTACCACTAAACCCTAACTTTAAGTATAGCAATAGTACCTTCTGTTGAGTGCGTTTATTTCCTGTGATTCCCTACATTGGAGTTTGGACCCCCCACCCCCAAGGTGTCCAAAGACAAATTTAAGGGTTCATGAGATTCTTGACTTTCCTAAAATCTTTTGGAAGTTTTTTTTTCTCTCTCTTCTAATGAAATATTGGAGAGTTTGATCACTGCAGGACACTAAAAACAAATTCACATGAAACCATCTGAGAAGGGGTCATCACTTTCTCGCAAAACATATTTTTGTAGCAAATAAGTAGCATATAAAAAGTAATTTCTAGGAAACAGATTTGTGTGGTAAGGGGTTCAGTATGAGCATATCTTGATTATAAAGATATATACAAGTCAAAAAGTTTTAAAACTCCTAACCCATGATAATAATCATATCCCTTTTACATGTTTTAACTGCATAACCATACTTAGCCTAGGCCTAACCTCAACTTTAACGCTTTAAATCCTAATGCAGATGTTAATCTTAAGGCAAAATATAGCTGTTCTAAGTAACACATCCTTTGCACTGGAACATCTGTTCCTCGGGTGATCTTTGCAATAAAATCTTTGCATGAGTCTTCAGTGACCTCAGAGATTGATCGCCAATCCTTTAAAAATGAGACGGGTGTGGTTATCATGTATTTGTATTTGTAGCATAATGATGGTCACTAGGGTAGTCATACTATCACATTTTTATCAGGGTTAAGACTGTAAGGACTGCAAGCATAGCACTGAAAAAGTGAAAGGCACTACTTTGTTATTAAAATGTATCAGTCATTAGGCATACAGTTGCATCATTGGGTTATCTCTTTATGCAGGACTTAAGTTATTACAGCATACAAGTGTGTTGGGGCTGGTTACAAGAGGAAAAGTGCAAAAGCTGCAAAAAAACACGACTTTAGCACTATATATTGACTCACACATATCCATAAAAAGCAATTTTATTGTTTTGTCTTTCATTTGATTAGAAGTGAACTCTAAAACACACAGATCCAGATGAAAAACTAAAATGTTATTGACATCTGATCATTAAAACGTTGACCATATACTGTTCAGTTCCAGCACAACACCTGATTACTCTTGCTACAGTGTGGGAAATCATTTATGTAAATGGCTGATGAAACATTTCAGCTAAATGTTACATCCATGTACTGGAGGGGATTTTCACACAATGTTATAATCTTGCTTGTGTCATGTTTTATTCAAATGTGCTTAACAAGAGGCCCCTGTTAAAACTGAGATTGCTTTGACAAAAATAAGTGAAGGTGAGGCCATGTTTTGAAATACACAATTTTAGATTTCAACAGATCTGTAGTTGTAAGTTGAAAGCAGACACCAAAGTAAGGTTAGGAGGGAAACAAGCCAAGTGGGAGATTGTGGAGGGATATTCCATGAACAACATGATTTTACTGGTGTTCCTAGAGGCTCCAGCCTTCAGCTACGCCTCCAGGTACATAAAGTTAGAGAAATTAATAAAGGTTAGTGCTTTTGAAATTACACACGTGCTCTCAAGGCCAGTGCTGTACTGGGACAGATCGGCGCAATGTGGAAAATGTCATGGAGTGTGGGGATGGGTTAGATTGGAGTTAATTAGATCATATAGTACTTTCATAATGGCATGTGGTGCTCTTATCCCTGTAGATCCCTATAGTGCTCTGCTCAAAGCTCTGGGTAGCACATGTAATCCTCACAGATGTGAAGTGACTCATCACACATACATGTGAACACACACACACACACACACACACACACACACACACACACACACTCACAGTTTGATTTATGATACTAGTGAGGACTTCACACTGACTACATTTATTGCTCTCATCCTTAACTTTGCTAGTCATATAGGAATGTCAGGACTGCACAGATGGTGGCAGCATCAGGTACTTAAAACCTTTGTGTGGAAATGTCAATACGGTTAAAAGTTAAATTGATTTTAAGTTTGAGCACTGATTAAATACATCACTGGTAGTCTATGTTTATTTAAAATAAACATCATGGATATTGTTTTTAAAGCTAGATCATCTAATATTCTCAAAGCTGATCCCAAAGAGAACATATGTTGTCATGCTGAAAAAGCTCCAATATCAGAAAAAATATTGCCTTTTTTATTATTTTTTTCAAAATATAAACATGTGATGTAAAAGTTCCCTTAATGCTGCTGGAGTGTCATCAGGGCTTTAAATAATACAAATGTAGTCACACATACAGACTCAATCTAGAGTAGAACTTTTCCAAAATGAAGTTAGTCAATCAAGTTTTCAATGTAACTTTTTCTATGTGCCTGAGTCCTGTTTAGCTGTTACGGCTACATTTTAGGAACCAGAATTGTAAATTATTTTTGGCTATAAATGCTATCATATATGTGGCTTTAGTTTATTCAGTGGATATTCTATTCTAATGTCTCTGTCCCTGTAAATAAATCATATTAATTGTTTTGTTTTGTCATGACAACATAACATAACATGATCAAGATGATATTTGTTTTCCAGCCTCCAAATCTTTGTTTTCTCCTGACCCTACAGTTGTCCTGTGTTTCCTGTATTTTACTCACCTTTATATCACCTCTTATACACATTTGTTTACAGTCTCCATGTCACTCCATCAGTATACAGTATATGCTGTACCAGCCTTAGTGGTTCAGGGTCTGTGCTTATGTCTTGCTTATTTTTGTGTGAGCCAGTTTGCATGCTATTTTTTTGGACATGTATAAATAACCTACAACATAATTATAACTTTACACCCTTAAAAATGGAATCGCAGTTAACCTATCCACCTTGACCTTGTGAAGGAGCCAGGTCTGACACAGGAAATAACTTTTTCCCTGTTCCTATTCCGCCCTTCCAGCTGATCAAGTCCCAGCAGCACCACTTTCACCTCTACTTCAAACACAGGCATAATGTGGGACAACTGAACAAACACCGTCACTGCTGGCCCCAGTGTCTCTTTGTGACCACACACACACACACACACATAAAATGCACATAAATGGAGTCTTCGTAGGAGAGGAAATGAGTGTTTGGGATCCAGCATGCTGAGGGTCACTGTGGGGTAATAATGCTGTTTATCGGGGGAACCAAGCAAGTTGGATATTGACATTTAATGAGATTAAGACAGATGACAAGGAGTGGGTGGAAAAGATAAAGCATGATGGAGAAGGGAGAAAAGCTCCAACTTGGAGGTTAATCTTCAAATGCAGAGATGAAGCAATAGTTGGTGATTATAACAAGCAAAGGGAAAAGACAAACTTTCTTTGATAATGTTTCTTGCCTGCGTCAGTTCATTTCCTCATTCTTTGCAGTGAATTTCAACTGGAAGGCTGAGTGCATATCCACTACCATTCTGGGAATATTAGGAGTTGGTTCCTTAAGATATACAACTGGTGACGTTTATTCTCCAATAAAGTCCTATTAAACTATTACAGAAAAAAGGGTGCAACAAAACAACAGAATTGAAAGTGCAAGTCAAATCACAAACAATGTTTTAATTTGAAGGACATTTGAGTTTCCTCATCACTCCACACAGATCTTTACATCTGGCACTATATGTTTGTCTCTTCAGTGGAGTAGAGGCTGCAAAGGACATTTTAGTCACATGTGTTATGTATGCCATAACTTGTTCATTGTTTCAAGTGTGTTTCCATTGTACTTTGTCACATTTTGCTTTTATTGATATCAACTTATCCACCTCAGCCAAGTATAAAAACTTTTTTCAGATTCTTCAAATTGTTTTTCAAAGTTTTGACATTTCCACACAGACTTTTTATGCACAAATTGAAATTGCTCACAGGTTCACTGAACTGATGTTAAGCAAATGTATGTGAAACAATGCTTTAAAATAAATACCCTAAGAGAAAATGAATGAAGTGCAGAAACTAACCTGCATGTGTGGCAGAACTTTGTTTTAGTTTTTTCCCATAAGTGTCCATTGAGTGGAATGTTGATATTGTTAAATTGAGACAAACCTTCCATCTGTTTAATTCAGTTTATCTTGTGCAGCACATTCACCTTGTGATGGTTATAAAAGCTTTATAGAGTATTATATGGAAACATTCACAAAGGAGTGTGATCAACATAAACAGCTCTCCTTGTTAAAGTGCAATACATTAATAACTCTGTAGGGTTATGCCAAGTCCTAATGAATTGTCTCATATTAATCAAGGCATTGTCAAGTTGGTGGACGTCAATAAATGGTTATGAGGTTTGCATGAAAAAACAGGGATAGCCAGCTAATGTTGGGGTTTCAGTCCCACCATTATGACTCATGTTGCCATAAACCAAACCTGCAAGGAGATATTTTGTTCAAGTTTGTGAATCAATACAGAACGGGACCATCTCCGAAATATCTGATCTGTGTCATCAATCCTACATTAATTTAAAAAATATATACACACTGTGTCCTAATAACAGTAATAATCTTTTATATATATAAAAAAAAAAAAAAGATTTGTCCCTCTTTTCTTGTGGAGAAATGTAAGAAATGAAGCAGAAATAACACATCAGTTTTCTTTTTGTACCCCTTCTGTCTTTGTCTCGTTTCATCAACCACCCATATCACTCTCTTTCTCTCTTACTGTCTCTGTTTCCCTCTTTTTCATTTTCTCCCCCTCATTCCTTCCTTTCTTTCTTCCTATCTTTGTCTTTCATCTCCCCTTCCTTCTTACTCTGCCTTTTTGTGTCTCTTCGTTGTACCTCTCTTTTTCTCTCTTACTGCCTGCAGCACAGTTGTATGTTAATCTGTGGTCGGAGGAGTGTAAGGTGTGTTGGGTTTAATCATCCTGAGGGCTGGCTGGGTGGCTGCTGGAAGCTCGTCTGCTGGGACTAATTGGAACAAAACGCTCCCTTGTTCTCCTAGAAAAAAGAGAGACAACAAGGGATAAAGACAGAATCATGTCTGCATCTGCAGGGAATTGGAGGAGCGTGCAAAGAGGAGCAGGAGATGGGAAAGAGAGAGTGTCTGTGTTTGTGTGTCTGTGTGCACAAATGCATACACTTTTAACTTACATGCATGTATGAATGTGAGCATGATAAACATAAAGGTTGGGGTGAGTGTGCCTATCTGTATGTGTGTCGATATCCATTTATGTGTGTGTGTGTGTGTGTGTGTGTGTGTGTGTGTGTGTGTGTGTGTGTGTCGAGCACACATAGCTGTGTGTGCAGCAGTGCATGTCCTACGGTGACACATTAGCAAGCTCTCAGCTGGTAGATGTGATTAAAGGAGAGGTGTAATTCTCCTCTCTAACTCTATCAGTCCTGCTGTAACAACTCCAGCTTTTAATGCCATTCCAGTGTCACCTCCTCCTTTAAGATGCCTCTAAGTGGATTTTGATGCAGTGAAACTTAATGAATGTGCCTGTTCCCACCTTGCTAATGGAATCAGTGTGTTGTGGAACACAGCAAAGGGCAAATCATCCCCACCCAAGAAACTTCTCTTTGGTAATATTTGAGCTTTATCCCAACATGAAGTTCAGCCTCTCTTGCATCGTGTTTTGAGCACATATTTCACTCTTAATTACCAAAACAAGAGGTTCATCTGGAAGGACAGGCCAACCAAAAAGGGGTCTGTTACTTTGTCAATGACATTACACTGGTGTACATGTGTGTGTCCACATGTTTCTGGACACCACATGCCATAAGCACTGCAGAAACAGTCTTGTCAAACACAAAAGGAATTTAGGCTAAGAGAATGCAAGTGGAGGACATCAATTTGCAAACCTCAACAATGTCTTACAGCAGCAGCCGCCCACTGAAAACAATTCAAGTTTAATCATTTTTCCCCAAACAATACATACTAAGAATTTGTGTACAATTTAGTAATCTATTAAGGTTATAATCCTTAAGATTCTCCTGAGATTAAATGGTTGGCATATTTAATCATTCTATGTATTTACATTCTGTATGTGCCTCTGTCATTGTTATTGGCAGATTACGACATTCCCACATTGGATTCTAGATGCCTTTACCCACACAGCTATATACAGGAAATAATGCTTGTGTGTAATCCAGCATAGTTTTATCTCATTAATCACATCCTCACTGTTCACTGTCATTGTCCTATAGCTGTATCAGAGCTGTGTTAACTTACAGCTAATAAAAACCCAACATTTCTTATACTGCTAGTTCACATGGATCAACTTTTTTTGTGAAGCATTCAGAGGAAACATAATATATTTATTACCATGGTTAGAATCAGTCATGATAGTTCATCAAGAAATCATTTTGGGATTTTTTGGACAATGGCGTCATTGTTACAGCCTTTAATATGAACTGTGATGGTGACAGCTTTTTCCTCCTCTCTACAGCAAACGCTACTGTTTAATTCCTGTTGTCCTGTATACGCCAATCTCCTGTTCTTCCAGATATGTCCACTTACTTGCACCTGCCTCCCAGATGTCTGTCATGTACAGTAAAGGTCCCACCTCAGCCCATCACCCTAAGCCACTGACTTGTCTTCACAGCTGCTCCTCATTCTCTGACCAGACTCTATTTAAATACCTCTCTACCAAGCATTGCCAACACAACACCAGCAATATAGAAAATGAGTAAAATGATGGATCTAGCCTAGAAAGCTAGCTGCAGAAAGCTAGTTAATTAAAGGTGTTACTTATGTAGCATGCATGACAATGCCTGTATAACCGCAGTTACACATATTTGATTAATCAAAATACTACACTAAGCTTTAGATTGATTCAGTTGTGATATTTTGCAAATGAATTGTGCAAATAAAAAGAGAGATGCTGTATCCGTGATGCTTACTTCAAGGAGCATCATGCCCAAGTCCACCTGCATGAGAGCACCTTGAATGCTGACATGATGACACGACAGTGAACTGTGCCACATCCTCTCACTGCTCATAATTGCTCTCCACTTGCCTTTAATTAAAAGACATAATCCCATTAACAAGCAGAAATAGGATTAATACTGCCTCAGACTCCAGCTGCTGCTCTGTAATGAGTGTGCGTGCGTGTGTTAGAGAGAGTCAGCGAGATATAGTGTATATATAGGGAGAGAAAACGTGTCTGGTCCCCTGACTCAGAGATATCACCAGTACCACATGAGTGATGTGGGTGAGAAGTAGGAAGCAAGAAATAGATATTAAAGGAAGGAGAGAGAGAGAGATTGGGGAGAGAGAGAGAAACCAAGCAACATATAGAAGTGAAGAGGTAAATTAAGGTACAATCCAGCTGTTGGTCATTTTTCTTGTCAATTTTGGAAGTATTTAGTGGCTGCTTCATTGTAGGCTTATTTTGAAACAATATACATGCTTATTTCAGTTTGAATATATAAATGGTTCTTTGTTGGAAGACATTTTCACTTGAGAAAAACTCTCATAATAATAAGGTAATTGTATAGAAAATATAGATAGAGAAAAGGGTTGGAAAAAGAAAGTGATTTAGTAAGAAATCTTAAGAGAGGTCATAGTTTTTTCCACAGAGACATCCTCCCTTGCTGCCAAGCTAAAGGTGAGAAACAATGACCGTGAAAGGATGACATGCCAGCACAACGCCACTATTGTAGGAATCACAAAGGCTGCCGCTGAGCCACAAGGATAAGAGGACACGGAAACAGGGGAGCACAATGTTCCTGAGTCGATTATGATGTTGTTGCCTCACAGCAACACCTCCCTACATCTGTCCTGTCCTCTAATGTACCTCTCACAAGCCAACACCGTCCTTATTCTCATGTCTGCTCTGTCATTACTGCATTTTCTGCGTCCCTCTATTCCCATTGCCGTTGCCAGTTGGGAATAATAACATGTGACTTTTGTTGTGTTTTTGTCATTGTAATGGAGAGAGATAATCAAGTGAATGGTTCCAAAATTTTAGACACCATATCTAAAAATGTCTCACCAGGGAGTGTTCAAAGACCAGCACTAGTTCAGTGATGCAGCTCCATGTTGAGGGATAGTGTTTGTGGAGTGGAAGTTTGGAAGTTTGGATAGTGAAGTTTAAAAGCAGAGTTTGCTATATTATCCCAATGCTTTTTTAATGTTTGTCGATCAAAGAGAAATGGATACAATGCAAGTCTGAATACAAAAAAGTATAAAATTATATATGTATACTTTTTAAAATGTAAACAACATAATAATTCAACCAATTTCATCAAAAATAAGAGCAAGATCTGTAATGTCAAACAGATTTTGCTCACACTGCTATGACTAAGTGACCTTGCGTATCATTTTCCATGGTCATTTACTGGTCAGTATTCCAGCAGCTAACTCAGTCTGTATGTGAGTGTGTGTGTGTGTGTGTATATGTGTGTCTGTGTGTGTGTGTGTTTGTGTGTGTGTGCGTGTGTGTGTGTGTGCGTGTGTGTGTGTGTCTGCTTGATGTGTCAGGTTTTGAACCAGTGAGTGGTAGAGTTCAGAGGGCTTGTCTGTGCTCTCTCTGTGGGCTTCTTTCTGACATGACAGTGAAGTGACAGCGCCAAAGCACAGACACATCACTGACAACTAAGGTTAGACTGATAAATGGGCCCAATATTGGCTTTTACAAAAAAAAGAAAAAATATGGGCTACATCTGTCAGTGTTATCCTCAATTAACACAATAAATATAATGTACTTTAATGAATAGCATACATATTGTAGACTTCATCAATAATAAAGTAGTCCTTGGGAAACCCTTAAAACACAAATTCTGATGTGCCATTAATATGCACACTATATGTTTGATTAGTATAAGTATTAGGTGGACAAAAAAACATATACTTAGTATACATATCTTTCAAAATCTTGACTATCAACAGCTTCAGTCAAAACACCTTGGTATCGGACCCCAGGCTCCAGGACATCAGTGAACGAGGTGAACCCTGGCAGTCACAGAGCGATCAAACCTTCCCGACTTCTATCCCCATGGAGTCTTAAAGCAGAGAGATCAGTGGTGCAGCACATAACCACATCTAACACCACCTAATACTTGATGTCACCCTATACCAACTTAGTTTTATGTATGTGTGATGATGTGGTTTTGGAAATGGTCAAATTTAAAGGTACCCTGTCAAGTTTTTGGTGCTCTACAGCAATGTATCGATGAGCTGGTGCCTATTGTTTGTATGATGTGTGTTATTGCAACATCCCTGGTTCAAGCCTGTCTGAGGACCTTTGTTACATGTCATTCCCATCTATTTCTACCCTCAGCCTGTCTGGTCCTTGTTGTTAATTTGGTAATAAAGACATTACATATCCAAAAAGAAAAAAAACAAAAAAGCAAATGTGCTCCACAACTGCAGTGGGCAGTAATTGTGTCACTAAATCAATTACTGTAGCAAGACCAACATGGCAATATTAACATTGAATAGTGGTTGGACCCTACTGGAAGTGCACAACAAGCACACTCTTCATTTGATCAACACTGAGCGACAATGTGTAAATGCAACAGTGAGTGTGAAGAACAGTTGAATTCGGCAGCTCACAGTGTTATGATGGGACTTGAACTAAGCCACAAAGTCATGTGACAATAAGGGCCTTACATGTTTATTGAATTGTCTAATAATGTTTGAAGCCTCCTCCTCCCAGACCTTTCCAAATTTGTATTTCAGCAGACTAAGCCCAACAATTGTTTTGACTTTCTGAAACAGACAATTATGTCCACTTCACACAGATGTGCAGAGATTAGTAAGTAGACTTAAACACTTATGCCTTTGGTCAGACAACACAATGTACAACCTGGTTGATTTCTAGCAAACTGAACCATAAAGAGAGAGAAAGACTTTAACATTTAGCATTTATACACTTGGATTCAAACTATCAACAGGTGGGTTTAGTGTCTCTCTCAAAAACACCTGATATGGAAAAAAACCTGATACAATAAGTGCCCTGCCTTGAAATGGTTAGTAAAAATATAGATAATTTAACAGTGAAAAAGAACTTAACAAGGTGATCAGAGTATCATTCTGCATTAAGTCTTAAAATCTCTACATAAAATAAGAAAATGATGTGCCAATGGTGAGAATGGTGAGAAAAATGTTGTTCTGAAACAACGCTTTAAGACTATTTTACATTAGACAACCTGTTAAAAACAAAAACAAAACAAAAAACAGGGAAGGTAGGTTATTATACAATCTGCAAAAAAAACAATCAGCACTTTTAAAAATCTAATTTTATAAAAGCTTGAATTTAGGCACATTAGTAGTGGACTGGGGTTTCATACTGCCACTGATGTGGAATTAAGATGAATAAAAAAGTGGGTTAACAATTGTATTATTTCTCATCTGTGGTCATTTTAAACCACACAATACTTTCACAAAGGCATCAAATGATGTGCTTTATTGTTCTGAAGTCCCTGTCTTCAAATAAGTTTCTCAACGCTGGGACCACTGGCTAAAGTACACCATATACAGATTTATTTCAGCCAGAGAGGATGATAAATTATTCTGTAAGGTGTGTCTAAACTGAGTTGAGGTAGGATCGCCCTTCTTTCATAAGCTTACTGTCGGTGTCTGTTGTGAGTGACATGATGGAATATAATAGTGTATGTCAATGCTAAGCCAGGAATATGAAATGGGGAAAAAATGCCTACACTGTCTGCATAGACATGCAGCCGCACTGTAAGGGCTTGACAATATATTGCATAACAGTTCATGCATAAAACATTAAGCTTTGCATATGTAATGCACACACAGGAAGGCAGACATATGGTGTAACCTCCTATTTCCTTTTTTTGGCCAGCCAAGAGCCACAAGCAAAGCTTATGTACTGTATGTGCATCCATGCCCTTATGTGCAAATGTCAGACAATATGCCTTTCTCGGAGACCTGCTTAAGTTGCAATGTTTTTCTCTCCCCTGCTCTCTTTTCTCACTGTTTCTATGGCTCACGTTTTCTCTCCACCTCATCCCCTCTTTGGATCACAGAGGAAACCAACAGACTCAGTTCAGTACATGTTCATCAAGTTGGGGTTTGCAGAAGACTCATAGGAGAGAGGATTAGGGTTTAGTAGGCTGCAGTGCGAGGGCAATAGCACGGGGGCGAAGACACAACCAGAATCATGTTCGCTTTTAGCGCAGCACATGTGAGCTGATTAAAAAAAAGTGGGGGTGGGGGTAACGTATAACATTAAAGGCAGCCAGAGTTTCCTTCAAGTGTTTTTTGTGAGTCACTTTGTTGTCTTTTTTGAAACCAGATAACGATGTAAAGGCCACGAAAGGAGTTTAAAACTTCAGGCCATTCGAGCTGAAGTTTGGAGTGGGAGGATGAAAAAAAAAGATCTTGACAATCATTAAAAGTGGGAAAAACTTCAAAGTGAAACTTGAAAAATTGAGATAGTTTCGGGGATAATTATGAAACTTAGAGCTGAAATTTGTCCCATTTTTCAATGGGCCCAAGATCCAGATTCTTCCTTCCTCCGCCTCCCTGTCCTCGAGTTCACCTCGTCGGCTTGTTTTTCCCAAGCTGTCCTTCTCGTTACCTAGCTAATCCCAGCCACTGTCAAGATTTAAATGCTGCTTTCAGCGTGTGCCATATTTTCAGCATTCAGCATTCAGCATTCAGCATCATTTCCCCGAGCCAGAGAGACAAGGAGAGAGAGAGAGTCAGGGCGGGGGGGGGGGGCTGGATAGGAGATAAAGAGACACACTCCACGGATTACACACGCACATACACACATAAATATACACATGCAAGAACACATTGTATGAGCCTCTGTTTAATTAGCCCGGTGGTTTATCAGGGTGATCAGGAGTTCAACACAGTAAAGTTTCCTGTAGATAAAACAGTGTTTGGGGATGCCGGGCCTAATGAATGCTGAGCCGCACAGAGGAGGAGGAGGTGGAGGAGGAAGAACTGAAGGAGATGAGAAGAGGGTTCTTCAGTTTAATTGCTTACCTGATACTTTCACTTCCTCCTTATCTCCTTCTCTCATCTATTACAGCAGATGAGAAAATTGCCTCTGACAGACACATCCAACACAGAAATGCTTTCTTTTATTTGCCAGGAAAGAGTTGAAGGTTTATGATGACAGTTTAACTGAGATAGCAATTGGCAGTGCCTGCTTCCACCATTTACATCCAAGAGATGTTTGTACTGAGGGAGAGTCAACCAGTACAAGTTAATTGAGGCAGCTTATTATATTTTCTATTGATATCCCAATGCCTTTCACTTGAGCTTCCAAGGATATTTTCTCAACCAAATTCATGTTATTAGGTTTTTCATGTCAGTGTGAAGCAGTGTCCAGCATTAGAAACATAGACATAAACTTAGAGAAACATGAGGCGCGGGTTGAAGTTACTACTTCTTAAAGTAGGGCAACCTCCGTTGTCATGGCTAAAACAATAACCAAAGGGTCAAGGTTAGGGGACTATGGTAGTTATGGGATTTTTTTTATTTTTTTTATTTTGTTAACGTTCTCAACTAATAGTTGGAAATAAAATGAACAGTGGTTTCCTGTGGCAAAGTTCACTGCTGGGATCTAGCCAGGGGCGTTGGCTGGACTGTTAACCATCAGGGTCTGAGCCCAGATTTTTCTCCATCAAAAAACTTTTTAAAACATACTTCTAAATAAACTGTTTCCATGCTTTTGTGTGGGATATACATTGCCTAAAAATTGTGAAAATTGGAGAAGGAAATAAGGGTTTGGATTTGATTTACCATATAATCTGCACATGAATATTCCAGCCACTCGAATGTCTCAAACCAAAATGAGCATCATATCAGATACCTTCTACTGTTATTACTAGGCCTACATGATGGAAAATCCTCAAAACCCATAATGCAGTTGCAATTTCACAAATGAAAGTTGAAAATGTCCAACCACTCAAAGTGACTGAGTAAACGTTCATAATTTGGTTGAAAAATCATTGCTGATACTTGATATGAACCACATCAGCTATCACTGACACTGGACTGATGTGTGTGTGTGACACATCTTTAGATGTTATTTCCTAATTTAATCTGACATCTCTCGTGAGTGAGCCAACTTTTTGAACTCACTAACGTTAACAGCTCAGCTGGTTTTGTTTTATGGTAGCTGTCAGTGTATGACAAGATCAGAATAATTGTTGAATTGGTCATAAAACTTAGCTCGGATGATCACTGTTTGAAGGACCACCAGACCTATACAATATAAAACTCTGTGGCTATCTAATGCAAAACTAGGCTAGTTTAGCGTCACTAGCCAAATGGAGGCAAAACAAACACAATCAGCACTTTGGTATTGTGGATCTGGATTTGCACTGCCTGTATGATCTTGTTGCCCCATTGGACCTATTTTTAGTGATATCACTGCCTTCTGAGACTTCAGCAATTAGTTAGAACTGATGGCCCGAGCAATGAATATAATAACCCAATTTTAAGTAAACATCAGTTTTTTTAGTTTTTAAGTACAAGATTAAGTAAGTTTTGAATTTTGGAAAAACCCACACTTGAAACCTGCAATTGTCTTTTAAGAAACAGTCAGTAGCACCATCTTGACTCCACTTGGTTTGAACAGAGACAGTGAATCAAGATGCAGTTATTCAATAAAATCAGTGGATTGAAAAGAGTGATGCATTTCTTTTCATTAGAAAGCGTTAGGGTTAGGGTTAAAATACATACTTGTAGCATACATTATAAACTTTTGTCTAATTTTTTTAATAATTCTGCAATTCTAATATTTGGATAGTTGCTAGAGTGCAAAATGATGGGTCATACTTTTTGTGCATTTGTTGACATGAGAAGGGAAGTTTTATCAAGAGTGAGAAAGAAAGGAAGAAACAAGAAGACACACAAAAAGGAAATGTTGCTCAGGCACCTAATGAATGAATACCTGGGGGTGTTGTTTCATCGATATTGAATTTAAGATTCGTATCAGCATCATATTTAGTTGTATCCTTTGTTTGTGAGCAGTAAATTATGCCACCCCCTGTCACACTTGTGTCCACACAGTTCTGTGATGCTTCTTGATGATATGCTAAGTCTCTGCCAACTTTTACTGAAAGAAAATTAATTCAATGAGGTAATTTGTGGCAGAACAAGCACCCCAATTCGCCCCTGCCAGCAAGTAGGATCATTCCCTCCCAGTTATAATGTAATCACATCCAATTAGGGGAATGACAAAGCAGTCTTCAGCATTTCAACGGGAGGGGAAGTGTCATCTTACCGCCTCTGTGTTCTTGGGGATAAGCTAGCTCTATCGTTCCTTTTCGTCCTGCCAGTGTTTTCCTCCAAGAAATTTCACTTTCCAATTTTCCTCTGGCTGTCTGGCGAAATCATCAGACAGCCCAGCAAAGAAGGAAAAAACTCTAACCATATTGATTATTCTTCTGCTGGAGAGGAACGCTAAGATTGTGATCTAGAGGAGGAAAGACATAAAGGCCTGGGAGTTGGTATAATATATATAATGTAATAGCATTGTAGGGTGTTTTTGTTTTTATCATTATGATGGGGAGCAATTGTCAGGAAAAAAAGGGGAAAAAAATTAACAAAATGTAAGGAAACCTTTTTTTAATGTGCTGCAATCTAGTACTTTAATGAGCAACACATAATGAAAAGACAATAGTCTTTTTTTATTATTATTTTGGCCCTAGAATCTTACTGTTAATGGTAACATTAAGTTAAGGGTAGTGAGGCAATACTCACTACTTTTCTTTTTTAACAAATATTTAGTCCATCCTTCAAGGGTTTCCATGAAGGTCAATTAATTTTCTCTTTTAATGTCCAAGGTTTCATTACACTAAAAAGTCAAAAGAACATTAAACAGTAGGAGAAAAACAGAAGTATGAGAGAGAAGGCCAATTGAAATCAATTTATTACCTTCTTCAGAAAAACAATGCCCTCATTTGCATTACAGCTCTTAAGTATCATTTTTAAAATTAGGAGAGAGCCACAAAACCATGGCAAGAAGATTTCACCCAAAGTAAAAAAGGATATTGACTTCAAAAACAGCACTATAGCAGTATAGAGACTTTGATGAGCAATTCACAAAAACAGCCTTTAAATCTTGAGATTCCTTTCAGACTCAGAACTGGCGCACAGGGAAGAGAGAAAGAGGCAGCCAACGTACACTGTCTGCTTCCAGCACTCAGTAGGCAATGAGGACACACGCACACACACACATACATGGTCAGGCAAACACAACAAAAGAGGAATGTGGATTATTCATGAGTCTACGATATTACTGAACAGCTGGATTGAAATATATGGACTAGAACACACACACACACACACACACACACACACACACACACTCACAGCACTGGCCCGGAAAGTGGTATTATTGATGTATGTGCTCCTCTCAGCACATTCAGTTCATGAACAACCCCGGCCAATAGGGGTGCTGCTTGGTAAGACTTTAGTGACCCCATCTGGCAGGGGATTGGTCAAAACTTGGAGCAAAGGAGAGAGGTGTATGAAAAGAGACAGGCCACCCACCAACAACAGCAGTTCCGATTGGATAATCCACCGCTTGGTCCAATTGTTAGTCATCTTCCTGAGTCAAAGAAGTTGGTCTTTGTTGTTGAAGGGTGTCTTGGTAGCGTGTGGGCTTAAGCGTGCTGCAAGGAGGAAATTGAAAATTGCTGATCTCTGTCTGGCGAATAAGGAGCAGCAGCCCACAGCAGGCTGTCAGCTTGGTTTTGCCACCCACTCTGACAGCTCTGCCTCTTCAATGGAGCGCAGTTTCACTGAGAGTGAATATGGGGCCTTCGGCTGGATCTGATCTAAGATTTCTGCCTGTTTTGATGTGGAGTCACATGTGGACAAGTATGTATGCAAGCGGCATTATGTGAGGAAGCTGAAAATGTACTGTTTCTACTTGTTTACTTTCATATTCATATTCAAATGTGTGCTCATGTTAATTCATAGAGGTTCTTTACTTAGGAGAGTGACTTTGTAAGGAACCTTTATTCAAGGCTATCTGACTTGCGAAATAAAAATCTAATCATAACAACTGTGAAATCAACACAAATTAACCGTTATTAAAATTTAGAGTTATTACTTCTTCATTAGAACCTCTCGTATATTATTAAATGTTTTCCACAGTGCATAAAATCCTATACAGAACCATGGTGCATGGTGCTACGGAAACCAGACCTGGGAATAACGGCCCCTGAAATCTTCACAAGATAAATCTAAAGATTAATTAAATGATAGGAAAGAAGAAATAAACATATTTCTGCTGCACCAAAGAAGAAATATGATTTTGAAATAGATTTTTTCGTCTTTCTTCTAATTTTTGTATAAAAAATTACCCTTTGGTTTATAGATGTTAATTTAATGATTTGACATGTATGATCTTAGAGGATAATGTTAACTATTAAGGGGTTACAGCCAAGCTTAAGAGCTGCAACTAAAGTCTTTAAACAATCCCAAAAAAATATTTACTTTTAATGTACATAGCAAAACTATTCCAGTGTGTCTGTTACATATACTGTGCATGTACTCTCATGTACATACATTCCTACTACATGTATGCATGTGTATCTGAAGGTTAGTGGTATGGACCATCCGGCCTGTGCAGTTAGCTGACGCTGTGACTCGGCTGTGGATCAGGAAAGGTTGTCTGAAGGTAGAGGAAGGATTAGAGCACTTCAAAGCAATGCTCACTTCTAAGCTGGCTGATGCAAAATCCGCTTTGTGTAAACGGACAGCCAGCACTCCAAAAAATCCAAGCCCAGAGCTGAGGACAATTCGACTGTACTCTCAATACAGACATTACTTGAAACAGACTCAACTTGAGCACTTGTGCGAATATATACGCACACTTTCAAGAATAAAATGAACAAACTCTAACAGAAATCACATCAAATTATATCACACACACAATAACATTTTTGCCAATGTTTCATAATGACAGCACTGTCTTTTTTAGATTAAAGCCTCAGACGGCTATTATTTTATACTGATTTTTAGCATATCTTTACATATCAAAATTTGAATAGAAGACATTCAAGAGAGCTTCATATATTTGGTGTTTGCTTGTTGCATAAGGGCTCTTTTGAATAAATTGAACAATTTTAATTCAATGTAACTTCCCATAGACACCCAGTAAAGTTAAAAAAATACTAGTTACTCCTTTTAAACAAACTTCAATATATTTATTATAGTATATTGTGTCATATTCATATTATATTATATATATATTTTTAAATGTAAGTAAAAGGCCAGAATTGGTCCATAAGAAATTCAGATACACGGGAGGGATGGCTGGAGCTCCTGGCGATCTGTGTAGTGATATTAAGACGAGGAGGTGGGAGGGTGATGGAATGACCGTGGTCAGACTACAGCAGGCAGCAGGGCCGCTTCGGTAACTCCTAAATCACCGGGAAACCAGACCACTGCTGTGATGGATGTGCGTGGCACACCCCGGATCAGGAAACCTCCAATCCGCCAGCAATGTTTCAATATGGACACACTGGGCTGGGTCGCACACACAAAAAACACACACAAAGATGCATTCATGCAAATATACATTAACACAAAACCACACGCAGAGACGCACACACAGTGAAAAAGAGCCAGCAGGCAGAAGCAGAGAAGATTTATGTGAGCAGAGGTGCTGTGGTCAGGTGAATAGATTGGTTAGCTGGCAAGGTGGGTGGGTTCTATTGCCTCAGTGGCCAAGATAAACCTTCTAATCATGGCAATAGGCTTTATGTCAAAGAGAAATCACAAGTCTTCTGCTGAATGGTGGGATTTTCATTTGAGTGTGAAGAAAGGCCATCTTAGCTAACTTTACCTCATTCATCTGTCACTTTTTCTTTTTTTTCTGTCAACAGAAATATTGATGTCAAGGAAAATACCAATAGACTGGTAGAGGGGGTTTAGATTTTTTATCATTATTATTTTCTTGATTGATGTATCAGAGTAGATAATCAAATGGAGTGACGAAAATGTCCTACAACATATAAAAAGCAAAAAATAATTACAAGTATAATTTCTACCATTTAAAAAATAATAAAAGGGAGAATGATTTTTAAACGGGTCTGAAAATATAACAGTATATTTTATGTATTCTTGGTGGTAAGATTTATTTGGGCATTCTCTTGATGTGGGTAAAAGAAATGTGGCCCAAAACATGTTGTCAGCTATTACTGAATGTTAAAAGATGAGGCACAAACAAGCTGGATGTTGCCCTCAGGAATCTGTGTTATTGCATATGGATTCAATATGGAGGAGAACTTGACGTTGTCCATTCTGGGTGCATGTTGTGTTTATCCACAACAGATTAGATTTCAGCCAGAGGATCCCTGCCAGCTCCTCTCCTCTTATTCCACGCTCTGCTTTTTCAGCCGCAATAACTGGAAACTTCTTTGTGCAGTAAACTATCCCGTCCGGTTCAGGAAAGTTCCCATAATTACTGTAGAGCCACAACAAAAAAGGTTCTCCACTGCACCATAAAATGATTCTTTTGGTCTGTACCATAAGTGAATCATCAGTAGGAAGTGAACCTTTATATGGTTCTCTGTAACACCCTGTGCATATTTAGGTATTTATTGTGATTTAAATGACATCTGAAGAATCATTGACAAACTGTCACATCTGGTCAGTGTAAAAGCATTTTGGATAAATCTAACAACCATCTTACTTAAGAGTTCTAATTTTTTTAAAAAATCATTTCTAAGTTACTCTTACAAGAGTGAAGAGCAGCCAGGCTGAGATGGGATACAAAATACTGATGAAGCCGACATATAGCACTGACCAATAACCTCACATACTTAGAAGATGAACACATCAATGTTAATTAAGTCAGCATAGCTTTTAAAATGGGTCATTGTCATGATCCACATGTTATGTTGACCTGTGTGGGTTAAGCTCTAATGAAAAACTTAAATCAAATACTTTTGCAAGAATAGAAGGACTGTATTGGGTTAGAAGCACTTTTTCCAGTCATAAAAATGAGTAGCTCCATAAGAAGCTTTAGCAAAAGGCAATCCCATAATTACATATGAAATGAAGGATGAAATGAAAGATAATCTACCTAAACTCAGTTTTGTACATATCATTTTACTTACTTGAATATTTCATCCACCTTTTAAATCTGTTATAGGTTATAGTTTTAGTTTGTCTCAGTGGTAATTTACCTGTGATGATCCCCAACTGGAGGTGACAGATCATCTACTTATTAATTCCTCTGTAAACTAATGTGCATAGGAGTAAGTTTGTGCCACAGTTTTTCTTAAGTGTGTGTTCAGGGTGTAGAACCCAGCCTGTCTGTCCCACCATTCTGAACTCTCTGAGACAGCTGGCCACTCGAAAGCAATCTGAGAGATCACTGGGCGTGTCGTCCTATTTCTCTTCATGTCAGGCCGCAGAATGAAGAAATCCATGGGATTAGTGCATGGTTTGTATTTGCTGACAGACTGGTGACAGGCCAGATCGAGAGGCTGGGTTTCATATTCAGTGTGCCACACCCGTTAGACATATGCTCTATATTTGGCCTTTTAAATCATTAACAAATGCATATTCAAGGAAAACACTTTAAAACCTACAGCTTTTTCTTGCCCAAAATGATTGGAAACCCCATAATTCTCAGCTGCTATGAATTTTTCATGACCAGATGTGTAAGAAGCCTTTACAACATTACATGAGTTGAGGACTAAGCTACTGCAGTTACTGTATGCCAATTTTCGTTTCCCAGGATGGCGACGGAATGTTCTGCGAAGACCCTCCCTACTCTGCTTCTGATTGGCTAGTACTCATTGCCTTCGTTGGTGGGGTTGGTTAGGTGTAGGCACGAGGAGTGAGATGATCAGGGTTAAGATAAGAATACCAGGGTCAGAGCCAATCAGACGCAGAGGGCTTACTGTATGAGTATCCAATCCTCCATCACAGACAAAATTTAAAATTAAAGAAGATTTTTTCAATATTTTTTTCAGACTTCCTTTTTCAATTTTCCTTTAATGGATTATATGACAGTGAATGTTTGTCATTATTTTTAGGCATTTGGGCCTTCGTTGATAGTTTAATGGTGTAAATACAGATAGGAAACATAGGTAGATAGATATGCAACAAAGGTCCTCGGTTTTAATGGAACCGGGGACCTTGCAGTCATATGGTATGCATTTAAACCACTAGCAGGACCCCCCCTAAAAATAAGGGAAAAAAACAAGATCACAGGGCGATTCATCAGTCCTAATCTCTGGCCTTGGTACTTTCTATTTTTTCCTCCTATTTTACTTTGTTCCACTTTTACGTTGTGCTCATTCTTAAGCAACACAAGTTATATACGTTTACAATGAGTTCAGCTGTAAAAATGTGCATAAACAGTATGTACTGGAATTTGCACATACTGAGGAAATATTCTACATTTCCTCTTGGTTAATTTTGCTGCCAAAATTCTTTACGGAGTTGGAAACCACATAAAACACATTTTTGAGATGCCACATGTCATATTGATGACAACATATCAAAGAGTAATTATACTAAATGTGATTTTAAACAGTTGCAGATGTCACTTTGTATGATATTGATCCATTGTGCTGCTCGGTGCTCTCTGTGTGTACCAGCAGGTAGGCAGCACCAAGCTTTCCCTGAGTTAGCGTGTGCATGGCTGCATTGATTAGGTGTGACTACTCAGGTCAGGGGCCAATTTGGGGTCGACAGAGGGTCAAGCGTGTTGTCCAATAAAACAGCGGGACCTCAAGACCGGATCCGGCTGGTATCCTGGCAACGGGCACCACCCCCCTAACCCCTCAAGCGAGCCATGAGAGCACCAGTCCAGTGGTGATTGAGACTGCAGGGCTCCATTCTCTTTTCATCAGCTTCTATTCATCTGTTCCTATAACTTGGCCCAGATGAATTAACCTGAACAATAGAAACAAAGGGTCAGTAAAGCATTTGCCATTGTCGACACAAAGAGCAATTAAACAGAATGTTCAGTCTGCACTTTTGGGTGCAAACAATCTTAATGTGTAACATTCATGGCCATATTAAATAATACAAATTATACTGTTCTGTAGTTCCTTTTTACTTGGAAAACTGTGTTCCAATTTGATGGTAAAACAACTACACACAAAGGGAGGCAAGGTGTGTTTGAAAGAATATGGGGATCTTTTACTATATTTATAAAAAGTTTAGATCTAACAGAGGATGTAGAGAGTGAATAAAACTGATATACGTGATAGCTTAATTTTTGCTGAAATTGAGAAAGGAAAAAGCCCTAATTTTCCTTCATATCTATAATTGTATTTGTCTGAGAAGATGTTGGTTCAGTTTGTATATGTTGATATGGTGTGTTTGTATGTATTTGATGTAAGCTTACTTATCTTGAAAAACGTTCAATAAATATAATGTTGGGGGGAAAAAAACTACTACACACACATGCTGTATTTATAATGTTTTCTATGCTTTTAAAATAATTTTGACGACGATCAATCAACTCAAAATAGTTGTAGACTGGTTCTCTGTTGACTAATTGCCTTGTTTTTAATGTTGAATACATGAAGGCTGTTTGTTTTGTTGTTACTGCCATGTTAAGTGTAATTTTGATTACACTTAATTCTATTATGTTTTGCTATTTTTACTGTTTACCTTTGGGGAAAATAAAAATAATACTAATAATAAAATATTTAAAAAAGAGTTCCACCTTGGATGTGGTGTGTGTGTTTATTTGAGTATGTCTGCTCAGTAATTTCCGACTTAAATACATAGTTCAGATTTTTTTGAAGGGGGTTGTGTGAGTGTATTACTTGTAGTAGATTTGGGTCAGCACGCTCCCAGTTTGGAGAAGCAAGCAGGAGTACTGGCACAGAAGCTAAGCAATACGTAGCCAACAGCAAAACGTATTTTAGCCACATAAATAAAGGCCCAACTAACAAATCATTACCAGTTTAAGTATACACTGTATTTAGTATTTTCACTAACATTCCCTTTGGTGCTACATTTTCTCAACTATAGAACTAACATATAACCCTAACCCTAACCCTGTATTACACCGCAACAGCACTTTCCGGCCCAAACAGTCAATCTGCATCGTGATACAGTACGCGTGGCATGTGTAGGAATACAGAAATAGAAGAAAAAATGTAGTGGCAAAAGAAAGGGCTGTCTGACAGCAAGGTAAAGTGATGGAAATATTCTAAATATTATGTATACTTCAACTGAAATTGATTTATTTATTTATTTATTTTTGGTGGGCCTTTTCCACTTCAAAAAACCTAAACTATGTCTTTAAATGTCACTGAACTTAATGTGACCTTATCGGATCACGGACCAATATCCTCAGGCAGGATCACAAAGTAAATTCAATGCCACACCATCAAAATGCCCCACTGATGTGTTTTCAAGCTATTCACATTAGTCATTATATTAGAATAACATATGACTTGGTATCTAATAATGTCAAGTGAATTACAAAGTGATTTGAAATGAAGAGGAGTCAGCGATTCCAGGATTGCATGCTTAGATGAATTCAATAAACCTGTGTATACTGTAATAGGAAACCACAGAAAAATCCATACTTACCACATCATCTGATAAAAATGTCTGCTTGCTGCTCTGCAGGACTCTGTTAAATCTATTAAAATACTTTGTTCTCTCGCTAATTCAAAAGAAAAAAAGAAAGAAATGCTGATTATAAAAGAGCATTAACAGACAGATGACTGATAGATCATCTTGCACCAATGAAACACCATGAACTGTAAATCATTAACATTGTGTGTCTGTATGGACAAAAATATGAGGAACAGAATAAGGGAAAACATATTTTGAATTATATTTCCATACAGAATGTTGAGTAAGTCGGAAGAAGAGAACTAAAGGGTGTAAAAGGAAACTGCTGATTTACAGTATAATATCAGTATAATATGAGTATTTATTTACATAGTAATAAAAATTCTAAAGTGTTCTCTGGCTCTAGAGGGAGCTGTGAAAAGTCTCAGCAAAATGATCTGCATTACTATGATCTTATTTAAGCTTGTCTAACATTGTCAAACTGAGAATGTTACACTCATTTTTGCAATGATTATCTGAATTGTATGTTTTTGTGTGTTTTCTTCTTCTTTTTTTCAGATTTATTTAAAATACGATTTATATACATATTTGATAAATAAGGCTTATGGATAAACAAACAACATCTGAAGTAAGCTGTTAATATTTTGAAAACGCTCAACAAAAGTCTGAAAAGTGTTTTGCACAACTGTTTCTCAAGATTCTCGCTTTTTTTTTTAGATAAATTATATTTTTCTCAAGTCTCAAAATATTGATATTGAAAAAATAAATAAAATATTGATATATAACAGTGAAAAGAGTCACTCATCAGTTGAACAGATGATAACTCAAAGATGTACAGTATGTGTCACAAGTAAAAACTGGTTCTCTTTAAACCTTAATCCTACCAACTGGGGTACCCACAGACCCCACAGGTATACTTTTTGTCATATTTCACAGATGCTTTATTCTATTATTCAATTTTTTGTGACTTTGTCAGTTGATTTGTATGCAATGACTTCATATAATTATTTTCTGTTTTAGAAAATTAGTGCTTTTTTAAAATACCAATGTAATGGGATCCTGGGGGAGCCGAGTCAGAAGCACCCAAAGCCGCAGTTTTAACATATGGAACTATTAATTGAGCTCATGTTTGCCATGGGTCCTAATTTAAAGTATCAGTCACTATCAGGGGGTAGGGGCACTCTGTCAGGGATGTTGAAGGCTTTGTGGAAAGATTGTACTTGGGATGAAAGCTGCATTTGTATTGAAGAAAAGCTTCTTTCTTTTTTTTTTTTTCTTTTTTTTTTTACACATTATTCAAATTAACTGTAACTTTCCTAAAAAAACTTTTTGTTTTTTGTTTTCAGATGACATTAATTGAAAAGGTAGCATTTTATTATAAGGGCTGTTTCTTACAGTAGTTTATTCTTGTTGTCCCCAGGGAAACCAGTCAGTAGTCCTTGTATGTTAAATATGTTGGTATGATGAATGTTGGGCACAATGGATATTTAAGAAATGTCATTAGTTAATGTTAAATTATTATTATTATTATTATTATTAAATAATTATTTTAACGTAATCAACATCACTGTACATTTCGTTGTACATTTTGTGCTTTGGGTAACACAGTGAAAACATTTCACAAACAACTTTTACACAATGAAAAAGAAAACAAGAAAGAAAAGCAGAATAAACAATAACAACTGAATCTATTGACAAATGCAGTTGTTTACTGTCTCCGACAACAGAGAACATCACTGAAAGTCAGCACACAAGAGGACAATACAAATTAAATCAAACATATAACAAGATATTTCCCCCTTCAAACAGAGTGTACTCATCTTTACAGCAACATTCAACTTTGTTATGAAGAAATAGTAATCCACTGAGCATTTTCCCTATACATGCAATACAATACAGCCTGTATTGATTTGATATCAAATCAACTTTCATTTATAAGCATGAGATGCAGTAATGATAATGCTGAATGGTCTTCATAGCGACAAGCATCAGTGCGGTACCTGTGAACACGTAGTGAGACGAAATAACCTATTTTTTGCTGTCAAATTTCCTCAGATGTATTTTTCTTCTTTTCAATGAATGCCAGCAATGCAACGACACCACTGCTGAGTAGAGTCCTTTGTGAGTGTATCTAGCAGCATGGCAGCATGTCAAGTGTACAAGTTAATACATCCTTACCATGAAATACAGGCCTCCCTGCTCTGTAGCAAGTTGTTCAACACAGACCGTCAGCAGAGAGCCCTTCCAGGATACCTCCAGGGACTCCTTGGGAGAGGCCCAACCGAGTAGAAGGCCCCGCCTGGTGGATCGGGACCATCCATCCCATGGATAATGACACTAATGACTGTAATGTGTGTCAAGTGGTTTACACAGCGTTGACTGCAACTTATCCAGACAGTCCTTTCTTCCCATACACCTCCATGGCTGTAAGTAAGGCTGGTCATCCATGGTGTGCATATCATGTGTTTCTATGTGTGTGTGTGTGTGTGCACACTCACTGGAGGAGTTACTACATCTGCATAAAAGCTGTGATTTGCACTTCTGTATTCCAAATATTTGCTCTCCCTGTAACCGATAATGATGATTATGTTCTCCCAGTTTTCCCAGATTGCTGAGAATAGGTGTGTGCGTGACTGAGTGTATTAACATGCATATGTGTGCGTGTGTGTGTCTGTCCATGTAAGCCTCAGTAATTGGGCCAGCTCGGCTCTCCCTTGGAGCCCCTGGAGGTAGAAAAACTCAACGTGCCATTACATCCTCCTCCTCACTTCTTTCATTCAATTCGTCACACACCTCCTTTTCTCCCTGCAAGTGTTTGCACCTGTGTGTGTACTGTCTGTGTATGTGCATGTGTGTGTGTGTGCATGTGTGTGTGTGTGCGTGTGTGTGTGGTTGAGTTGACAAGTTTGTTGAGGGTTGGTGTGTCTTCATATGTGGTGTGTGTGTGGGTTTGTGTTTGTGTGTGTGTCTCATAATGAAGCCATATGGCCTGTCTGTTAGTATGCGAGCTGCCAGCACTGGGAGCTGTGACGCTGGCAAAGAGCGCTGAGATGAGAAGTGATTGGCATACTCCTGTCTTCTTCTCGTTTCTCCTCTCTTTTCCTTTCTTCTCCCCTACTTGGGTTTCTTCTTTCTCCTCTGTCATTTATATTATATTATTTTCTGCTCCTCCTTCTTCCTCCTGCTCTCTTCTGCCCATCCCTCTGTCTTCGCCTTGCCTCTCCTCTCCTCCCCTTCCTTCTCATCTCCTCATACGTACTTTTTGTTCACTCCTGCCCATCTGTGCTCTTTTGTTTCAGTCTTCTACTTCTTCTCTTTCCTGACAACTTATTTTCTTTTGTTTTCCTCTATACTTCTCCCCCCTTTACTTTACAGTACATTTCAACCCCTCCTTAGTCTTTCTCCTCTCCGTTCCTCTCCTTTCCCTCTATTCTACACATTAGTCCCTGTTGTTTTCCCTCACTCCCAATAAGATTAAGTGGTGTGAAACGATCCATTTCCACATTTTCCTGTGAAGCCCGGAGAGGAGACTGTGGCCTGACCTAAATTTACATGTTAGTGAGGGAATCTAGGTGACAGCACACGAAGGAGGGAGAGAGAGGAAGACCAAGAGATGGGGAGGGGGCTTCTCTGTCCATCAGGGACTTTCTTTTGATGAAACAAAAAGAAAATCTGTTCAGATAATGACTTCAAAAGTGAAAATTATTATTCCCAGCTATGTCAGTAATTTCTTTTCTTTTTTGTTCCTCTTTTGAGATAATATATCTGAAATATTGCTTGTATTAAATTTGGGTATAATATTATAAAGGGCTAATATAAATAAATAATGGCCTGATTAATGTAAGTAATTAAGAAAAACAATATTAAGAAACATTAATTCTTCCATAATCATTATAATCTTTAGTTTCACTTCACTTTAGATTGGTTGGATTGGTTGGTGTGTAAATCAATTATAAATGAGTCAAATATTAAGTAACTAAGAGTACTAGCTTCTGAATAATAATCATTATACATACAATACATATTGAATATAAAAGGTCAAAAATGCACACAAAAAATAAAAAATTAAAGTAAGTGTTAGAAAGATAAGTATCACAGTGAGTTATTGTGATGTATATCTTTAGAAAAATCATGGAATATAATTCAATTTTTTTATTTCAAGTATTGTTATACTTACTTGCATATAGTAGTTATTTTGAGATGTACAAGATCTTGCATTGTATTGAATGTTTGTGTTTTAAAGTTTTGTGATTTAACACATTTATAGTGCAGCAAACAGCTGAACTGTGGAATAAAAGTTTAAAATGTATTTGACAATATGAGGATACCAATGGTTAAAAGTGAAAGTTTTGCTACAGGACAACTCCATGTAATGCTGAAACTGTCTCTATATTAGTAAGATGAGGTTGTATCCTAGTTTCCCCACAATGTGTGTTTGTTTTTTTTTAATTACACAATATTGCTTTGTATTGTAAAAATATAACAATTACAATTTTTTTTTAAATCATGTAAATGTTTTTTATTAGTTTATCTATGAGTGTGTAGCAGCTTCACCATGCTTAGAGACTGTTATATCAGACAGAGAATCAATGTCCACGTAGTTTTAACACATCATCTCAGTTACTAAACTGGTTGCTAAATATCAGTAACACTTTTCAAAACATTGCAAATTATGAAGTCACTTTTGGACACTGAAGTATACTGAGAGTTGAGCAACTATAATATGACATTATATTATCAGATGATATTTAATGGGAATTTGCATATTTTAAGGTGATACAAGGATGTATTGTTTGTTTCAGTTATAATACCGAAATAGCCACTGGATGTGTAAAATGTTAAACAATACAAATTGTTTACCTGTTTAGTAAATAATAACAACCTTTAATTAAACCATACAGCAATTTTTGGTTTCTGTGTTAACTCTGATGCATTGGGCTGCAGTTAGATGTTCATCATATTCCATTAATAATCAGTATACTGTAGCTGGTAGCATAACTTTATAATTCTGATCTGATGACAGATTAATTGATGGGTAAATTAATGATCTATGTCCATTTCCAGTCATTTCCTACTCTATTTTATCACATGAAATACAATGTAAGGTGAACAATTATGTACCTTATTACATGTAGACAGAACAATATGTTGAAATGTGAGGATTTGATATGTTTTTCTTCCTTTGTTTTGTTTTTATTATAGTTTCTCCAAGTGTTGTGAAAAGCAAGAAAATAATTCAGTAGTAAAACTTTGTCCAGGAAATATCTCTCTCTGTTCCGTAATCTGTCCATCTCTGGCTCTCCTGCTTCCTCTATTTTTGTCTGCCATGTGTCCTCTGCAGGGAGAAGAGGAGGTAGACTCCTTCTGCATGCATGGGTGCGAGAGGAAGATTCAACACCCCTTCAGTTGCTGTGACACACATGGACGGCTCAGTTTTGTGTGTGTTTGTGTGAAAAACACTCACGCGACAGCACGAGACAGTTTGTCCCAGAGTCTCAGCTGAAGATGAGAGTGGGCCTATTTGTAAACTATTTGTTTAAATGAAACTGCAACGTGTGTGTTTCTGTTCCAGCTAGGTGGCATGAGTTAGGCCTCTGTGTTTGCCAGTGTTCCCGTATGTGGGATGGCAGCAGCTTGCGTGATCAGAACAAAGCAAGAGAGCATGACAGAAAATCCCTCAATACCCGGCCTTTAAAAAATGCAGGAGGCCAACGCACGCAGAAGCAAGTAAGGTAAATGTATAAATTATAGACCAAAAAAGTCTGCTTCAAAAAGAAGGAGAGATCCCCCACATGAGGCAGCAAACTTTATTGCATGTGAAGAGAGAGAAGCTGCAGCTGCTGAGTGTTTGCTAGAGTTCCTTCTCTCTGGGTTGCTAAATAAATGAGCCAGCACCTTTCTAATTAATGGACCGTGTAGAAGTCCACTAGTAAAAAAAACCCACAAAAAAATTCTGGCAATAAGCCAGAATGACTCGCATGAAAGGTGGCCCACAAAAAGCTGTAATATTTTCACTTTGTTTTCATGTATGCAGAACTATTTCCAGCAGATTTAAAGGTTAAATCTAAAGATTCTCTTTACATAGTTTTTTTGTTTTTTTAAAACTTCCTCAATTCACACTAAAAAGGAAGTCCAGTAATAAATATCAGTATAAAAAAATATTTTCAATAAAACATAAAACTAATTAAATCAAATTTAACAAAATATACATCATGCATATATCACAGACAATGACAAAATATCTGAACAAAGTAAATATTTTTGTGTTTTTAAGCAAAAATGCATTTGTTTTTATCTTGTCAGTATTTTCTGTTGCTAATCTATTTGCCCACATTTTTAAATTGTATTTCAGATTATTTCCCTCAACTAATAAATACAAATATCATGTTCATTAGTAAAAAAGTGGCCTTAATAGATATAAATTAGTTTAAATCTATGTAAGCACTAAAATCCTTTTTTCCCCGCAGTGAATAACATTGTAATTATCTGCATAATTACAATGTTGTTTTCTCCCCCAATATGTCAGCAACAGCATTTTTAGAGCTTTTATTCTTTATTTATTGTGTTGATTGTTCCATTATGTAGTTAACAAGTTCAATTATAGTGGAATTTACCACAGGGCTGCAGGGCTGTCTTTTTGATTGGGTTTCATAACAATCAGAATTTGTTATGCCATTACTTTGATTATATTTATGACTAAAACATAAAATATGTTTTCCATAAAAGGTTGTATACTCAAGTCAAAAGTTGCACAACTGTTCTTGACTGCTAAAGCTCAAAATGACAATATTCTGCATTTTATCAAGACCAGTTCTTTTAGAAAACTGTTTATACTAAACACACTAAATTAAGTTTTCCATGAGACTCTTTAAAGCACCTGTAAAGGGACCATGATGAAGGTCTTACTGAAGGTCCAAAGAGACAGAGCATAGAGACAGGCATCATTTTTAATCATAATTTAGATAATTCTTTGCAAATATATGTAAAATTCCAATGGGATTTAACTCAAAGAGGGAAACATTTACATGCCTTCTTTTAGGTGTTTAGCAGTATTATGTCAATAATCATGTTTGAGAAAAAATAATGAAAATAAATGAAAATGATATAATGTAATATAATAGATGCTATTTATCTTTAGAGCCTGTATGTGATTTTGAAGTGCTATTTTAATGCTGTAATTTGATTGTATTTATGGATTGTGTGACTGCATATGAGGACTGTACTGAAGTCACCTCATAGAAACACATGACCAAGGTTTCATGTCAGACTACCAAATGATGCAGCCGCTTTCCTTTTAAGCACTCAGGGGCAGTGTGTTATTTTGTGTAAATGTGCATAAAAGTGTGTGTTTTCTGTGTGTGTGTAGCACGCATGCGCATTCAGCCAGCTTCCTGGAGTCCTCTTTAAACTGTGCATCAAAGCATGACTAACAAGTCAGCACACAAGTCGGTCCTTGCCCGCCATGACATCACCGCGTCATCGCTGGGATTTAGACGTCGCCTATCATCACTCAGGCAGGATCTGAAAGTCAGGGTTTGCATGGTAACATAGTGTAGCAATCCACTTAGAGTGGTCGAGGCATGACATTATTACTACCGGGGATGAGGTGGTGCATCACCTCAGCTGGTCAACCCAAGTTAAACTTTTATTTGTGTGTCACACTTCCAAAATAAGCATATTTCAGATAAAAATAAAACTAAGGCAAAAAGAGATTACAAATGTAATACAACTCTCCCACTAGAACACTTCTGGACAAAAGAAAAATATATGTATGCTTTTATGTTAAATGTATTACATGAACATCACAAATAAATGCAATATAAAATAGAGACGGTACATATAAATAACACACTGAGAAAGCAGTCAGTAAGCAGGCACACAGGCTGTCATGTAACTTGATGCAGCTCTTCATTAGGGAAGTATACCACTAACTGAGGCATACTGATATTATCCTGTACATGACAGTGTATATTAAGGAGAGAGTGAGTACTCTATCAGGCCATGACTCATGACATTCAGCAGTAAAGAGCAGCTCACTCACAGAGACGTTTAGTCCACCCTGCTGCCTGAAGCTGGACACGAGATTCAGATTATAAACAAACAAACACTTGACCACAACTTCATTTTTTGTTCGGTTAAATATTGTACGGCAGCTCTTTGGTCACATATTTGTAGGTGCAAGTTGCAAAAATATTTGTTTGATACAAAAGGCAGTGAATTATTCAGGGATCATTTAATAATGCAGAGCAGTGAGGGGAGACTCAAAACCATGGCAGTGAAAACTGCTCAGCCCGGCTGCCTGGAAGCTCTTGCCACAGATACAGAATACGCCGTACAGTATGTATTGCCCTGTTTGTTTCTAATTGGCAAGCTTAGCTACTCCTCCTCCCAGATATACAGCCTTCAACTGCACTTCATTTTGAATATATATATATATATATATATATTTCTGTACATATATCCCATAACAGAACAAAGTAGAGGAAATGCAAATTTGTTCATTTTCTTTTCCCCTAAGCTGAAAGACCCCCGGATGAACCGAGAATAGCACACAACTCAGTAAAACTAAGTGCACAGATTGTGCTTGTGTATGTGTTTGCATTTATCTGAGGATCCTGCACATATCAGTTTGACGCACACATACATACCGCGCTATCGTTACAAAACAGCTGCACTTGTCATCCAAACAGAGAAGGCCCTAGAAAAGTAGAACTAAAGCTGAGATGATATAACATCCCCTCACAGACACACACACACACACACACACACACACACACACACACACACACACACACACACACACACACACACACACACATAGGGTACTGGATCTGTTTAGGTGAGTCACCACTTCTTAAAGCAGCAGTGGGTGGTTATGGCATCGGCTTTAAATAGACAGCATACAGCACGGAGTCAATCTGTAGAGTAACAGAGACTGGCAGAGAGAGAGAGCGATGGAGAATAAGACAGGGAACACAGGAACTGAGAGAGAGATTGAGAGAGTGTATTTGAGTGTGCCATGCTGAGCTGGAGGGCTACGAATCATCTCACATCCGTCATGGAGGCTGGTTGCAGGGTCAAACTCAGTACTGTGGCGAATGGCCCTGTTATCACGCAGCTTTACATTCGCTGCGCTGCCTTTTCTCAAAGGCAGCAAAACAGGACTGGAAGACAACCAAAAATAGAGACGCCCAATTAGAACTGCTCCCAAAGCTTTGATGGAATTAGCAGTGAAAGGGGGCTTGCATAACCCACCCTCCCAGAAAACGACAAAATGTGCAGACAGCATATGCAATGCTGTCCTATTTACTGGAAACGAGTCCTGGGTCAATTTTCTGGTGCCGTGAAAAAAAAATTACATAAACAAACTGTGCTGAGGGTAACTTCCTCTTTCTTGTTGTCCCTTTTTGTCAAGCACATTTTTGCTCGCTGTTACATTAAGTTTGGCCCTGTGAGAAATTGTCCAGGTTAGTTGGTGTGTAGCCTGCTGATATGCAGGTATGCATCCTGGTGTATATCCCCCACATCACCAGCAGCAGCCTGGTTGCCTGCCTCAGGCAATACAGTCAGCCATTGCAGAAAAGGAGTTTCATCAGGCTACTTTATATATAGCACTTTTTTCTTTGTTTTGTCTTTGTTTTTCAAGTTTTGTCTAAACTAAAACAATGAATTTGAGCAAAGCCATTGTTTAAAAAATGCCACCAAATGTTTTTTTCAAATAAGACATGGATTACTGAATGAATAGCAAAAAGTGTACACTTCTGAAAAGCTTTTTCTAATATATAATTAGATGAAACCCCTACTTGACATTTTTCAAGATGGTATTGTCAGTTATGAAGGTTATTATTATGGTTGTTTACAAATTACAAGTTTGCCTTTGCATTTTTGTGTTCTTTTGTTGTGGCTAATTATGCTTCTCATCACAGCAGAAAAGGAGCTTTTTTTCATCAGGTGACCCGCTGTGAATATAGCATTCTTCTACTTCTACACACACACACACACACACACACACACACACACACACACACACACACACACATGCACACACACACACACACACGCACGCGCGCACACACACACACACACACACAGTGCCAGTCTATCCCCGGGGGTTTGGTCATAGCTCAGCAGCCAATAGCTCAGCTGCTGACTGGTCTGAGTGGATGCACATCAGCATTCCAGCTGCACCAGGAAAAATAAACACTTCCAATATTCCAAGACCTCATCAGTGCATTTTCACCAGAGTCATCATGTTAATAGATCATAGAAGTTCTGATCTGACTTAAATATGACACATTCAAATGGGCATTTCTTGTTGCCTTACAACAAACAGAATGATGGATCTGGAACAATAAATCAACAATAAGTAAATCAATATTTCATTTTTAAAAAATGCTTAAACAAGCAGTAAAAAGGCTGCCACTTGTTTTGCTTTATAGAGTTCATTTCATGTTTCATGTCAAAAGGGATTTGAAAGGGTTATTAGAAAACCCAGTTAATTATAATTTCAACCCACTGTGTTGTAATTTCATTCGAAGTTCAAACAAAAACTGGCCAAAATTGGAGTTAAAGCAACAGCAGTCATATCAGCAAGGCGACTTGGTCTTTCAGTTTAACATATTCCACACAAATTAAACATAGGCCTATGTATAATTTCCAGTGGATCTGTTTAGTGCAATAATATGTTGCACTAAATCTGTGAAAAAAAGACTTATTTTTGAAAATCTGAAAAAAAAAGTATTATGGTGCTACTGGTCCATGACATCTCTGCTCACCCATTACACTGAATCCCTGCATGACCACTGCTAACATGACCGCTTATGGTCAATAATGGCTGGTTTATGCTTTTGATCATTTTCTGATCCATCATGCCAAATCCAGATGCCAATTACTGTCAGTCTTTTTGCTTATTTGTTTTATTTGTTTGTTTTTTGCCAGTATTTTGCATCTTTGAAAATGGCCTTTGGGGGACATAGACACTGAGATCAATGTAGATGTATACACCTTGTTAAAGGATAAGTCAAGAGATATTTTTCTTATTGGCAAGAGATCCAGTGGAAAGACTTAAACTGTGAACAGATTATATACCTGTAGTATTGCCTTGGAACACAAAGTCTGATATAGCGTATTCCTCTGTGACATAGACCTAGATCTAAAATAAACACATGAACTACATTATTTCACTGGACGACATGTTTCTTCATTATAAAAAAACATGATCACAATAGTTTATTTAGATTAAATTAGATTAGATTTATTCAACAAATTTCATCAATCCTGGTGATTTACATTCTCACTATCGTAGCATTCATTTGATTTTTTTGTATAATGTATAATTAAGACTATTTCATTAAAATCTCTCTCTGGTACATAAAAAAAAATAATAAAAAGAAAAAGAAAATACTTCAAGACAAACTCTAATAATCTTATAAACCGTAATTTTGGTCTTACCCCCTTGCCATTGTGAGAAGAGGCCTGGATGGGCCAAGGGAGAGGCCAAAGGCGCAGAGACAGAAAAAGAGGCGGATGGGAAAGAAAGAGATAGACTATGGCAGTTAATGGGTTAAGTCTATGGGACAACTCCCCTCCTGCTCCCAAGCAGAGAGAGGGAGAGGGATAGAGAGAGGCAAGCGATTGTTGGGAGCTTCCTCCGTACTCTCACTAAGTAAGGAGTCTGATGGGGGTGGTGGTGGTGGAGCGAGTAAGGGGGCGACAGAGAGCGCCGCCGAGCGTGCCTAATCAGACAGGACAGTTCCTGCTTATTATAGAACCAAGCATGGATAATAAAATCTGAATCAAACTGCCAGCTGAGAGCCACGAGAGAACCTCCTCCTTTTCAATTTTTAAAGTTATGGAAGCGCTTGACACTTGGGTGGATCAAATAACACCAGTTTGCGTGCAAATACTTACTTAGTGAGCCAGCACGACCCAAATCTGCGCAGCCGACACGCAGGTGAGTGGCACTGCAGCTTCAGCTAATTACACCACAGCCCCACCAACCCTCCACACCATACTCTCCACTCTCCCAGGACTACCACGCACCGCCAACTCACCAACTGTCACAATCACTCCCTTGAGCAAGCACAGTTCATTTATTTCCATTAGTTTTCATGAGAGTGGTGAGCGCAATGACAAATTCATGTTTTGGCTGCTGGGAACTGGTAGCAATCACGGAAACACCAAAACAGCCAAACACACTGTACAGGAGAGAGAGAGAGAGACTGGGGAGAGAGCAGAGAGGGAGAGAGACAGTAACAGCCAAGGGGAGGCTGGCAGCACTGTGTGAGCTGCAGGCCAACTTTGATCTCCTACAAATTACGCTCATATGCAGCTTATTTGCATTAGCAAAATACATTTTGGGGGAAATAGAATGCTGCTTACATTAAGTTTTTCTTCTGTATACCAGGCAGAATGTTAATTTGGAATATAGCTGCCAAAGTTTCAGTGCAAACAGGGTTCGAGTTAGGTGGGAGCCAGTGAGAGCTAAAGAGTAAAAAATCTGTGAGGGTAGGTAATATTTTACCAACAACCATTACTTTAATTACAAATAAAGCATTTTTAAATGTAGTGAGTATTATTTACATTAATGAGATAGATAGACAAAAAGGAACATGTTAAAAAAAAATATTGAATGACAGTATGGCTGCACTTCACCACCAAGCCACCATGGCATGCAATGAAATATTGCGCAAAGTCAAACTATGCCTGTTGAGAGTGTGCAAATGTTCAAACCCATTAGGAAGAAGAGGCCACTACATATATCAGCCAACTTTAGCTTTATAATATATTGAGTAGAGAGTAGTACAGGCTAGCTACAATGCTGCTGCTGCTGCTGCCAAGCATCTACAAACCTAGCTAGTTTCAGTTTGTTCTTAAAGAAACAAAAAACAGCTTTAGACAACCATGATTCACCTGCCATCATGACTGCTAGCACTAGCTTTGCTGTATGCAGGACTTGATGCTGCTGAGTGTGGGACCACCACCGCCACTTGGACACACGTTCACCTTGGTATGGACAGGGTATTTCTTCTAAAAAACCTAATTAGCATAGCCACAGACATTGTTGCCCTTCTAACCAAGAGACACACTGGACTCATAGCTAAACTGAAAAAGGATTTTCCTCGACTTCAGGCAGTTAATTGTCTCGAACATTGTTTAGAATAAGCAGTTAATGAATCCTTTAAATTGGTGGCAGGCTGCATTGAGAGTTTTCCTCTCAGAACTCTATTCTCTTTAACACCAGTCCATGAACAATGAAAGGGCAAGAGGACGCAGCTTCTGAATGGGACATACAGATTCTGAAAATTGTGTTTACAATGCGTTGGGTGTCCAACAGTTTCAATTGAACCCTGACTGACACAGGATTTTCAACTCTTACCCTTACTGCAAATGGATTTGTGCAGGTTAGCAGGCTAGTAGCCTATGGTTATGATATATTTAAGGTTAAGTTAGTCCAACTGATATAATTAAATTGGACGTCAGTGCTCGTTACTAGTTTGAAATTGGACTCAAACTTGGTCCAACTGTTTGCATATCCACCCCCCTGCCACTACTCCATGCCTGTATTTTTCATATTCATGACACATATTTGCTGCACATTATTATAGATGTCAATTCAGTGTAGCAATTGAGTAGCTGCAAGACTACTGTAGCCCTGAATGTGCACGGCAGCGAGGCTGCTCAGCAGAATGTGTTTGGTATGGTTGGTTACCATACACTTCAGTCAATATGGTCTTCATTTGATTTGTCTCCTAAAATTACAACTTTTGCCAATGATGCTTGTTTTTACTGACTTCCAGTGGTTTAACTTCTCATCTTGCTGCAGTTTGCACACTTCTGACCATACTTACCACATCCACCAGTGATGCTGGCTGTGGTCATAGGTGAAGCAGATCTTAAACTTTCAACTAGAGTGTGGTGACACAGCATTTCTTCCTGGTATTGACCCTCTTTAAACTTGTGCAGTCATATCAGAATTATCATACTTACCAGTTTATGATTTATAAATAGCCGATATATCCAACTTGGTACTTATTAATGCAGACGTGCTTGAAAACCTAACAAATACAGGTACCTCATCTCAACAAATGTCTGTCATACATGCTAATTAAACCCAAATGTAATGAATTAACTGTTGTATCATCAATGCACATTGTTTTTTAAGCCTAATGTGACTGACTCTGCAAACACATAATCCTCTTGAGTTGTCTGATGATGTGAGTGAGCAAGTCATAAACAATGGTAATCAATCCCATCCTTGCCATCCATCGCATACGACTCGAATGCAGCATTAGTGCCTCAGATGTATGATTATTTCCACCAGTCACAGTTGCATTCAAAATTAGATCCACATGGTCAAGAACTAAATCAATAACTACATATACAGCAGAGTATAAAATGAAATTCACTTAATCTTCACAAATTCTCGCAAGTAAATGATTTGAAGAAACCGCTAAGTGAAGTTCACTAAGTCAAGCCCAGCTCTGAATACCTGGCCTGATTTAGAATGTGGAGTGTGAAAATAATAATCTATTCATCTATTTTTCACAAATGTATGTGTTTTACTCCCCTCATGCTCTGAATAACTTGATAAGGTCAGTGTTGTGAGGATGTATCCTTCCTAATGAAACCTAAGGAGGTGGTTGGTGAATATGAGCCCCTTGATTTGCTCAGAAAGGCTCAGGCTATGTCTGGTAACAAGAAGTGAAGGGTGCAGACTCTACTGTGTTCATTCGACCCCAACCTGCTGGGGAGCCAGCCAGCAAGTAGTCTACAGGATGTCTGACTGATGTCAAGAATCACAAACAGCAGGAGCAGATACATTAGTGTTCACACAATACTGCTCTATCTGTGATGTGAAACTGATTATTACACTGGATGCTCATACATCTGGCAGTCACAGACAGTCGGTATTGGGTATCGGTATTACACAAGATAACCTGTTTTTTATGTATAGCAATGATGGCCTTGTAGGTGGTAGGTCATTTTTGTATTGCTGTTTATTATTGTTTTTACTATTGCTGTCTTGCACACAATGTCCTCTTGAAAGAAAAAAAAGTAAATGAATTCAGATACACATATTACATTTAAATAGTTCAGTAGTTGTATAGCCTACTGCAGTGTTGTTACTATAGTAGTATTTTATGTTACCAGGTGTCATTTTAAAAAAGTGCTCTAAAATGAATAATTTGTGCATACGGACTAACAAAAGTAATAATAATTGTAAGTATATGTACGTATCTCTAAATCCAAACAAAACTGCATTCATTAAAGTGGCTCCTATGGATTTGATTTTCATGGTCTGACAACGTTTTATTCTGCACTGGCAACACAATGGAATATGTGAAGCAACAGATAGTGGCCAAAGCTGCATCCCAACTGTGCAAAAAAAAAAAAAAAAGACTTATGTGAAGTAATGAATTCAGTATTTGTAGGCATGTCAGTAGCAACACACAGCTGCTAGCCATCTCCAGCTGCCAAAACTTAACTGTCCACAATAGCCGCAACAACTTGTAACTTGTAACATTTAATGTTTTGTAAATCAAAATTCTGTTATCTTTGACATGTCTTAGAAATCCAAGCACACAAAATAGTAAATCAGCAGTACAAATTATTAATCTTTTAGTGTGATTTTGTGTGTTTTTTTATTCTCAATGACATCTGGCTTCCGTACATTTCAAACACCCTGTAGTTGACCATCAACCTACACCTACCTGACAGTAGGTGTGCCATCTGTGCTGCCCCCATCTTTAGTGCTTAGTCAGCCCCAAACCATATGCTTGGTCATTGCCCTGTATCTATTTTAACTCATCTGTGTCCACTGACTGCATTCCTATGCCACATATCCAACTGCTTGTATGCAAGTGTATGTTGATGCCCGCAAAAGTCACCAAACAGCAACATTTATTCAGTCAGGGAAGTACACTTCATAATGAGCATGTAAGGCTTTCCAATATTTAACCCAAGTTGTCTGATTTAATAACATGTCATTTAACTAATGTGCCACCCTAAATATACACTGTGAAGCCAGACACTCTACTCCCACATGAAACATTAATAAGCCATAACTGAAATTATTCTTAGTGTTGAGAAAAACCAACAGTGACCACAGTGGTTATCTCATGGCACCAGAATCTGGCAAAATAGTTTCCTCCTTTTGCAATGTCTTCTTCAAATGTAAAATAAGAACGAAAAGTCTGAAATTGATGTAAATTTGATCACTTTACAAATTTATATTAAGAGATATTTTCTTCATTTACAAAATTGAAAAAGGTTTTACACCATGAAGCTACACCTGGCCATACATTCATCAGCATTCACTGCAATTTATCCACATTAACATATTCAAGTTGAGGTTCAACATGCCTTCAGACAAAAAAAATCCCCACAAACTTTCAAATTCAAATCACCAGCTGAAAGCAAACAACAACACAACATAATGATGCAGAACCCATGCATACAAAGACACACACACACACACACACACACACACACACACACACACACACACACACACACACACACACACACACACACACACACACAAGCCCACAGAGATATATGAACACACACTCACATTGTGTCATCTGCTTTCAGCAGTAATTTAGCAGTCTGTGATGAGATCTGGCAAGGCCAACATGACAGGATAATGTCTAGGCTGACAAGTATGAGAAGTACAAGAAACAGAAATTGATTAGTTTTTTTAAAGACATTTTTTTGGCTCTTTTCAGGATGCTTGTGTGTGTTTGTTCACAGAGGCTGACAGAGGAGGCTGTTAATTACTGTGATAGAGAGAGTAAGAAGACTTGTCATGTTAGCCCCCAGGTGGACGTTGACAAAAGGAGGTGATTTATATGAAGAATATGATGACATGATGAGTCTGATCAGGTGGAAAGAGATGATTATACCTTGAAAAGTATAGTGCGCATTTGTGTGTGTTTGAGAGACAGAACAAAAGAGGTTTTGGGCATTTATATGTACACATTTACTATTGTTACAGTGTACCAGACGTCTAACATGACTTCATTATTAAAAACTAAAATTAAATAAAACTGCGTGCGTTTTGAAATACTGTAAAGCAAAATGATGAAACTTACAATGTACTGAGAGAGCCAGTCCAAGTTCTGAAGAATTTTAATAAGATGTTATTTGAGGACATTATTTGGACGTTTTTAACATCTTACTGAAAGCCTCCATGAGAGAAATATAAACACTGAATAAATTATTAATTTGTCAAAACATTCAAAACAGATTCTGTCTGGTTTTAAGATATCTTTGGCTTTATTTCATCTCACTGAATAGTGTTCTTCTTTATTATGTTATCAAGATAAAGAAAAAGTACCGGTAATAGAAAAGAGGAGAAACTGAAACAATATGAGAAACAAAGAGTGAAAAGGGTTGTAAAGAGTTATAACAACATGCTGGCATTAGTACATTAGTACAGTCATTTTACAGTCAGTTACAGTCATGTAAACCGAATAGTTACACCACATATTTACTTGCTGCAGTTTACAGGACTGTCTTGAGTCCAGGTGGCTGGATATCTGGATATTTCTGGTCAAAGGGGTGAAGTCACTGACATTAACTGAACTAGGTGCAGACCCTGCTTTGTTCATTCATCTGAAACTGATTATTAAACTGATTGCTCATACACCACTTACCTGAAGCATCTGGCAGTCACAGACAGTCAATATTGCATTTGATAACCTGTATTTTATGTAGGCCTATTGCAATGAGGGCCTTGTAGGTCACATCTTTTGCTCAACTGTCTTGCACACAATGTCCTAAAAATGATGTTTCAGTCTGACATCTTGCAGGAAAAAATAGAATCCACCCCAAGTTTGAGCTTAAGATTTATTCAATGTTGATGTCACCCAGCCCTACACTGCCATAAAGCTGGGGGACTCACAAGATAAGATACCAAGATATCCTGACCTCTGGTTCTGAGTGTAGACCAAGCGCCAGGCTACAGCTCCCATAATGCAACTGGATAGCATCTTTCATTAGACCTTCCTGACTCCAAAGTACCCACTTCTTTCAAATCCCACGGTTCCAATTTGTAACGCAGGAAGCTAAAAAATAAATAAATAAATAAATAAGTAAGCTTCAAACTCAAGCTGAGATAATCCCAATGGGATCATCAAGTTTTTGTTTTTTTCAAACTTTGGAAGCTCATCCAGAGCCACAAAAGACATTATACAACTACATGCACAGGCTTTAGTATTATTCATTAAGAGTAAATATAACTTTATGTGTACAGGACGAGGACTAAGATTACAATAAGAAGAAATAAAAAAATTAGGCAAAATGAGACTTGTTTAATTAATGTACAGTATGAGAAATATAAGACAAAGAGGACTGGAGTTGCTGCTGTTTTCTCTGCACAGCCTGTGAAGATATTGTGTTGTACTGAAGGAAATAGTACTAGCCAAAATGAGACTAGACAGAACAATGAATGAGATCAGATGAAATGTCCAAATGAGATTAGATAACAGACTAATAAAACAAATTACATCAGACAAGAAGGGCCAATGAGGATGATTGTGTCACGACATCTTGTGGTTGAGTCTCTCGTGGGCACTTTTGTTGCGTGACAATTGCTTCTCTGATTGGCATATTTTCTCATTATACAAATCAAGACATGAGACTAAATGAGATGAGAGGAGAAAATGAAGATCATGCCATGGCAAACAGGTGGTTCTTGTCTATCAGTGTGCAGCTTGGGTCTGCCTCAAGTCCTCTGATCCCTTTTGAATGAGAAAAGACACAAAAAAAAAGGATTCAAGTCAACTCAAAATGAGACGAGATGAGAGTAGACAACTCAAGATAAATCACAGTGAGATGAAATGAGGAATATGTAGTCTCTTATAAAACCTGTGATCCCTCAATAAATGAGACAAGACAAATAAATGAGACAAAATGAGAAACAAAACTGAGACATAAAGAGCTGAGGTAAGATGACACAGTCTTACTATGTTGAAACAGTGTCTTTTCAGTCACTTAATAACAGAAGTGAGCCACCATGAAGCCGGCAGATCCTTATCTGCAAACTATATCCTGTCTCCCTAATCACTGCAGATGTGATAACTGAATTATCCGTCTCCTCTGATCTTTCCGACTGATAGAAAAACTGCACTTCCTCTTCTCCAGGGCACAATTCAACTCCAGTGAACTACCACCATTTCCCAGCCTTGCATCTGCACCCCGGCTCTGATCATATCTCTACATATCTCTACAGTTCAGCAGGAGGAACAGGCAAGATCACACAGAGTCAATTGCCTGTCATGATGCTTTGGTTAAGAGCCAGCCATGAACAGCGATGGTTGTAATGTATGTCATGGCTCATAAGCAGCACGCTTTTGAATCTAATGTAAGCAAAACAGTGGTAAACGGTCAGAGGAGATCTAAGCGGTGAACAGGAATAAGCATCCTTTCAAGTCATTTAAAGATCACACATTAGATTTTTTATTGAAATAAATCAAAGTAACACATCCACAGAATCATACATTGTGTTTGTTTCCCTGCACATACACACATGTGGAGCATTTGATGTTAGGCTTCTTGCACACGGACTCTTTGTGATGTGGACAGGAGGATTGCTGGCCACCCTGCTCTACCATCTGTTGTACAGACACCAGGGCCGGCCCAAGCCTCCATGGGGCCCTAAGCAAAATTTGATTTTGGGGCCCTCTATAACTGCCAATAATAATGATTATTGATCATTCACACACCTGCTATAAACATATTCTACTTATTCTACTCTGTCATTACGAATACACTAAATGTGAGAACTTTTTGTTGTAGTTAGATTGTAATCCACAGTGATTAATGCCATGGAAGCAGACACCAGATTTGCAAATTTACAGAAAAATCTTTCAATTAATATTTGGCAAAGTCAGCAACTCCCCCTACTGGCCACACAGAGAATCAATACATAAAACCTCAAAGAGCAGCCCGGCATGTTTTACCCATCTATGGTTTTTTCAGATTAAAAACTGAAATGGTAGCAAATTCAGCTACAAGAGCAGCCTGGGGTTGATTTACACTTAATATTCAAAGTGATATAGTACTAAGTGGGATACTGAATGTCATCTAGGCCAACTAAAAGTAACAAAATAAACCAATAGTTTACTGTAAACACAATCTGCTTTATTTGTTTTTTTCTTTTAATAAACTGCAACAGCAAATGTACAAAACAGACAGTATTAAATAAAGTAAATTTAAAAAATATCAGACAAATACTTAAATAATGATGTAAATCAACAGAGGCACCTGAAACAAGGAAACACAAATGGTTTATAAATAAAATATAAAGAAGTCTGACAGGAAAGAGGGACACTCAGCTGGGTCTACTGGTGGAGCTGCTGATCCCTGCTGCAACCTGGACGCTGAAGAAGTAGATGAAACATCAGTCTAGATGACCAAAGATGAAGGACCTATAGGGAAATTAAATTAATAGTTTTGGAAAAAATTATTCATCTCAGAATATTCAGCAGTACACTGAGCAATTATAAAGGCTGTTTTATTGTTAACTTACCAGGTACAGCTGAGTTAGCAGAAGACACAGAAGGCACAGAGGATGGAGCAGAGGATAGAGATAGACCTGAGATGAAAAACAACAACATAAAAAGCTAGCTATGTTATAGTCATATTACACTTGAAAATTATGTAGCTTATTTTTCTAAATAAAAAAGTACAGCTATAGCTTGTAATAAGAAAACAAACTGCCAGTGGAACAACTGAACATTGCTTGAGAAGTTTTGAAATAATACGCATTTGTCTAAAAACATGTCCCTTGTCATATGATTATATCTTATATTAAAAACAATATTCATCTCAGTATGTTCTGCAGTGCACTGAGCAATTAAAGGCTGTTTTGTTGTTAACTTACCAGGTACAGCTGAGGTTGCATAGAGGACAGTGGGCACAGAGGATGGAGCAGAGGATAGAGATGGACCTGAGATGAAAAACATGTCCCTTGTCATATGATTATATCTTATATTATTACATCTTAATGAGATCATTTGACTAGTAATTACATATATATGGTGACAGTTTTTCGATCACCTGATTCATCAGCCTTGGCTGCTCCTGAGGAGGTGGATTGCCCCTGAGTCAGTGCCTCCTCCAAAATACTTTAACAGTGCTCCTGGCGAAGTTTCATATAACGTATGAGCATAATAGGGAGTTGATGTAAAAGGAATATGTTTATTTACTCACATAAATTACTGTGCTCTGCAGCAAACAATTAAAACAACATACCTCAAACTATAAGTTAACTAAGTTAATTCATTAATGCAAAACCATATTGCTAGCAAACGTCACTGCGCTTGTAATTAACGTTAGTTATTAAACATTTGCTATCAAACGTTGTTATCAAAAACGTTGTTTTGATGCCAAAAATCGACCCAGAATAAAACGGAGAATCCACTTATTCAAAGTATTACACAAACACAAAAACGTTAGCTAGCTAATTTGCTATTATAGGCTAACGTAGTTGGAACATCATATCAACAATAATTAGGGACTTTCCTAATTTGAGGAAACTTTTCAAACTCTCCTTGACACCAAATGTTACATTACCAAGACATACCTTTATCTTGTTGTTTTCCTCCTCTTCCTTTTTCTTTTTTCTGCCCCTGAAGGGTAGATCCTTTTTTACAACATTATTCTCCTGCTCCTAGCTCCTGGATGCTCAGCGCGCACTGCACACGTTACTAGCTGAGCTCTGACATTTCAAGCAGAGAGGCAGTAGGAAGTAGTTTCCTACTGCCTCTCTGCTAACATAATATTGTTGTTGTTTTTTTGTACAAAAATGCACATTTGATAATATATGAATCATCACCACTCATACATGGAAATAAAACATTAATTACTTATTTCTTTCTTAAGTCAATTGCTCTGCTCTTGGGGCCCCCTAGTGGTCACGGGGCCCTAAGCAGCTGCTTAGTTCGCTTATGCCTTGGGCCGGCCCTGACAGACACCCACTGTTTGAGTGGATTAACAAAATTTGTGATGTTTTGACACCTTTAAAAGTTTATTTCAAAACCTTCTTTAATGCTAGTTTTGATTTTGATATGTTAAGGTCAGAAACTCAAAAACTGTTGATTTACTTGTAACTTTGCACCTGAAAGGGGGGTTCAGTCCGATCAAATTTTTAAAAGTCAAATTCCCATGACAATATGCTACTATTAATTATTAACTATTAATTAATTGTGTCAGATACTTAAAAATATGATATTGCATGTACTGTTGGACTTTTTGGTCCATTTTGCAATACTATCTGATAGCATAAATAAAATAAACAAAGAGATATATAACATTTTAGCTTTAGAGCTACAGCCTTTAAATATATCTGTACTTCATCTTAAAGAAGATTTCTTTTTTGATGATTAATCCATTCAGAAGTCAGTGCACGCCACAATCCTCATAACACTTTGACTTTAGTATTGATTCTTATTGTTAGTAATCCAACAGTGGTGTTAGATGTGGTTAGTGGTGCAACAGACAGACTTTTGAAACAGAGGTCAGTGAATCGATGCTCTTTTTAGCCTGATTTTAAAAGGGAAGTGTGTCGATTATACACGTAAAACTCTTACAGATCTTCAGCGGCATTAGTGCATGGGTGAAAAAGTTATATATTGCCTTTTTTTAGTTCAGAGCTGTACAAAGTCTCATAAATCCACTCAAGGGAAGTAATGTCGGTTGGGGCATAAGACAAGTTTAAAAATGAACTTACTTTAAAGTTTTCTAGAAATTTAGATAATAAACTCTTTGCAAACAATACAGAAATATATCCTGTTAATCAATTGTCCTGCCCTAACACCGCACTAAAGCACTTTGTGGGCACAGAGTTGGCAATGTGAGACTTGAATGTGGTTAGCATTTTAATTGGTTCCTCATAGCACCATAAAACATTCACAGAGAATCACTTGGGCACAGAACAGAAAACCTCTTAAATAGTTCTTTACAGCACGGTAAAGAGTTGTGAACCATTTTCTATCATTGTTTTGTGATAAAGAGGTTACACCTGGGCCTGACAGGCTCCCCTTTAAAGTACCAGGACCCACTTTGAGATCCAAAAGTTTGCTTTATCGAATTGTATTCTGCTCAGTTTGATAAATGCCACTGTTGTGTTACAGGAAAATTGATTATTGCCACATAGCCCTCCACCTCTCTCACCCCCTTCAAAAGAGAGATGCAAAATGATAAAAGATAGCCAGTTAATGAAGCATAAATGATTAAAGAGTCCCGCAGGGAGAGGTTGTCAAACACTGCAGACAGTAAACCTTTTTTATTTGTGTCATCTTCTGTTCATGCACTTTCAGCTGGGGGCAGGATATACACAAAGAGAGAAAAGAGAGGGAGGGGATGCTTTGCCACAGGGTGAACTTGAAAGAGATCAGACAAATTAGCAAAAAATAAGATAAACAAAGAGAATGAGAGACAAGCTGAAGGACAGGTTTATCTCACCATGAAAGAGCTCCAAAGTACCAGATTTGGAGCAGCATTGGGACCTTATTAACTGCACAGACATATTAAAAAGTGACCTGCTCTAACATGAATTGCATGAAAATCCAACACATTATAATCTTCTTAGCCTAATGCAGGCTATTAGACCCACACATTAAACACCATTAACCCTGCAGCACACCTCAAACACACACACGCACCTAGAGTGACTCAGCTTTCCAACACTGCAGCTTCCTCCTTATTTCACATCTCCTCCCTTCAACCCTCCATCTTTCCCTCCTCCCTTTGATCAGGAACTCTCAGTAAACAGAGGCAGGATTTACATCAGTGGAGGCAAGCTGCTCTCATCACTTTGCTGTGCCAGAGCCTTTTCTATCAGCAGAGCATTTGAGGCACCCAACATGGAGGAGAATTACATCAGCTCTGAGGGTGCAGCTTTTCTGTCAGCCAGACTATGACTGTGTCTCAGAGCCTGTAAATAATCCCTAAGTGCTCCTTATTTGACCTCAGATTGATTTGCTGGAAGTAAATCTCACTGCAATGCACATGAAAAGTGAAATGCATTAATGGAAGTGTGAAAACAGTCTGTAGCAGCTTCAGTTGAGTAATTTCGTTTATGTCAACAAATCAAATGTTCAGAAAACCATATATTACTCAAAACCTGCTTTGTAAACGGTGGTTATAGAAATGAATAATGATTTTCAAATAACAGTAGCATTTCTCTCATGCAGTAGATCAAACTGTAGTTCTCTTTATACAGCATGCTATGTGGTTGTTATTGAAAGCCTCTTTAATTTTCTCATCAGGATCTTATTCACTTTGAAAATCCATCAAATATCCAGATTTCAGATATTCCTCACAAGCCAAACTTATGGTCTAACTTTGTAAACAAGAAAGTTTATCTTCCTTTGGAAAAGACTTCTTCTATCTTTTTGGATTTTTAAGTTTTATCTTTTTTATTTGATCATTAACCATCCATTGAAGCTCTAACATTCCGGGAAAATATCTCTCTCTCTCTCACTTATGTGCATACAAACAAATCCAGAGTTTGTGTTTGAACTTATGTGTGCACCACAAATGTGATGTTGTCTCTTTTAGTATGGTTGAAAGTGATATGTGTCGTAAAAAACATACATTTACAGTATATAGTGTGGTATTGTAAAACACAGAAACCTGCATATGTGTGGATGTATGCATGTATGTGTGGCTGTGTACTTGACAAATGCAGGCTAGCTTGGTCAGTTGCACTTGGCCTGTCGCCTCATTTACAAAACAGTGCATAGAATCCATACCAAAAGTGTACGTGCACAATAGGCCAATAATGGCATGCACCTAAAATTAGTTTGATTTATAAAACTGTGCACATGAATGAATGTATGTGTTTTAAACTTTATAACTCACAATCAATTTGAAAATGTGTGCATGTGGAAAAACCTCATCACTTTATCTCACCCCTTTCACTATCCAAATTGATCATAAATGGTCAATGCAAAACTTGCTATTTTGTTAAGCATCCACTGCATAAAGACACATGCATGAGGGATGAGACTGCACACTCAATATATAAAATACAATAAACACTGCATTCATTTATAAATACTCCAAAATCCAGCTTACAGGTGTTTCTCTGATTTACACAGTCCAAATATGAGTGCAGGTGGTGAAGATGTGCCAGGTGACTGTGTACTCAGACTACCAACGACAAAGCAACAGGCTACAAGTCATTTTTAATGGAATGCGGTGACATGAAGCTACAAACTGATGCTTGTCACTGCATGACGGGCATGACGCTCTACAAATCAAAGTTGAGTTGCACTCAACTTTTTTCAGCACTTCAGTGATGCAGTGAGGCATCAATCAGTCACATGTTTTTGATTCACCATTAGCCAGATCCCTATGCTATTTAACTCTACCCTTCTCATTTACTGTGACACTGGCAAAAAAAAATAAAAATTAGCTTGTCAAAGGGTGGCAGCTGTTACAGGAGTACCAGGTATGTAACGTATATTTGTAAACACACAATGGCTAGCTGTGGGAGTGTGTAATTTAAGAATAGTAAATCATATTTACTGGCCATTTGTCCGTTTTGTAGCTTCATAAACACCCTGTGAGGCAACTGGAGAAGTTTGTGTGACAGCCACCATGGTGTCTCCAGTAGTCTCTGTGTGCCTGACAGCACAGTCATGTTCACTGCAGCAATTTTACTCACAAACACTAGCGTTTGTGATGAAAAATAAAATCATACTCAGAAATATATGCACAGTATTAGAGGATATTAAAAACCTAATAATGCTCTTCTCTGCCATTATTTTGCTATTTGATTCAATCTTGGATTTCTACACCTGTTGATCATAATTTCATCACTTAGTTAACATGCTTGAGGTGAACAGGAATTACTATATACATGCTTAATATCGGGGAACAGCAACCCAGACTTTACAGAATCTTGCCATCTGCAACATCCCGGCATCGTCCTAGCATTTCAGCAGCTGTGGTGCACCCCACAACTGACCACGAGTGTGAGTAGCCTACAGTCCAGATCACTCCTCTTCACTGTAAGTGGGGAATGTGATGATGAGACAGCGCGGATGAAATATTGAACAGAACTTGATTTGAGATTTGAGTTTCCTTATATCTTTTAAAATTGAAAAGTGCTTACTTGTGGCTCACTACAAGCACAAGCACAAACAACACTGCTGGTTTGAATGTTTATAATGAAGTGGCTAATTAACATTTGATATTAAGTGAAATTAAATGTGTGGGAGGAATCATTATACAACCTGGCTCCAATTCACCACCTCACCATCTGCATTGCCAGTTTCCCTTGTCTCCAAAATATTCAAAGGCTTTGCAGGGGTCAGGGTTTCTGTACAAGTGCACACATTCTCCTGCTAAGTTTGTTTTTATAAATCCCAACTTTTTCATTAGAAGTTTCGTGTGTACGCAACGATTATAAATGAAGCCCAAGGTCTTGTCATTAGCAGGTGCGTCTTTAATTACTTCGTTAATCGCTTAATTATAAAAGGTTCATGGCAGCAGACAGATGAAGAACATAAACACATAAAAAAGTTGTGAAAATGATCATTTTAGTTTAGTTTAGTTTTAGTTTATTAAGTTAATTTCGAACATGTAAATAAAAAGAGAGAAAAACATAATCAGACAAAATGAAAAGACATGCACCAGTCAAAGACAAATGAAGGAATGAAAGAAAAGCAATGATAATGAGAAAATAAATCCACAACCAGTAACTGGTATCACTTCAACCATCACCTTTCCCCCTCAGTAGTATTGATTATATCCTCTAAAAAGGATGTTTGGCTAATTATCTGCATTGCTGATCCAAGAACATCTATGTGCCCCATTAATGTACACTGATTAAACAGATGTTCACCTAATGGGGATCTCCTAATATAAACAGCTACTGTATGTGAACTACTGCTATATAAAGAACAATCAGGATGTCTTCTTTGCGAGCAGATGGTTGCAATTCTGCCAGCGCTACTGTAACTAGCACCAAGCGATTATGTGTGATGATAAGTTGCTTTTCAGTTGAAAGCCTATCGTTAGGGCTTTAATTAAAGCAGTAGCAAGGCGGGTGACACTGTCTGCCACAGATTCCTTTTACCCATGGGGGGAGGGGAGTGTCTCTCACTCCTTCTCTTTCTGTCAGAGCCACATGGTTCATATGTGTGCCACATGAATGTCTTTTTCCTTTCGTGTAAGTGGATTGGTATATACAGACTCAATGGCACACACACATAGGCACAGATGGCAGTGTCTACTGGGGGCAAAAAAGTGTCGCCTTGTGTGGTCGTATGTCTAGACTAAGTACATTCCCTATGGCATTTATAAAGGCGATTGCTGGGGAGAGGGCAAGGAAGGATCTCGTGAATTAAAGCAGTCTTTCACTCTTGTTTTGACACGAGGGCCTGTCAGACTCATAGAAAAATCCTCTGCTCATTACTGTGTCCAAAACTACTAGTGCATACAGTGTGACTCGATAGAATGTGTATTCGCTCTGCAGACACATTGTGTATCTGCAGCCCGTTCTTTGCCACTCTTTGTCCCCTCAGATAGACAGTACTCATTACAAAATGAGTATTGTTCTGTTCACCCAAGTATTAAAAAAAAACAACAGTAATACCATCTGTACAGGGGACAAGTGGATAGCCAGGGCCTCTGTGTGACTGTCCTACTTTTTGGGGATGCAGATGGATTAATAAAACATGGTTGGGAATAAATGTAGTACCCCAGACCTGATTGGGGAGCCAAAGGAAGACAAAGTTGACTTTAGATACTTTTAAAGTTTTGGCTCAAGAATTTAAAATGCGGTATACCCGACCTCTATGTTTTAGAGCAGACCTGGATGGAGAGGCAGTCACTATTAATATTTAACTTACTCCCTCAGAGGTTTCTTTCTGATCATTTTGCTGTTATGCTGTTTCTTTAATTATCTTTACCATGAGGCATATAGTGTCAATAAACCTCTGTTTCAAATGTGATATAATAAATATTTTGTCTCACTGATTTGGCTTTACTCAAAATGAAACTCTGCTTTTTTTTTTTGGGTAACTAGTGTAGGATTGTTCCAGACAGGCCAAATCCATCACATGACCTCAATCTCATTGGGTTTTTTTTACCTGCTGACCACCTGAAGGCAAAAATGCTAATATTTAAAGATTACTTAATTGACTGTGAAGGATCTACAACAACATTTTAATATTCATATCTTATTCATTTAAGAATGAACAAATGATAAGTTTATGTTATTTTGTCCAATAATCAGCTGATGTGGGTGTCAGTCACTGTTTCATTATAAATCTAATGCGCTTGCGTCAAATAATATCAATATCACCATCCTAACTCTGTGTTTTCCTGGCTTAGAGTGGAATAAAGCCAGTATACCTTAAAATAATTGCTTTTGAGAAAGCACGTCACTTAATCCTGACCTTTCCTATTTCTCTCTTCCTTTCTCCTTCTCTGTGTCTCACTGTCTCTTAAACAGCACTTTGAAAGCATCAGGCATCTGGCAGAAGCTTATTAAAAGAATATACAGTTAAATTGAATGCCATCAATACCACTAAACTGCAGGCACTGTATAAAATGTCAATCAGTGTCCTTGAGAGGATGGTCATCGGGTGCTGCCAGAATGAGCTGATTTGAACGCTCCTTTACTTTGTTAGTGTCTCTAGATTTATAGAGGCAGGAAGGACAGTCAACTTTATATCAGACAAATTGAGAGAAAAATCACAAGGTTTCTCTGTTCTCAACAATGAGTTATTTACTGTCATTTCAGAACATAGAGTGCCGGTCAGAGACTGTTTTACATATTAACAGCCATCAAAACATAATAAAAATTACCTGTCCATCCTGTTAGTTTGTTTTTTTATGACAAATGGAAACCCTTTCTCACTGTCTACTTAGAATATTTGGATCACTATAATATAGAGTGCACATTACTTGTAACACCTTTCCTACTTGTTCAAAGTGTTTCACAATTAAATGCAAATGTTACTGACAGCAGAATAAAGTCCTAAAATACCATACTAGTAATTTAGATGCTGGGAAATGCAGTTCAAGATAAAATCATAAAAATGTATGCATATTTTTGCAGTACTATATACGCCTGAAATTACTTTTAGAGAGAATATGGAGGAACTGGGAGTTTTCTGTGGTTTCCTCAGATTCCTGGAGCCATTCCTGAAAAGCCTGTTTCTTTAGTCTACATAGCTGAATAATGTGAGTCCTGGACGTTCAATTACAGTAAGTGATAACATGACGTTAACCTGATCCTTTAATGAAACAAAGTTTGACTGATGGATGTCATTTCAGACAACTTGGGTGTGTTTAGTGCGATGGAGTGAGCTATCAAAACACCTTCGAGCTGTTTGAATGAATGCTGTACAGCATAGTAACCACCAGGAGAAAATGAAGATGGATGACCCGGCTATGAAAAACATTCCTCGGTCAAAGGTCATACATCAGCGTTCAAGTGCGGCCTCTGACTCTCAGTTCCTCTCTCAACCCAGACTAGACTCAATGCAAACACAATCCCATGAGTGAATGCTGGAAAGTGTTTAAGCTGTAACTAATAACCAATAACACAGCACTGCATAGGACCACAAGTCAGCATCAAACACGAGTGCACATATTCAGCATGCAATTCAAGCTTCATGTTTGCCCCGAAGCAAGGGGAAAGCTTTATTTATTGACATCTGAAGGGAAGTAAACAAAATATCTCAACTGTTTTAAATCCAATTGTATGTAATGCAGTCATAATCATCATCCCTGCCATTACCGCTGCTGTTCCTGAAATGAAATCTCAGAGTCATCTTGTCCCCTATTACATTACAGCCTAGGGAAGGTCAAGGCAACATGTGTAGACTTGTTCTGCTTTTCTCCTTGACACGCAGAATTAATTCATGGCAATAGCTGCGAAGTTGCAATTTCCTGTAATTTGCCAGGAAGGGACATGCTGCAAGGAAGAATTCAGCCGTCACTTGTTCTCTTTCTGCCTTAGCTCTTTTTTAAAAATGTGTCCCTTTTTTTTCTCTGTCATTTTCTCTGTGATCCCAACTAAATGCAGTATAGACAATTACCATCTCAAGCCTAATGATATGAAGCCTAGAGATGTTCCACTGAGTATGACTGTTTTCCAAATGTCTATGATATTGCTGTGATTTTCTGGCTTTTGCTTAAGTGCCACATATTTACAGTGCACTTTCTGGTTGAGATATATAAGTATTGTTTTTTTTATAGCTTGCTCTACAATACAGTAAGTGCAGTCAGAGCATAGTTCAAAGGCATACTTGTCACTGTTTTGAAGCATATGGGCTACGTGCTTCTATACTTGTTCCTTTATACAGGCTTTTCTTAAAGCTTTTTTCATGGATATTATCTCCAAGAAGAGACTTACCAATGTTCTTTTATATCCAAAGCCTCACATTTGCCCTTGAATCTTCACACACAAAGACTAAACTAAATAATTTATATGCTAACACTTGTATTGAAGCTATATTATCCTATAAAACAGTCGGTATGTTCTCCAAAGCACCTAAAATTGTGTTGTCAGCACAGCCAGGTTGGACTATAACTGCTTATGTGTGCTTCTATGGCTCCACCCGGCAAAGAGTTTCTCTATTGCACAAAACAAACGCTCCTCCATGTGTATGTACATCATCACAAATACCCCTCCATCACAGGTATGGGAGCACATTATGAGCTGCTTGAGTTATAACCTACCAAGTGTATACAGAGAAGAAAATTTGTGTCATACAATGTGATACTCCGTGGAAAGAAATAATAATAAAATAAAAACAATTTTGCTGACGCGTCTGCAGTGGGTTACTATGCTGCCAACTGGCAGCTATGACGATGATGACATATTGACAGAGGCTCCACTGGGACACTCCCAGCTCCATCGCTTTGGTGGGCCTGGGGAGAGAGAATCTTGCTTTGGGGTTTCATTGGGGGAAATCGAGATGTGGTTGATGACGCCTGCAGGCCTCTTGGATGAGGATGGATGAGGACATTTGGCTGTCAGCAGTTAGGATGCCTATCTGGCTCTGTCAGAAGTCCACAAGGGAGAGAGAAGACACTAGGGGCCTAGTCTCAAAAGGCACATGTATCCTTCCTCCCTTGCATTCCATATCATCCTCATCTTCCACAGGCTGGATTTTAAGGTATTTTTGTCTCTGCAGTTTCTTTATCTGCCAGGATGCCTATATTCCTGACAGAAATGAATCTTTATTTGGTCATCGATTGCTGCTTTAGTGCAGAAGGTGCTTGCTATGCCTCCCTAGACTTGAGTGTCTTTAACAAATCATGCTGTTTTTTCAGAGGAGGTAGGTGCAAGTGGAGGTGCCAAGGGAGCCACTTTAGATGATTGGGAAGAACCTATGATAGCCTGTGGGAGACAGTCATTGATTTCACTGTCTTCACTGTCTTTCTCGCAGTCTGTTTTCAGGGCCTTCAGGGCAACACAACAAACACACAATAGGGGGGGAGCAATCCACAGTCCAATCCACAGGGTGCTTTATCAAACAATATGACCTTCCGCTAGAGCACTGATTCTTCCCTTCATCTTTGCCTTCACCCTCCAGCATCTCCATCACTACAGCCAGAGGTGCCTGAGCAATGGAGCAGTTGTAGAAAATGCATGCCCATTATTCAATTAGGGAGGACAAAATCATAGTTTTTCTACCCCACTTTTTGTCTTTTTTGATAATAAACTTATCATCATACAGTCCCCGCAATCAGGTGATTATATTTAAGAAGCCTATATCAATGTTCATTTTACAATTTTTGGCAAAGGAACTGAATCAGAGTCTGCTCTTGTAAGTGTAATGCGGCTCTCAGGGCTGCCAACTCTAACAGATTGACCATGACATCGACACTTTTCACACAAAACAAATTCATAACTGATTACACTGCATCTCAAAAAGAAGACACCAGTAGCATACGGACAAATAAGCCAGAGCAGCACAACACAACGGCTGCCCCGAGTTATTGAGACCATCAAGGGAAAAGTGAGGAATTACACAAATCTATTATAATCTATCAATATATAATCTAGCTATATTGTAAACTATTACCATACATGCTGCTCAGAGTACTATCAGTTAGCGGCTCTTTTGGCAGCAGTGCAGTTGATACATTCTTGGTGCAGGTGGCTGTTTTTTGACTTAAGAAGAGAAGAGAACAATTGTTACAGAGGTGTAGAAAAAAAAGGAAACTTGTTTTAAACCCCAGCCCAATCCCCACCAATTATGTATCTTTCCAAGTTTGCTCCCCCATTTTAAAACATAATCAGGTGCCCATTCCAACAGCCTTCATTTCTCACTGGATAAAGTAGGCTTTTAGCACCCACAGAGCTGAGGCAATCTGGGCTCATTATCTAGGTGTCCTTTAAAAAGGTAGCAGTGGATTAACATAATGATGTGAGGTACCTTGGCTTGTCTGCAGGTTTTAACACAGCCAGGAGTGCAGTATATATGCATCCCACTAGCATGGCATTGAGTTGTTGAGCCATTCCTTGGTGAACCATTAAAATCAGTTCTAGAAAATCTCAGGAAGGGGGTGAAATGAAATGGATTTAATAAACGAATACAGCCGTCTTGGGAATTTGAGTCCGGAATGTTTTCATTTTTCTTCTACTGAGGACTGCTTGGTTAATTGGGTTACGTGGGCTCAGCAAGGAAGTTGTCAAGCTTCAGGGGTTTTTATTTGTGCCTGGCCATCAAATCACAGCCCAGGGCAGTGACCCTTGGGGTGACGCCCCCATGAGGCCCCTTAAGGTACAGCTGTCTGATGAGTCAGTCCAGAAGCCCCGCTTTCCCTGAAAATCCCAGATTCTGAGGTGATAGAGTGACAGAAGGCAAGAGGCCACACAGGTTGGTATTATTGGAGGATTTTAGGGCTCCCTAGGTAAGCTTAGAAAGTGAGTGTAAGTGGCTGCTGGGGAGGAGTAGCAACCACAAACTAAAAGCTAATGATAGTACGTGGATGATAATTAGACTCTGTGGACATCGATTTCATTATAAACACACACACCAGCAGTCACACATTTTGAAACAGTATGCAAATATAATGTGTTATCCTGGATCAAGTGCTAGTGATCCTATTTTTAAAAAAACATGATTTATTTGTGTAATGTGGATGAATGTTTATTCATTAGGAATAGCTTTTAACATATTTGATTCTCTGATCAGTATCACCACTGAGCTGCTGTGTTTTAGCTGATAATGTCTCAGAGGAAGGTGTTGTGTGAGTGTGAGCTTGGAAATATGTTGAGTCAAAGGTAATAATATAGTTTGACATTGATTTTTCCTAGCAATTTTGAACAAAGTCTTCAGCGCTGCTATAATTACGAGGCCACCCTGCCTGCCCAGATGTTGGGATTTCACCAGATGTGGTCCACCTGCTGGGATAAGGACACTGACTTACGACTAGTGGGTCATAACAGCTTTCTTCTTGTCCTCTGTCTCATGGGGAGAGACCAGCCGAGGCAGAAAGCAGACACAGCTCACTGCTACTAATGACATACAAATGGTCAGGCACTGAGGACACAGAGAGATACTTAGGGTATGTATGCATGTGTGCATCTGTAGATACGATCAAAGAAAACATTCAACATGAACCTAAGCATACTGTATGTACATAATGACTCACAGACATAGTACATAATGCGAGAGCAAATGTTGAGATTTGGTAGATATCAGTTTGCTCTATAGTGCACAGCTAGTGATATAAATCAATAATTTACAAATAATCTAGCTTTAGTAATTGAAAGATATAAATAACATTGAAACATGATGATATGGAGTGTGTATGTAGAAACCAAATCGCGAAATATACTAGTTTATTTAAGACATAATTAAAGCACTATGGGGGTGTTCCAAATAAGTAGAACATGCTGGGACCAAAAAAATCAACTTTAAAAACTTATTTTATTTCAAATCATACAAAAAAAAGAAAGGTTGTGTCCATACAAATATGCATTTACACCTACCTTTTCATGTACGTGCGGAGTACAAGTCTGTGTGTATGTGTGTGCGTGTGTGTAAAGGCAGCTACGGTGGTGGTGGCTTCCTGGGGAATTGAAATTAATGATTGTAATCAGAAGCAAACAGCGAGCCAGGCAAGGGCAATTAATACAAGCAAGGCGAGCTGAGCTGCTGGTTTGCTCGACCAGGCATGGCTGGAGCCGAAGAGATGGAGGATTAAGATGCAACCACAGACAAACTCCACAGCTTTTCAACACACAGCAGATGTCCACGGAGGACAGGCGCTGGGAGCCTGGCATGGATGAGCATCCGCCAACCGGCCACTCGGTCAGCCCGGCCCAATACGAGCTGACAACCTCCTGGCAGCATTTAGATAACACCATCTTCTCTGTTTAGCTCTGGAGCCAAGGGAAGGCCCTCACCAGGGCCTCATACGAAAGGGACTCAGTGCAAAGCTGCACAGCGGAGCTACTATGTGTGTGAGAGAGACAGAGGAATATAAAGGGATAAAGAGAGAGAAGAGGGGGAAAAGCATTGTGTGCAAGCTCAACTCAAGTACATCTCAATGTGAGGGGCATTTTGTTACTCCCGTGTTCCCTCCATGTTTTTTGCGATTGAAACATCCTTGGATGCAAGCATTCCTTCAAGCGAACATATTTGCTTCAGTATAAATAAACAAATTGGGCCCAGCTGCCCTCAGAAACGGCTCTGCTTGTTGTTTTCTTTAATTGACACTAAACGAGCGTGTCACCGCCCAGGATCTTTTCACTCAGCCTTCGCTTGTTGCCTGGAATGGCGTTAGTTCCCTTGGCGGTCTCGCGTTTCCACTGTTTACGTGAGATAATGATGCATGTGTAAGGATACACCACCAGGCCAAGAGAGGGGCTGATATGAACTGTGACGGCTGCCTCGTTGGTCCAAACCAATTGTTGTTGAAACGGTGCAATGATGTCAGCTCAGACATGTGGGAATGTAACGAAGAGAGATGCCGTGGGGGCAATCTGTGATGCACACAGAAAAATAAAGCCCACTTCCAAAAAGGACTTAAAGGTCATGTAAATTCAAACAAACATGAGGTCAAACCTGATTCTACAGATGCTGCAATGTTGTTGAACTCATTCCCTCTTTGTGTAATGTCCTTAAAATGCAAATGTTATTACGTGTCTTTTCTGGCATCTTGAGTTTAAGTGGACCTTTCCAGGAAATTACCATTACTTTGTGACAAGAAGTGACCTGTGATGTAATGTCTTTCTCTTTCAGCTATTTACAAAATGAATAAGAGGATGCTTAAAGCATCAATATTGTTAAAATAACCTTAAAACAAAGGGATGATTAAGTTAGAGAGAGCAGAAATATTAAAATCTTAATGAATAGTCTTGCGATATGCCGCAGCATGTCTGTCAGCTTCATGGCCAAAACAGAAAGTAATATAACACCCTACTCAGTGAAAGATACAGTATAAGGTTGGAGGACTGTGGCTTTAACACCAATGCCAAAATCTGTTGACCGCATTCCCTCCTCAGCAAATTATGTGGTTCTTTCTGCACAGTTTTAGTGTGTTCTGTTTTATGAAACACTGCAGGGTTGGAGGGCAAGTCCAACAAAATAACAAAACAACTCCGTCAAACTTTGATTGAATTCTCCTCTAACGTGCTTTGTCACCGGGAGAAATATCATTGCCTATTGATTGATTCTCTTACCATTCATAAATCCTGCTCTTTATTGTCCAGAGTGTGCAGACTACAGAGAGTATTGTGTTAAAGCTGTCTCTGACACCTTCACGGCTAACAATAAATTACTGACTCTTCAATAACTTCTGAAATATGTGCTCTTGTGCCTGTGAAAGGCAGCAGTTTAACGTGTCTCTCTTTTAGAAGCCCATTACTTTAATGGAGGACAATTCAAACTTGAAAAATTTACAGTTTCCCTCATGAAATTGCATGGTAACATCAGCTCACTCAGATTGCTTTCATGAATTGATGAGTTTCCTCACATAATAGTGTTAAAAGGATTTTTTTTTTTACACCCAGTCTTCTCTTGGCCAGGGAGCAAAAGTTTTTCTCCCCTCTGGTGTAGCTTGTCTGCCCTCTTCTGGATGCATGTTGTCATGATGTCATGTCATATCAACTTAACACTGAACAAAACATAAAAAATGTATATTATTTTATATATTAGTTTTTAATTTTTGTCAAAAATAGGGGAAATTCCTGTGTAAAATAGTATGAAAAGATGTAAACAACCTCAAATGGATACACGTATTATACATATAGATCGGTTAGAGCTCATGTTTTAATATAGACCTCAGGCACCCATATACTTCAAACCCTCTTTTTTAATTATCGGGACCCAGATGAGATAATTGATTAATTTAATTACTGAGTAAATGTCTACTATATAAGATGAAAGTTAACAGTGAAAGTTTAAAACTAACATGTCTTCATCTAACGGTTAACCATCCTTACAGTCAAATTGAGATAATTTCTATTGATTAAAGAAATATATTAAGATGAGACGACTCCTCATTTTGCAAAAATGCCTGGAACCACTTCAAGGACCCATTGAACTCTCTGAGAAAACCCCTGGCTGTGTCTGGTACCCACTTTAAAAGTTACTGCTGGAGACATTTAAAAACAAATAGACTTTGGCATTAATAGATCTGTAAAGCCATCAGATTGTCAGAGAGTGAAAAATGGCTTTAGCATGAAGCGTTTAATAAAGTAATCTTTGATAACTAATGAGGCTGTTTCTATGAGCAAAACTAGCATCCAATCAGTCACAATCAAAGTAAGAGGTGGAAAAAATGGATTGACAATTAAAGCAGCAGCCTCCATGGTTCACCACCCATAAGCTATTTCAAAGACCCTGCAGATCTAAGTTTTAGCATGTTTCTTTATGAGAAACACACTTCCCTATTAGAGAAGAGGAAAGGAAAGAGAAAAAAAAGTTCTCCAGAGTCAAAACTATCACCAGACGCCACTGCAGCGGTATTTTTGAACCCGTGCGTCAGAGCTGCGCCCGTGGCCAAACCACTTATTAAAACGCAGAAAAGCCAAGTGCCATGAAGACAGAAGGCGAGCAGCTTGTTATTATTCTTTCTGAGAGGTGAACAGGCTGAGATCAATGACTGCCGTGGTTTCCCCTCACCACAACTATGGCCCAGTAAAGCACAAGGGGCCACGCGGCTCCGACCCATACAGTCACAGATATTAACTATTCCAGGGACCTTTGAAAAGGGATGCCAAGAATAATTTCCCACATGTAACATTTCCCACCAAAGCCACAGAGTCATACTGTTCTGTGCCCCACTAGACCTGATGTGCCCTGACTAGGATCAATGGGAAAACTCCATTAATGGAGTCATTTGTCCACTTTTCTCAATTTTTCCCAATTAATGGGACATATCAGTGAAAATGCAGTATTGTGTGGCCGGAAAGACGGCCACAAATACCAATTTAAGAGAAAGGAAAAGCTGGAATCGGGATAAATCCTGTATTTTCAAAGCTGATTCCTCTGGACTGTTCCCGATATTTGTGTAGAAGTACAGGGCTGGATCAATATATCTGGTTGTCAATATGCCATTTTGGCCAGTAAAAAAACTTAATATTAGGCTGTCATGTCTGATATGATCGAAGTTTCCTTCCTGACCACAGCTAGTGAGTATGTTTATCTTTGTATCGGATGTCTGACCACCCAAAGAAACCATTCCAGTGTGGTATGGGAGTCTGTCAGTCCAGGAGTTAAACACGCATAAAAGAGATGCAAATTGTCAAATTTATGGACAATGATTATCAGTTAGGCCCATACAAGAGGTAATCTATTCATACATGTTGAAAGCCACTGACAGAGCTGCCAGACTACGGTTAGATAAACAAACTCAGCCTCAAGACGTTCTTTCTCAGTGCACACACGCTTGCTTTCTGCTCGTGTATGAAGGGTGGAAGTCACAAAAATTAAATAAGAAACACAGATGTCATAAAAATGCATGTGAAATTTAAAAAATGTTCATTTTGACTATGAAAATCTCTGCGGAAAAAAGATCAGTCTGTGGAGAGGCTTGAACTTATTTTGATTAGTGAGAAAGAAAGGAAATAACTACTTGACAATACTTTGGTAAAGTAAGTGATTAAATAGATTATTTTTCGGAAGATCCTTTAACTACAGCATCAATTGATGCTGAACATCTATGAGCCTTGGGAATGCACAGCATCTGGACTCTGGATGAAGAAGCAAAGTAATTCAAAGTAATCCTCATTCTGTTTTGGTTTAGGCTGAATTAGTCTTAGATCCATCATGCAAATGTTGTGCCAAATCCCACTGTGCCCCTGGATACATATGACACAGAAAACAAACAAGGATTACACTTAACAACTACAGTGTGTTGCCATTTTCCAACAAAGCTGCAATATTCTATCAAATTGTAAAAAGTTATGAGAATACTGAGAGGTACTCACCACACATTCATTTCACAATATTTTGACCACAATAATTTTTCACTATACCAGCCTATAAGCAATATGCAATAGTCCTCACTGAAACATCATATGTGCTAAAGAGACAAAGAAAACTGCACATTTAAAAAGCGCAAATTAGTCAGACTTCAGCTGATTGTTTTGAGCTGTTTGTGAAACTGCTAAATAAACACAAGTCCCAGGATTTCAATGCATAATAACTGTAAACTGACATAAAGCTGCAATTCCAGAGATTACAAATGTCTTCAAGACATTGTTTAAAGGAAAATGCAATATCAGTACTATAATACACATTGCCTTAAAATTACAGGAGAATGTATCTGGTGGATGTTACAGTTATATTGGAATGAAAACATTAAATATTATTATATATATATATATATATATATATATATATATATATATATGTGAATATCACCTTCTAGATATTTAAATGTCTCTAAATGTTAGAGGTTGACATGTCCACACAGATCTCTGCATGATTACACTCACTTTCTCAGCTTGTTTAACATAATACAAATTAGATAAATCTGTCAACATGCTGAGCTGACCTTTACTCATCCCACGAAATCACAGTGGTCTTAAATTGTGTTCAAAATCAATTTTAATTGACTTTGCATTCAAATATGAACACACATTTCTTGCCAGTAGTGACATATTTGTCAATATACTGCACACGTGTACACAAGCTTTATATATATATAATCTGTGTATATCATATGTTACATATTTACAGGAGCATATGCATGTCTGTATTTGCATTAGGTCTCACATAAGGCACAGGCTGCAAAACACATGCTTTGTCTTAAGGTACAGACAGTATATTTGAAAAAAAAAAAAAAAAAAAAGTTTCCAGAAAAGAAGCTGAAAAATCCTGACCTTTTAGTGTTGCCATGTTTTTACATCAATGATGTCCTAAGTACATTCAGATGCATGAGTACCCACCTAGCTATTCATCTTAAATAAGGATTTTTCTGCTAGTAAAGTTGCCAGTTCCAATCTCTAAACCCATCAACCTGCGTCAGTGTATATGGGTCGGTTAAAAGAGAGATGAGTAAAGACAGAGTATGCCCAGTCAATTCTTTCCCAGATAAATAATGTTTTTTTTAAAAAAGTATCTTGAATGTCATCACCTGCAGAGAAGCTGCAGTTCACTGGAGTTATAAGTCAAGGCGGGCGCTGCAATCTCTGAGCCCCCCAGAGCATCCTGCCCTCTGATCTTTAGGTTGACAAACTTGATCTTCCAGCTGTTTTTCTCCAGTGGGGAGCGGATGAGGCCAAATATTTGCTCAAAGATACCCAGACAAGCTGTGTCTCTGTGGATGGTCCCAGCCACGGCCACCAGCACCAGGCCGTGGGGGGACGCCAGCACCTTAAGGCCATGAGGCTCCATGTTGGGGCTGAGAAGGAGGCGCTCTTCCCTGGTCAAGGCGAGGAGACGAAGGCTAACCAGTTCAGCACCCAGGAACTCCTCTGACTGTTCACTGCCAGCTCTGAGTAGGAAAGACAAAGCTTTGTCATCAGAGTTTGTTTTGGGGTTGTGGTTGTAACTATTATAAAAACACAGGCCATATTAAAGCTTATAAGTGCAGAAGTTCATGGGATGATTGCATTTTTTTTATTATTCTGATGGTGTTTGTTTTATTTGTGGGAAAATTAGAAACTTTTGGGGAACATAGGTGCAATCTATATTTTGCTTTCATTCATCTTAGTGTCCCATGCCACAGTGTTCTTCTTTATGTGAACATTAGGTGTCACCAAAGTCAGAAAGTTAAAGTTTTCAGTTCTGCTGTAGTGAAACTGAAAATCTGAAATGGAAATGCTTCAATTTAAAACTTAAAATGTAAAGGTGCAGTTAAAGCTAGTAGACTAGCTCTGCACTGACTGTTGATATCACCCAAGTATTGACAAAATGTATACCAAAATTATCCCGGCTGCCTCCATCTAAGTAATTCATCTTCTTATGTAGACCTGAATATTTTTTATCCAAACTTAAATAAACTAGTCAAAAACAAGAGCATTTTACTAATAAGGGGTCAGTTACATCTTCTAAAACCTACAACAAATTATTTAAACAAAATTGTTTTTTTCAGAGCATCCTCAGATTGAAATCTTGTACCAGCCTTCATCAAATAGATGTCTCATACACAAACTTTCAAACTGCGAGTATCACTTAAAAGGGTGTAATTGTCAAATGACTGTTAACATATGCATCATGTCCTATGTATACTTGTATGCACTAATGAATCCCTGGAAGACCAGGTACAGTGTCAGTGGAGGTTAATGGGGATCCTCCAGGGAATAACAATAATAAACCTAAACGCACCTTCCTGAATTCAGGAGAGACCAGCACATGTCCAACATGTTGTTCTCTTACCTGCCATCTTTCTTTAACCCAATTTGCAATAAATGAAAATCTGTTTAAAATACATAAATGCTGTTATATTAACAATAAGTAAACAAACCACAAGTACCACATTGATTAAGCCAGATTTATAGCTTCAACTCAACACAGGAGGTACACCGTTGCCTCGACGCTGTTGTGAACCTTTCAAAGTTCTGCATTGGGGTTGACTGACCCTCTGCAAATCACAGACAAAACACTAGGGGGTGTGAGGTTCCTGAAGGGTCTATCTGATTAGTACGGACCAATCACGGCCCTTGTAGTCTCTGTCAACTCAACGCAATTTTTTTGGACATGCACATCAAGCGATGACCTAGGGCTCTGCGGGAGCTATGGCGTTGAGTTGATGCAGTACTGTAAACATGGCTTAAGAACATTATTAATTTAAAATGTTCCCATCCACTTGTTAATGATGTTATTACCTGGCGAGAAGGTGTAACTTCACATCTGGCCAGAAGTGCTGTGGTCCCCAGTCCTGAGGTTCCTGACCCAGTGAAAGGTTCTGACTGTTCAACAGCTGGAAGAACCACTGGCAGAACTGCTGTCCGAGGACCAGTGGGTCGAAGCTAGCCTCAGCCTTCACATCAATGGAATCAGATGGCGCCTCTGTGGACTTTCTCTTTCTGGTGTCATCCCTGTCTCCTGGACGGTTTTTGTCAACCACCTTAAAGAAATGAGAAGTTAGTGGTATATTCAAACAGACTGCCAATTTGTGCATGAAGTACTATTTAGTAGATATGTTTCTGTAACACATCTGCAAATGCTAATACTTGATGTTTTCTCTCGTCGATGTTTTTCAACATGGAACATGTATAAACTTCATAAAAGTAGAATTTATAGCAGAGCTGTTGTATTGGATTGAATTAGATTGCACAGGTGTACCTAATGAAATGCCTAATGACTGTATATACACATATCCATACTACTGGGGCTCCCTGACTTGGCTTCCCGTCCCTACCTTCCCAGACAACCAAAGCTCCAGCGTCCTCTTCACCAGCTGGTGTTTCTCGCTGTTCGGGGGCATCGGCACCCCCTCTTTGGCCAGGTACTTGAATATGAGTTCACGATAAACCTTCTTTCGTCTCAGGAGCTCCTCTGCATTTTTAGTGAAGGAGAGAATCGTCTCCGTCGCCTCTGTGTGACAGATGAACAAATGATGAAGGACAATTTGTTGATTTCAATGCCTGATCATACTTTCCTTTAAGAACAAACTACCAATAGATATCATGGAAGCCAGTACACTAAATATCTTAAAGGGAAAGCTAAAACCGTATCTCACAAATTTACATTTTAATTAGCTTTTCTATCAGTCACTACTGTACTTCTTTTAATAAGTGTATTTTTTACTTGATTTCATGTTTTTATTCTATTTTCTTACATACTTTTACTATACACTATTTTTATTGTTATGTTTTAAACATTGTTTTATGCTCCTTTTATGTGAAGCACTTGGTGTATGTAATGTTTGTTGTTGTTGTAAACCACGTTGAGCTGCATTTACTGAATGAAAGGTATTATACAAATAAAGTTTGTAAAAAATATATTGTTATTATTATTATTAAGAAGTAGTGACATGACAACAGAAAACCTGGGTTTGACATCTCAGCTGATGAGGCTGGCAAATAAATGTGTAATAGTTTATGACTGTGGAAAGTTTTAGTACACTGTGCAGTCGTGTGGATTTACGAATGTTTCATTATCCGTAGTTACTTTTTCACTTTTAAGAAAAAGATTTACTATTTGACAATAGATTTCTCTTCGGCGTTAGATAGAAGCTAAGTATTTAACATTTTAACAACCACTTGTACAAACGTTTTTATTATTATTTTTTTTATTACTGAACATGTGTTGTTATGTTGTAAGTTACGTTTTACAGCATTATGAGAAAATGAAACTAGCTAAGTGACATCCTGAATCGCTCTTTGCTTTCTGCCACAGATGGAAAACATACCCGTAATATTCTCCACCACTATCATCTTATTGGTGACAGTGTCGCTGAGTGAAAGAAGGTCATCTTTCGACATTAAGTTCAGTATCTTTGTGCATCCTGCGCGCTCTGTTTGTGACAGTCCCGACATCTTTGGTACATTAGCACAATTTTTTAAGGCGGCTGTTTTCGGCCATCCACGTCCTACTCGAAGAGGTTCGTACAGGAACAAGTCAGCTGGGAAAGGTTCCGCGAAGACCATGGTTGCTAGGGTACTGCTGCGTTCATGTCATATCGGAATTATCGTGAAGAGAACCTGGCTTGTAAATTGAGGTTTTACCATTCACCGTGCTTTCTACCTGATTTGTTCTTCGTTACTTCTTTAATATTTCTATCCGTAGCTGCTTCCTCATGGTTCCTCTTGGACCTGATCCACATGATTGATTACCAGGGTTAGGAAGGTTACTTTGGAAATGTGATAAATTACAGATTACTAGTTAGGCTACCGTATTTAAAATGTAATCAGTAAACTATTTTTAATTGCTTAATCGGAGTAATGTAACTTTTTACAAAGCAATATTTATTTCTCATTTGAGAATGTATTCATTAGTTCGTGTACATTTTGGAATATAAAATAAAGATATTTCATGAAAAAAAGTCTGTGCAAAATCTTAAAGGTCTGACTTCAGATGTATCCCCATTTGTAAGCATCTACATGTTCATAAGTAACTGTAATTGAATTACACATTTTTCCTCAGTGACTGTTACATTTATTTTGTAATTAAATCACGTAACGCCGTTACATGTAACTGGTTACTCCCCAACACTGGTAGTTTATACCACACATGTTTGCCACATATCCCCATAATGCACAGTCAACAGCGCTCGAGGGTTAGATTTACGGTGAGCCCTGAAAGCAGCAGCAGCTAGCGCAGTGACGCTGTTCAGTCAGTGCAGCAGCTGCTAATTTCCCTGAAAGACACCTTTCAGCTGGCGATAAACACTGACCTCATTTATTAACTAATATGTTCTAATTAACAGGACTAAGAGGATCAGCTCTGCGATCTAATTTTGTACTAAAGAATCAAGCAAGGAGTCAAACGCTGAAAGGTAACGTACTGTTATCGTCTGCTAATATATTTGCATTAACCTCTGCTATTCTTTAATTTAGCTTAGCCAGGATGTTGTTAACGCTATATATGCAGCGTTAACTAGTCTAACTCACATATCAATATATAGAGTTGTGTAATTAACCAATCAATGTTGTTAATTTAATCGGTGGTAGTCGTCCAGTTATTCAAACTAATATACTGTATGTCCCATCCCGAACTCCATAAGAAAATGTGGGGATTTAATATAGTTTTGAGTGTCGGTGACTGTTCATACAATTTTAATTATAATTAAATACCTTTTCAGACACAAAAGGTGCTGTTTTAAAATTCGGGGGTTCCTTTTTCATGTCTTGATATTAAGAAATCTCTCAACTGGATGGCTGAGAGAAGTTATAATCAGTTCATATCAAAGTATAACTAACTTACAAGCTTTGCTAATTCTGAAATAACATTTTTTGAATTTGTAAGGTTTATATACATGTGCCATATGAAGTTACACTTCTGGTGTGGAATATATACACCAATCAGTCGAAACCACCGACAGGTAAAGGGAATAAAATTCATTATCATGCTACAATGGGTTGGCTAATTAGGCTGCAAGTGGAAAGTCAATTATTGAAGTTGGTATGTTGGAAGCAGGAAAAATGAGCAAGTGTATGGATCTCAGTGACTCTCACAAAGCCTGTATTGTGATTCACAGACACACAAGGCAAAACAAGACATCAGGAAACACCTTGGACTTTGACCTACAAACTAAAAACAACAAAGATGATAAGTCTTGAGTAATATTTAGCCTAAAGTACTGTCATACTGAATGAGGAACTATGTAAGCACTGACTAACTGACTTTATACGACATCAGTCACCAGCATTTCACGCCAGCTTTCAACGCAACTTAATACAGAGAATTGAGCTGGGAGGGTGTGCCAAACATTGCTCAAGTCAGCCACAAAGGTCTTCAGTACAGCTACTTCTCTAGAAGACAGGAAGCACCATGTATGATTTGATTTCAGTATGTATGATTTCTAGTTTAAGTCCCTGGATATGGACATACAATAATCCACTCTAAACTATTACTGAACGATTTAAGTGATTTAAACATCATTGTTAAATCTCAGTCTAAACCAGTATGGCTCCATTCAGGCCAAAAGCTGCAAAAAGGGCCTTAACTTAGTTTAGATTTGTTGGACAAAGCGTCTTCTGTGTATCCCTCACTTACTCAGAGGCCATGAGCAGAAAGAGAAAGACTACGGTTCACATGTAAATGTTCAAATTGTGTGCACGTAAAGCAGGATGTTGCTGGAAAAGAACGTGGAGCTCAGAGAATTTTTTCTGGATGACTACAGCTTAAGAGTGTGTGCTCTCTTGTCTTTCCATTATTGCTGTAGATGGCGGACTCTGACAGCAGTACCACAGGCCGGGTAACAGTGTACTCTATCCAAGGCTGCCCACACTGTGTGCAGGCGAAGGCCACCCTGGGGCGTTTGGGAGTACCAGTATGCGATGTGGACGTGGGGAGGCATCCAGAGCTAAGGGCCCGTGTGAAGGAGCTGACAGGACGGAGCACAGTCCCTCAGATCTTCTTCAACAACATTCATGTTGGGGGCAACGATGACCTGCAGAGATTGGTGAGGAAAGGGGGAAAGCTTAACATACCACTTCCTCCTTTTTAGGCTGCACTCATGTCTCATGTGAACAAGGGTATCTAGGACATGGTGTTTATATAACCTCAGCTTTTATGGGGCAAATGTTAGTTATGTTACTGTTACTGTAAAAAACATCTTACTATCAAAAACATGACTCAAAAATAAACGAAGCATGAAATAGTCAGAAAGTAGGCAATTGTTTTAGGCAGGTTACATCCATATGTATGTATTTGTTGATCTGTGTCACTTCTCCAGGCTCCTGAGGAGCTTCAGAGGTTGGTAACGCTGGTCAAGGAAGAGCCTCTTCCATCAGATGCTCCACCGCTACCTGAGGGGAACCTGTCAGAGGAAACAGCTGGGGAGCCTGATGGAGGTGAGGAATTTATTGTTCCAACATAAAGTAAAGAGATTTTGCTTATTTCAGATCACTTAGTTGCTTTTACACAGGAAGGAACAACTTTTTTGACCGCTGGTGAGAAATTTGCTTCAGAAATCTTGTGTTAAATGCACATTTCACTGTGTTTAACAATTATGTTACAAGGATTAGTTTGAGAATAAGAAATGTGTCAGATGGGTTTGGAATGAGTGTGTTGTGTTGTTAGATGGTGAAAAAAACACTGAGGAGAAAGTGTCACTTACAGAGTGTAATAGACGATGCAAGGGTTCAGAATGAAAGGGGTTTGCCTTGGAAGGTTTAATGCTTTTTATACCATGGCCAATTACCAACAAATTGTCATGTTTAATCAAATAAAGAAAACTGAAAGGGAATTTACTGATAACTAATTTTTATCTTGAAATTATATCTTGCTGTGTGCATTGCTAGGCAATAATCTAGCTCAACCGGAAGTGGTTCACGTAGACGAAGTGTTTTGAAACTCTGAAAAGTTTTGAAATCAGAGGAAAGAGACATTTTTCAAAGTGTTCTCAAATCTTTAAGCCTCTAAGAACAGAGAACAGCTCTGAATTCTGCTACATAATGTTATTACAACCTATCACATAGTGATCTCTCTCTCCCCCTCCTCACAGACAGTGTTAATGTCCTCTCTTTCCTCCTCCTACTGTGAGTAGATTTAGATAAATGCAAATATAAATGCATTTGAAATTTCTGGTTTGTGAAGAAGCTGTTTGTCCTTTTTTTTGTTGTTGTTGGTGGTGGTTACACACAAGCTCAAAGCTCAAAGCCGAGCTTCACTGTTTAATATCGACACACTGATTGAAAAATGCAAGCAAACTTCCACATCAGGTGTGGTTATACTGTCCAGTTACTAAAAGTTAATTCACACCAGGATTTAGATTTTTTTCAGTGGCCATAGTATAATGTAAAATATATGTAAACTACAGCCTAACATTGGCTTAAGCCGTGGTTAAAAACTATTTCCTTCCAGCATTCAAATTATTATCTGTCAATCAGAGTCGGCAGGGTTGGTTTTGCGTCATTTTAGTCAGAAGATTAGCCAAGTGATTATGAAATGGTTCTGGCATGTGTGGAAAGTTTGGGTAACGGAATCCGGTGTTCATCTCCTGTCAGTAATGCAAAGACAGATAAGGAAATCTGATACCAGTGGCAGCGGCAGCCTGTCTCACAGCACCTCATTGTTTGTGATTATCAGATGGCCCAAAGGTGCAGCTGCACAGATCTTTTTGGAGAAATATTTAAACTTATTGTTAGCTTTGATGTCGTAGTAGCAATATCATCTCAACATCCATTTGTCCTTGTCCCCTCAACAGTCTTGTCTGTGCCTGTGTGATGCTACATCTGACTTTTTTCTGCAATACTATCAGTTAGGTGCACACATCCATATCAAATATTATAACAGTGTAAAAATAGCACAGTCACAAAAGACTGATACTGTATGTCTCCTTTAATTTGAGACCACAAATTGATCATTTCAGCATACAAATAATTTATTTGAGTGCCACAAACTGGCTCAGCAACAAAAAAGGGAATTGCACATTTATAAAGCTTCTAAAGTGACATTTATTGTAAACCTAGGCTAAAATATAATAATGATAATAATAATAATAATAATAATAATAATAATAATAATAATGATGTTAATCAGCTAGGTCAGTAATAAATGCAGTTTGTGATGTGTGCAAACAAAACACAAAGCCCTACTCCATCTGGCTGCTGGAGGACTAAGAGGATGAGAAGAGACAGAGGTTAACAAGGAAGCCAGCTAAAGAGCCTGAGGCCTAGACTACCCAGTGGTAGGCAGTCCCTGACCCCCTCTCCAACCCCGCCCACCGGCTCCCTAATCAGGAAAACAAACCAACCTGACTAGCACAAGGCAGAGAGAGGCGTGCCACATGAGAGCTCAAATGTTTTGTCCATGACACCTGCCAGGATGCGTATGAAGGAACTGTGGTTGGTCCCTCTATTAAAATCTACTAGTTGCATGTAGAAAATTAAGTGCAATATTTAATGGAAAAAACATGTTTCCTTAAAGACACATCCTATTACGCATAATTTATCACAAAATGATTTACCAAGTTACAACTGCCCTTCATACGCTGAACTGCTGTATTGGACGGGTTCTAACTTTGGTGATTCAGATATGTTTTTGTGCTGGACTTCACACACGCTCACATTCCTTTTTTTGTTTTTTTGTTTACATGTTAGTGTGAACATGTGTATCTCTGTCTGTTTGTACATGTGTGGCTTGGCATGTTCCTGCTCTCACAGAGTTTAAGTGTGAGAGAGATGAATTGGCGGACCTGGTAGAGGACCTCAAACATGGCAATGTGATTGGCAATCAGAGAAGGGGACTGACTTTATACAAAAAGAGCTTCTCAGGTGATCAACTGGTTGACTGGCTGCAGATTGAGAAGGGCATGGGTAAGTAAGGCTGTGGACCTGCAGTAAAACTGGTCACCTGTGTTGTGATTTTCTAGAAGTTACTCATACAAAGTGAAGTCAAATCCAGATCTGTGAACCCTTCACTGTGGCCTTGTGTGTGCTAGGCAGGGCTCAGGCCTTTAATACTGGCCAGGCATTGTTGCAGAAGAAGTACATGGTCAGTGTGCGTGGCTCTGGGCAGCAGGATGGCAGTTTTGGAGAAGGGAAGGACAGCGGGGAGACACTTTACAGGCTGCTTGAGGATGACCCTAATTCAGCCCTCAACGCAGGACAGATGGCAGCCTGCAGTCCCATCCCGGGTAGGTCAGGACTGGACCGGGCCTGGAGCATACACACATCGCACTCCAAGTTCAAGCTGACCGGTGTCCTTAAACGTTCTCTAACCTCTGTCCTTTGTTTGCTACTGGCTTGGTATTTGGTCCTTTTGGGTTTGTGTAGTGTGTCAGTGAGCTTTGTGGTGGTCAACAGTAGAGTTCAGTGATGTATTTGATAACGTCCTTTCATAAAAAAAATCATTCCATCAGTGACTTAGAACTGCTGCATGACCCTTTTCTTGAGCTTTTAGCCACATGTCACCCCTTTCATCAGTGGATACAGTTTGCTCACTTGTCACAGTACCAACTTTAACAACTGTGCAAACTCATTCTGCTGAAAGAGCTTATTTTCTTGTAAATTCAATCCCTGAATTGATTTTTCAGCAACATTTTGATTGGATTTCACAAACATTTGCATGAATATACTTTGTCCTGGGGCACGTTTTAGTGACACAATGTTGTGCAATGTGCAAACTGTGGTTCTTTTTTATTTTTCTGTTGCCAAATGAAGTTTCTTTATGCATTGTACGGCAGCCAGTGGCAGCATCACTCAAGAAATTTGAACTGAAGAAAAAAAGAAAAATTGGCCTGAAAATATGTATCATTCAAGCTTTTTTCAAACCCATGTTCTGCTTCACTGTGGGATCGGTGTGGTCTTTTGAAAGATTACTAGTTGTGAGATTTCACCTCACTCCCCAGAGGTGTTTGTCCTTTGGTCATGAGACCTATCGCCTGGCTCTGTATTGTTGTATTTCTGACTGAATGTTGCACCCCTGCAGAGGCTAACTAACAAGCTAATCTGTGCTGTACTACACTGAGGTGATTATTATCACTGCTTTTGTAAGTGTAACTATAATAATGCTTGGCTGTTTTCCTCTTGAATTCATTTTATTTCTCTTTTCTCACAGTTTCTTAATAATGATTTCCCCCTGTGAACTTAGTCAATGTTAAAGTTATACTTCATGATTATCTTATAAAGTCCAGTAACACCACTGAAATTTTGGCCTAGCTAACCTTTACAAAGATTCAATCATTCACTCAATCTGTCCAGTTTCTCTCTCTTTCTGTGAGAATGTATCAGTGGATTCACTGTGATTAGTGGTGACGAGCATCCATTGCAATCCCGATGGCCATTAATCAAAGCTTCAACAGTCAAATAAGTGAAAATCTGTCAGCGATGACATCAAATCGAAAAAGGAAATCTCCTTTCTTGCTATCGTAACATTTTTAACTGACCGCTTCTCTCTCTCTCAGCTGCTGAGCTCTCTTTGCTTTTACGGGACATGATTCTGAAATTGTTCTCCGAGCATCTCTCTGCCGATGGCAAGGTAATATGAAGTAATGCTAAAAATAAGTCACTGCACTTTTGCTCCTGTATATTTGGAAAAAATGAATGTATGTATGTGTGTTCTCCTCACTCTCACAGTCTGTGGACTACAAAGGCATGTCGGCCAACCCTGCGTTTGAACGATACTGTGAGCTGGCCATTCAGCTTCAGAGGGTGGAGCTGCTTTCACTGAGCCGGGAGGAGAAGCTGGCCTTCTTCATCAACATCTACAATACACTGGTCATCCACGGGAATCTTCGCCTGGGAGCCCCAACCAACATGTGGCAAAGATACAGAGTAGGACTATAAACCTGCACTTAAAGTTGCTACAGTGTTTCCCAAAACACCAAAAATCTGAGTCCACATAGAGTTTAGATACAGGTGTTTCTGGATCCTTTAAGCTCTTAACAGCACTCCCTAGTGGCATTATGTGATGCTGCTGTTCATTTAGTTTCTGAAATTGAGGATAGGTATTTCATTTATTAAAACCTTTACACCTATTACAGCATCTTTTGTTTTATATTCAGACAAACAACATTCAAGTTAAAAAAGTTCTTAAACTCTAATTACAAAAATTGTAGTTTATGTTTCTTGGTACTGGCTCAAATGAATGGATGAATGGTCAATTTAACATTTTCTTGCGTTTATACATCCTGTGGTTACCAGGGTGACCATTTCAAGACAACTTTAATTTTTGATGCTAATCCACATGTACTAAAGCAGGAATGGATAACGTTACTTTAAAAATATTTTCTTTGGTTCCCATTTTTTTTTTAGTTCTTCAACTATGTGAGCTACCTGATTGGAGGAGAAGTGTTCACATTACAGGACATTGAGAACGGTGTTCTGAGAGGGAACAGAAAAGGTGTCGCACAACTTCTGAGACCCTTCTCCAAAACAGACCCACGGCTACAAGTATCCAGACATTTAGTTTCATTACAGTTGAACATTTTATTAATAAAGTGGTGGCAGTATTGTGTTTATTTCACTTTCTCTCATGTTGTCCACTAGGTGGCTCTCTCAGATGCTGAACCCCTTATTCACTTTGCCTTGAACTGTGGTGCAAGGGGCTGCCCACCAATTAAAACCTACACTCCACAGGTAAGTGGATTTCAAAGATATTTAATGTGATTGGTTTCTTTTTTTTAAAAGGCAAGAGTGATTCAAGTAGGAACAATTATTAGTTAAAAGGTTTGAATAGAATAGTTGGTGCTGCAGTTTTCTTGTTTTTTATTGTGTAGGTGGTAAATAAACTGGGCATTCATTGTACAACATATCTGGTGATATTAAAATGCTTGTATGGTCTAAAATCAAGTTTGATCTACTCAACCCTATCAGGACATCGACAGCCAGCTCCGCATAGCAGCTGAGGCCTTCTTGGAGAACGACGACGGCTGTGTGGTGGATTCCGGGAAAAAAGAAGTGCGACTCAGTCAGATATTCAAATGGTACAAGGCCGATTTTGGAGGCACTGATGAGAAGGTAGTTTTAAATCCAGCTGAATCTAAATGTGAAGTTTCTTATCTTTCTGTACTGAGCTGCTGATGAAGGTGGCGGATTGAAATGTGATTGTCAAGGAGTTTGCTCGAGCCGGTTAACCCAAAGTGAAGAACCTGTCAGGAGACTAAGATGGCTTAACGCAGGAACTTATTTTTGGAACTCGATCAACGAGAACATAGTTACAGTAGAATAAAACACTGTGTAATACCACTCCATATTCCTGCCTACCTCCAGACAAGAATATTTAAACCCTTCAGCAAATCCTTATCCTTGCTGACTCATAAGATTATTCTTCACACATCTGTGCCTTTTATGGACTATAAACAATACACTATGCTGATTAGAGTTAACTGAAGTTATAGGTTAGCTTGAGACCTGCTATGTTCTGACTGTCTACACACCTGACCTTGGTTATTATAGGAGACAGCCAGCCCCGTCAAGACGGCTTTGTATCACAAATATTTCCACAAAGTGATAATCAGTAATGTTGATCGCTAATTCGTTTATGCCGAGTTTACCCGTTACTTAACTTTTCCAATCATGTCTTCAGAGCAAATATTACAAACCATTTATCTAAGGTTACTGTCTTATTCACATACATGGCAATCAATTATTCACTTCTTTAAATAAAAGTAACATGCCAGCAGTGGAGACCGCAACAGTTGGCATTAGTTTATGCCTTGATGCCATGGCAAAACATGGATGTATACAGGTAAAATAAGATGCTGAGACACTAACCCTCAACCTCATTGTGTTTTCTCTTCCACTTTGTCTCTCTCTCGTAGCTGCTGAGTTGGGTGCTCGAGCACATGGGTGACTCCCCAAAGAAGACCAGTTTGCAGGGCATCCTCTCTGCCGGGAAGACCAAAGTGAGCTTCCTCCCTTACGACTGGAGCACCAACAGCAGCCACTGAGACACACATATACACACACACACACACACACACACGCGTCGAGCTATATGCAATGTCTTTCCGCATCTGTTCACTTTCTACTGTGCTGCATCCACTTTAAAACAAGAAGGTTGGCGATGGCTCACAAATGCAGTCCATCGGTCCTCAACCATGCAAATGTTTTTATGCAAAAACAAACCTAATGGTGAGAGGGTCAACTTTGCACTGTCTCATCAAATCATACTTCTATTGTTGGCTTATTATAGCTTTAAGGTCTTGTCCTAAGGTCCCACGCCGGAACAACTTTAGATACTTTGTTGAGTTGTACATTTTAAAGGTTTGAAGAGAGGATCTATTTTACAAATCAAGTTGTACGCATATACTTTTTGCTGCAGCAGCCTAATTAATAAGATTAAAATACATATTAAGTATATTATTTACATAATTTATTAATGTTTTCTTTGTAAAATGTCAAACCCCGAAAATTGACATACATATCACAAATTATTTTAGAGCAAATCTCCTGCTGACAGTGTAATAAAAACAATTCCAGTCATCAATACAGCTTCCTTGTTCTGCAGTCCGAGTCCTTAAACGCTGTCAGCAACTCAGGAGTCATAGATGATCCCTGTCTTTTCAGTCCAATTCAACACTTGTTGGACTATTCAACTTACTAAATGCTCAACTACAAGTCCAAAAGCTTTTGATTATTGCATTTAATCAGAGCAGATGGAGACAATAAGTTGGTTCATCTCCAAACACACTGCCTTGACAAGCCATATCAAAACCCTGTGAACCATACTTTTACAAAGCTGATCGATCATTTTCAAATGATGCAAACCTACACCATCTATAGAATTTGCCATTTTTAACCTGCAGATGCAAAGCGGTTGATGTTTCATGCTACTGGTAATGAAAGTAATAGCTGCTGCAGTTTTGGGGAAGAGAACTTATATTACATCCAGTGGATATTAAACACGTATACTAAATATAACTCCGCTTGTGGCTGTAAAACAACAGATGTTTTGCTTTTTGAAGATTTTATAAAGAAATGTATGACTTATTTGCCTCTCTTAACAGCTACGACTCAGGTTTAGCACTGAGTTTTATTGTTATCTAGAGAAATACTTATTAACCTTTACTCAGCGCTTTTTCATTGAACAAATACAATCTGGTTACATGCAGCTGTTCTGGCACATTGTGTGTTACAGTGGCTGTGATCGGGCTGTGTCCTCTTAAGTCCCCATCTTTGTGGACAGGGTTATTTGTAGGATCCAGCCCCTCAATTAAAAAACAAAACACAAAAACAGCAACTGTGTCCTTGTTTGAGAAGCACAGACATATACAGAGCTCGGACTTTGTCTTGATCAGCGTTTACTCGTAACCCTCAGTGGGATTTTTTTTTCTTCCTAATGTGAGCCTATGAGGTTGTTCACCCCTCCTCATCTCTCTAATCCAGGTCTTCCAGTTTAAATTGAAAAAGTGCTACTGTTGTCTTTTTAGCACACTTATTTAGTAAAGGATGGAGTAATATTGTGAATAATTGAAATATTTATCCAAAGTATACCCACTTTGGATGCACTTTGACACTTTGCATGTTTTTGCCGGTTTTGAATGCTATTTAGGCATATCTGTATGTTTTTCATGACACATATTCATTGTTTGTCTATATGAGAATATTGTGTGGTGTTTATCAAGCTGTTTACTCCAGAGTGTCTGCAGGAACTGAAAAAATAAAATCCCTATCTTCAAAATATTTCACATTACCAATATCAGTAGTCATGAATACAATTAAATGTAGCTGTGTAAGTCCTACTGATTTTTATTGTTTGAGTATTCATAGGTTATCCATTTTACTTTGCCTTAAAAGTTTTTTAAGACTTTTCCATTTTTTAAATAATACATTTTCAATTGTGATTTTCATTGTGACATTAAATCAACATAATATGGTAATGAGGACTGTCTGGCTTAGAAAAAAACTATGTAGGGGGCATCATCTCTTTCCATAATTCACTGACTTTATATCTCAGGTCAAATAATAATATGAGTGTTTAGTCCTAACAATTTCAGCTCATTCTGTATAGTCCATGTTCCTTCCTAAAGTAATTGTGTCATGTGTTAGAATCCTGCATATTACTGCAAAACTAAAGCGAATGGTTTATTTAGTATGGTTGCAATGCAAACGCCTGCACTGAATGCATGATACTGGAAAACTCTTCAGTCTTGAATGCTGGCCTGTGGCTGAACTGCGCCTCTGTCACTTTGTTATTAGCCTGTAAGCTCAGCCATAATAGCTTGACCTTTACTCTTCCCCCAGTATGACTAATACAGGGTCATTTAGAGTCTCATAAGGGAATTCAAAAGTGCAAAGCCAGCCATAATTAAACTCAACCAAAAAGTGCAAGATTTAAAGTCTCCAGCCTTCACAAATGAAACCTGTAGTATAAATGCCCTCACTTTACTACACTTAATTCAATTATGGAATGATTGAAATCAAAACAAAAAATAAGGGAAAGGGGAAAATTGGTGGACTTATGTAAACTGAGGAATTGTTTTACTAATGTATATTCATGATCCCTGTACTTTTTAAAAATTACCTCATACATATCAGGAAATTGTCATGCAAAAACTTTTTTAAATAAGCAATTCTATTTTCTTCTTTCCTGGTGTTAATGAAGCAATATGTTTATGAATAGTAAATATGCAATGCTGAACTAAAATAAAGTATACATTGAGTCTGTCGGCTGCCTGTTTCTCTGTATAATATCTTTGCAGAAAACACGTCTACTTTGAAGCGAGTGACACCAAAAGAAATAAAAACAGCAAAACGGTCTCGTCTGTGCATGTGAATGGTGTGCAACAAAAAAAAAAAACATTCAAAACCAATAACCTTTAGATATATCATTTGTTTATTCAAACAAATTCAATCACTTTTTCTTTAAGAAAAATATATGGGGAATCATTACCTTTACAAATCAACCTATTCACATTTTTACATATAAATAAGTATGTTTAAGGGAACACTCCCATAAAAACATTACAATAAAAAGTTATTAAACAGATCAACCACCTCAAATGTTTATACATAAATGACCAATCTGAAATACTGAATGAAATACATTGAGTAAACTGATTAACTTTGAAATTCAAAGCAAACTGTACTGTATTACTGATCTTAAAGTTAATCTTTACCTACAGTCTAACACTGTGATTTAAAGTCTTGGCACTAATAAGAGTGAATAATTCATATGCTGTACAGAGTAAAAATGTGACAGTATGAAGGCAGATTTACATGGTTTCAGACATTTTGATCAAGGCTTTAATGAGTTATTCATGTTGATTTATCACGCCCGGATGACCAATCAACAAAAGGCCTAGACAAACTTGCCGAAATACAGAAACAGCGGCCCACACAAATTATACGGAAAACATCTCCTCTTACAGTTTTAACACTTGCTGTATATGCAACATCTTTGAATTAATCATTTGGATTTAAAATTCATTTTATGATTATAAAGATATGACACCACCACATATCCGCCATTACTGTACTGTCGTGTGAATGAACCACTTTATACATCCTCTCTACAAAGACAAAAACTGGTGCATGATTTATTTGGAAGACTACAGTAATTAAATACACACAAAGCAGACGGGGCTACACTCACAGTTATTAATACTGCTTAAAATGTATTCATGTAAAATTCTCAGATAAAATTAAGACAGGTGTGACAGAAGACTCGGAATATGAAGGGACAGCTTCTGCCACCAAGAGGTTTAACCAGCAAGACACGAGAAAACCAATCAAAACCAGATCCTCAGAGCCGACTCAGTTTTTACAAAATACATTAGGAGAAGTTGAAGTATTATTGTTCATTGTAGAGTCAGTTGAGTGGCTAAGGTTTTGTTATTTTTAAACACTGATCCCAAAAGGATTAGTGAAAAAATACAACTATGAGTTCAAAGAAAATCTGGAAATGTGTTTTTTTTACTCAAGTGCTTAAATATCTGATCATTCAGGCTCATTTTATAATGCTAGAAACTGCATTTATCCATACATCCAACTTTTAATTAATTAATTTTCATTCAGGGTGAATGAATGAAAGATTAAATTAAACTGTATTAATTGATCACAGTATGGTCCAGCAGAAAAACTGGCATTCCGTGGTCTAAAATTATTTTATTTATGGCTGTATGTGATTAAAGACCATGTAAAGTAAATTCTGACATTTTCTTCTAAACATATTAAATAGGTAATAAATGTATTTCTAAAAAATGTGTAAAAAGAATTTCAACCATTTAGATTTGAATTGTGGAGTTAGGCTTCACAAACTGTGTTTCAACATTTCTGTGATCAGGATTTAGTGGGCGGGTCTGAAAATTGGCATAAACCCGCCACTGCTGCTGTAGTGGTATAAATACATTCAGTGCACATTACTACTACTGCAGTATACAGTTAGCCAGTTAGCCGACGAGCTAGCCGCTGAGCTAGTAGCTGAGTTAGCAGTTGAGCTAGCGGCAGAAAGCTCTCAGACGTAGCGTCCATGTTTCTGGTAGAGGTGGTGACTTTGATTGACAGGTGACACTTGGTAGGGGGCGGGTTTTCAGCGAACGGAAAAAGGTTGATTTTTACACAACTTTGAAGCCTAATTTCATATATTTGGCGATTTTTTTAATCATTCAAATTTGGCAGGGTGGTTAACAACACACTTTTCTGTGTGTCAAACTCAAAACACATATTTATTCTTACTTTACACAGACTTTAAGTATTTGTACACGGGCAGCTGTTTGTTTTTTTAATTATACGGAGGTTGTCTTGGGCCGCAAACTCTGTTCCAAGGTATTGCTCAAGGCTTTGTTTTACCTACTAGACAACAGGCACACTGATGATGTTCTGAGGAAAAATGTTTATGCTGTTAAAATTATTGCTTCAAACTTTTTTCTCCAATGAATTTAAACAATTAAATAACAATAAAATAATCCAGCTAACCACATACTCTCCCCCCCCCCCCCTGTTTAACAACTGGAATCAAAGAAATAAATACGGTATGTGCTGTATCTGAGTTGTAAGAAAGGGTTCCAGTGTTCACTTAGTGGAGCCAGGTGGCAGCATACAATGGCCACTCCACTTCCAGCTCCTCTTCACTCACAGTTAACCTACACATTTTAAAAACAAAAATGATTAATCAGTGGTTCAAGTGCATTTGAAATATTCACATGTTAATGGGTTGATCATCAGTGAATCAAGTGTACTTACTTTCATCATCCGAATCAAAGCCAAAGAGTGCAGAGCAGGTGTTAAGGGCTTGGTGTTTCTGTAATTCTTCAACGCTGCCGAAGGAGGACAGACATTTGCCACACCGTTGTCTGATCTTCTGCTCGGCGGCCACATCATTCACCTGCTGCTCCTTCTCTGGGTCAGGGTCCTTCTTTTTCTTAGTGTTCCAGTAAACATATTTCTTTTGAGAGGCCTCTTCGGTGGACCTCCTCTTGCGCATTGAGAGCAGAGATTCATCCAGGTAGGTGGAGGGTGGCGGCCGGATGAAGGGGGCTTTGACGAAGGGCGCGTAAGAGGGATCTTCGGGTTTGAAGGATTTGTGTTCAGTGATGTGTGGTTCTCCCAGTTTCTGCTGGACTCCCTCAGCCAAAGTGGACATGTCCTCAAGGTCTTTGACATTCAAGGGGTCCAACTCGACGGAGGTTCTTTTTTGACACCTCTTTCTCGGAGTGCCTGCAGCAGCATTAGTGTGGGAAGAGGAAACCTTGCTTTCCGACGCTTGGTCTCTTGTCACATCCTCGTGTCCATTGATGGTGGGTTTGATGTCATCCATGTCCTCATGACTGGCGGTTATCTTTGAATTATCAGACAGGTCTTGATTACTGTCTGCGACATTTACATCCCAAGCTGGTTCTTTCTTTATTTCCTTGACCTCGACTGCAACATTTACATCCCAAGCCGGTTCTTTCTTTATTTCCTTGACCTTGACTCCAAGATTAGAGGTTTCTGAGACTGACTCAGGACTGAGACTCTCCTTCGGCCCCTTTTTACTCTGCAGCCATATCTCCTCGACCTTCACTCTCTGCTTCCAGGGAGCTTCAGAATTTTGTTTCTTCTGTCTGCTGGGTCCCAACTCTAACTCGTCTTTTTGAGGTGCTGGGATATAGTGTCTCCACTCGTGGTCATAGAGACCCTGGAGGCTTGAGAAGAGCTTCTCACAGTTTGTGAAAGGGCACTGGGGTCTGAAGGGCTGGTGGATAATCACATGGTCTTTTAATTCCTGCTGTGTCATGAAGTGCTGGTTACACTCTATATGGTAACAGAAGTGTCGAAGAGGCATGTCATGGAGCTTCATGTGGTCTTTATAATGCTGGAGAAACTGTATCTGCCTGTTGGATGAAAGCACAGCACTGTAAGCTCTCCTCAAAAACAGAGATTGCAGTCAAAAAAAAGAGAAAAAAAGTATTCTTTATAAAATTTGAAAAGAGTGGTGAAATTTGAAAACAGCTTTTGACACACAAGTTACTGTCTGTTTTAGTTGGAAATCTGTCACGAATGTGTGTATTAAACCAAAACAATTGTGAACTAATGACTTGAGTGTTACACCCCTAGTTGGCAGGTAAAATAAGAAACTGCATCTTTTCTCCTTTTGTTCCCCCCCAACATGCAGACACATTATAAGTGAACCTGTATTTGTATTATGTGACTTGCCTAAAACTCTGGAATCCAAAAAAGTGCCAAAACCTCTGAGAAAGCTGCTTTAATCTCCACTGGTGTGTCGTCACCCTTTTTTCTTTTTACAGTATGTTGTTTGTCCTACATGCATTTGCTCATCAGCAAAGCTACGCTTTGTTTCGGACTTGCAATTCATGCACCATTTCACCCGCTTTGAACCCAGAAAATGTGCTTAATATCTGGAGAGTGGAATAGAGATTCTGAATGTTGCCAAATAAAAATTAAATCAGTTTCCACCATTACTGGTTTAGGCTCTAGATGCTGAACTGAGAATTAATATGTCTAAGCACACTTGACATTTATACAATTGATGCTGTAATGTGCACACCATCCAACTTAATAGCTTTCACAGAGTTTACAATTTTCTAAACAATACAGTGGATAGATGTTTTTACAATTGAGGAAAATAAAGATAACATTTTTGTAATGGTGGTGCCAACACATTAATTTATAATATATATGAGAAAAGAGTCAAGCTACATTGTGTGATGCCCAATATACAATGAGTCTTACCTGAGGCAGAAGGTGCACTTGTGCTTGGCCCAAACAAATGTCTTCTCCAGCACCTTTTCTTCATTAATATGGCACCTGATAGCATGCTTTGTCAGTGTGGTGCTGATCCTCAAGAACACTCTATCACAGGACACTGAGGGGCACAAATGATACGTGATGTCCACACCGTAGCCGTTCTCCTCTGCTGGCTTCTCCTTCTCTTCTCCTTCTCCCGCTGTTTTCATCACAATGGGATCTTTTAAAATCACCAGGCCATCTTTAATGACCACCTGCTCGTCCTTGAAGTCCACCAGCTTGAATATATTAGAGTTAGGGTTCTTGCACTTTTTGTGAAGCACAGATGTCTTTTTGATTAGAGTGCGGAGGTTTCTGACAATTCGCTCTTCCCTCTTGAGGCTGGACACTTTAGTTTTGCCACTGGGTTTCGGTTCAGGAGTTTCCCCATCGGAAATGGAAGTCTGATTTTCATCCTGAGGCTGGCTCTGAGTTTTCAGATTATCTACCGTTCCATTAGTAGCAGGTATGTCCTCAGTGCATGGTTTCTTATCATTGGGTTTATGCTTGCACATTTCCTCAATGTGGTCCAGAACATGCTTTTTGGCAAACGGAAGCTGTTTAAAGCGTTTTCCACAGAGTATACACTTCAATCTCCTACTTTTGAGGTGTGAGAGAGCATGCCTCATAACATTCAAGCCTTTGTAGTCTTTGCGGCAGAAAGTGCAGTGATACATCAAGTGGGCATACTGTTGAGTGCGGAGTACTCTGTCCTTCCATGATCTCTTGGTTTTCACCTGGAGAATAGACGACAAACAATTGAAATCAGTGCAATGAGTTACACAGAAAAAGTAAGCACAATATCCAATAAAATGCCAAACAAAAGGTACTTGAACATTCTCATGTCTTTCCATTTGATATATCAGTGCCTCGCTGAATTACTGCGCTCACAAGAGTGCATATAAACATAATGATTCCACTGCAATGCATTTTATTCAAATCAAAATGCTGCTATGGTATATGTTGTCAGCAAGAAAAACACAATTTTCTTCTGACCTGAATGAAAAAATACAACTTCCTCCTCAGTCACACCCGCATTACCAGTAGATTATTCTATGAAATGAATGCAGTGTTTCTGTTGTTTATCGCATGATTGTTTGAGAAAAACCTAAACTGTTGCTGTGATAACTTCCAAAAGCTATAAAATCTTTCCTCATAATATTATAAACTACTGTGCAGTGTTTTAGTGTCTAATATGCCTTCAAAGTTGTGGATCTGTTGCTTAAACTGGCCTTTCTGGAATGTATTTCATCATCTCAATAGTACCTGAAACAACATGTTCTTGCCAAAGTGAATTTTATAAAGCTAATCAAGACAAACTGACCTCAGTGTTTGATTCCTCTGTGGTCGCTGTGGGCTGTGGCTCCTGTTCTGTGTCACCATTCAGTTCATCTGATGCTGATGCTGATGCTGATGCTGATGCTGAAGCTAAAGCTGAAGCTGAGGCTTCTGGAGGGGACAGTTTCTCAGTGTCGGGCTTTTTGGATTTGAGAGAGTAATTGTGTAACAGTTCAACGGGACAATCCAATAATTCTAAGGGTGGACCATCAAGTTCAGGAGCAGCTTCAACAGCAGGAACAACAGCTTGAGGCCCACTTGGTAAACTTTCACCGAGCTTGGACCCCAACTGTGTTTGAGATTCCTCTTGCATGTGTTCACTGAGTCTGACACCACAGACCGAGTCAGTTTGGTTCTCGAGTCCATTTTCCTTCTCAAGCTCATGCATCTGCTCCGACTGATTCTCTTTCTGTTCACTCGCTTTTTCAAGTTCGTTCTCCAGGTGAGGCATGTCCTGCTCTTTGTCTTCTGTGTCAGTTTCCTCCTCAAAACCAGTCTCCCCCTCAGTGAGGTGTAGTTCATTTTCAGGGTAAGAGAGTTCCAGCTTCTGTAAAGGCTTCCTTCCCCGTTTTTTTCCTTTAACTTTGACTTTGACTTTCTTCTCTTTAACCGTCTGGACCTGCTCCAGGATTGGAAGACCCTGCAACCATCTTTTCTTCCGGCCTTTCCTTTTCAAAATTTGGCTCTTCACACATCTGGACAAGTATTCTCTACTGCGTTTTAGAGGAAGCTTCATAGGAGCAGAATTTTCAACGTTAGTGTGATTGCGTCTTAGTGAATACATAGGCTTACTACCTGAAGAGGCAGATTTGACATTGTATTTGAACTCTGGATCATCACCCAGGTCAACCTCATCATCGGACACAGATTGTTTTCTCCTTGGCAGGTTTCTTCTCCATTTTCGCCTCTTCAGAAGAGCATTATTTGATGGGGCAACACACTTTCCTGTCTTTCCAGTCTTCTCTTCTGGAGGGCTACTGTTCACAGAAGCAGCTTCAGCGCACTCACGGGAATTGAAACCTTGAGTGTGTGGGTCACGTACACAGTTATTTGTTAACAGCTCTTCATGGTGTTCCTTCTCCTCTTCTTCCCTCATCTCATTGAGAACAGCAGCCTTCATGACCTTGTCACTCATCAACTCCAAGCAGTGGGTCCTGATTGTCAGGAGGTTCCAAAACTCAGGGTCAAAACACAGGCGTTCCTTGAGCATCTGGAAAACAAAAAAGACATGGAAGCACAAATTATAAAGCCATTATATCCACTATAATCATATCATATATCATGTCATATAACGCTGAATATATCCCCCTCTCCACCCCGTCCAACCTGCAGAATATGGAAACGAACACTGGTTCGGACAGGGCTGTTGTTGGGATGCTGCTCCTGGTCAGGATGCATATAAAGCAGGCAAACAGTGCGGTAAGCCTCCAGGCTCCGTTCCTGGCAGAAGGCCAGCAGGGCACATGCTCGACAGATCTCCAGGTCATGGGGCAGCAGGAAGGCGATGGTCTTGCAGACCAGTGACTGGGTTACACTATCAGCCTGCTTGTCACACAGCTGCAAGGACCTCGCACAAAGCTCCAAGCAGACGTGAACTCCTTCACCACCCAGCTGTCCCAAACAAAAAAGAAAAAAAGGTTAATGATTAGAGCAAAGCAGGAAGGCAAACTTTCATTTTGACTGCACAAGTCTGCACTGTTTACATGTCCTTTTGTTAAAAGAACAAAATTAAACATTGCCCTCTACACACAATAATTGGCTGCTTTACACCATCTTAAGGCTTTGTTTTTCCAGTGGAGAGATGATGATGCCAGACTGAACTAATGTGCCTTGAACTCTGATTAAAAAAATGTTAACCTGTATATATAGACATTGTATGTTGTTGTCCGCTTGTTGTTTCTATGAATCAATTTTTCACCCATTTACTTATACATAATAGTGATATGTTTAATTATCTTTTTAGGCATGTTGTCCTTGTGATTCTTTCTGAAAATTGTGTTGTGTAAATACAATGGGCCTCATTTACTAATATGTGTTTAGAAATGTTCTTATTTGCACATGCAAAATTACTGTTGGATTCATGAGAAGTGCGCACCAGCCAGTTTTGTCCACCGTGCGTATGTTGATTAATAAGAATCATTCTAAACTGACAAAATGCCCGCTATCAGTAAAACATATGACCATGCCCCCATTTCTCTATATGGGGAAAGCTCTGTTGGAGCAATGTAACGGTGGAATGAGCTGAGGACTCTGATGGTAAAAATGTAGAAAAACTTGCAAACAATATTCTCAGAAGTAGAAGCCAGAAAAGGCAGATCTGGCTGGTAAACATGTCATTGTGATTTTATTGTGAGCTGTTGTGAAGTGAATCAGAATAATATTAATATATCAACAATTTAATTACATTTATGATTATAATTTATAGATAATAACATCCTACCTACACAAAACATTGTGTATTATTAGCTATTTTAAATCTTTACATGTTGTATATTTAGGCCCAATCTAGTTTTTAAACATTGTGATTCTAATATACTGAATACATATTGACTGTGGGACATTTCTAATTTGTGTATATGCATGGTCTAAGGCAGTTTTGTTGGCAGAGGAAGAACAAATTCAGGTAAGAACAAATTGATGAATCTCATTTGTGTTTAAAATAAATGCAGTTTAAATACAGATTTGTGCATACACACTGAGAGACACTACACAATAGGGGTGGGAATCACCAGAGGCTCCACCATACGATATTATCAAGATACTTGTGTCACAATACCATATTATTGTGATTTTAAATATATTGTTAATACGCTGCGATATATTGCAATTCATTACCTTTTTTCAACTGCAAATTATGTCCCCAAAGGAAAAACGTCCTCCTGCACGCTGACTGTTACCTCTGTTGACCTCACCAGAAAACTAACTAGAGCCCTCTAGTGGACTGAAACAGCAATGGGTTTCATTATTCTAGTACCAAAAACTTAAATTTGCATTTGTAATTTATATAATAAAAGATTGATACTTGGCGAGTGTGTATCGATACAATATTGCCACGCAAAATATTGCGATACAATACTGATGTGATAAATATGTGATACATTTTTTGGAGGAACGCTTCAGATAATGTGCAGAATATTTTTATATAATTTCTCCTGTGGAACACAGTATGGAAAAGAGATAATGCTGTGATCTCAGTCATACCTCTGTGGTGACCAGTTTGATGAAGGGAAAGATGGCTCTGAGGTTAGTAGCAGAAGAAGCCAGCTGCAAGCACTCAGCCAGGAAGCCTTGTCTGGAGGGATAGGCCCTGAGATGCAGTCTGCTCCAGATGAACACTAGGTCCCTGACAGAAGGCAATTAACTCTGTTATATATTAATTATCCAACAACTGTGATCATTTCTAAGTCAGTAAAAAGAGAAGAACTGAACCAAACTGACAGAGTCAATGTTACTACCATTACAACAAGATTCATGGATATAACAAACGTACATTATGTAAACACTAGGAAATGTGCAGAACCAATATACTGTAAAAACTGAGGAGGATAATCTAGTGTAATATTAGAGATGTCCATGCATGAAGGTTTAGCTCATTCTTACCAAATGTAATACATGTCTCCATTGTGTAACTGCTGAGTAAGGAAAGCTTTACACATCGACAACAGAAGCTCATCCTTTTCAACACTCTCTGTGTTGCAGATGATTTCCACTGCATCACGGCCATCTATCTCTGCCATCTGAGGACAAAGATGTGTGGAAACACACACATGCGTAAAAAATACATCAAAATACAAAGTAAAGGCATTACAATCAATACCTTGAATACCACAACTTAAAATAAAAATTAACAGATTATTTAATTATAGATTTCAAAATGCATTTTCATAATAACTTTGAATAATTTCTGAAATTATTACTTAGTGGTTTATACATTTGACCATAGTCCGACATTCAGACAGAATACACAATTCTGTTACTTTTTCAGTATTTTTGATCCCTCTCTCTGCCATCTTAAGGGAAAATCATATTATTCTACACAGCCCCACCATTTCTTACATCCCTGATCCTTTGCACTTTGCTTTTGCCATCCTTTCGTTTCTCACCTCCTTATGAAGGTGTTCATGCAGAGAGGTCTTGTACAGGCAGGTCAGGTAAGCCTGATGGAAGTACAGATGACTTCCAGCCTTGTGGTTTTCCAGGCAGCCTTTAGCCAGGGCCATTGCCTCCTGTATTCTTTCACAGGCCTGCAGATAGCGAACCCGGAGCTCCAAAAATACTGGCAACTCTGAGCTCAAGTATACTTCAACTGCATGTGAAATGGAAATACATGAATAAATGTGGATATATGCATACATATGCACTGTTGAAAATGTTAAGAAGAGTAGCAATAACGCATTGCTATTATCATTCTTTACTGGTCAAGTAGTGTTGTTGATCTCTCACATGATAAGATGTTTCCTGTATTGTATTTGGAATTAAATGTAGTTATGACCGTACCCTCTTTTGGAGACAAGTCTGTCTCCTTCAGGATTCCTTGCAGCACTGGATTCTCCCATGGGCCTCCTGCTTTGATGATCTGTTTTAAATGATGAAGGTGGATGTTCCTGTGCCTCAGGAGTTGGGAATGGCACTCCTACAAAGAGTGGTAAAAAAATAAAAACAGATCAATACAAATTTCCTCTCAGAAGGCACTACTGAGATGACCAATTGTGATAATTTGCTTCAATATACAGTACACAGGTATGTAAGTCCCACTAAAACAATCAAAACAGACTAGCAGTAGGAAACCCTGAAGTAGTTGTTATTTTGACATAAACTCTGGTGTAAAACCAAACTGGTTGTATTGTTGTAGTTTGTGATTAGTGCTCATGACTTAAACTTAACATTAAGTGCATTTTAGTAATGGCAGGTACTAGGCTTGGGCGATATCAAAATATTATGGTATACCAGGGAATCTAGAAATTCTAAAGGTATGATGTTCAATACCGTCAAAACTGAAATGCTGTATTAAGGTCACGTAATGTAGTGCACAGCATGTTAGTCTCTGCTGATGTAACAGGCAGCTGAGCTGAGAAAGATAGCGACCGTGAGTGGTGTGTAATCATGAAAATATTACCACATATATCTTGAGATAAGAGCTTCAAACAACAAAAAGCTGTTTATTAGCCACAAGATTTTATTAAACTCCGAGTCTACCACCACCAACACAACATCTCCGTTGAGATAAGTAACATGTTGGTATCGCCTGCAGCAACAAGTGTCAGAAGTGGGTCCTCCAGTAAGAATCTATGGAAAGACGCTTATTTTCTATCTATTCAATATTCTATGATCAATAAAGTATTTAAACCCAGCAGGACAGCATTGCAGGCTAGAGATTGTCATACATGTCGAAATGACTTTATCACCAGCAGCTCAGCTTTTACTTCTTTTTTAAAAAAAACACAATACATAGATATGAAGGTATGAAAACATAGATACCGCCCAAGCCAACCAGGTACGTTAGTGAAATGTGATAAGAGTGTTTTGTATGACCAGGCAATAGTGTGAATTCAGTCTGATTCCTTGTTTCTTTTTCCTAATTATCATGAACTAAAGACTGCAACAGAGAATCAGTTTTTGTCACCTTAAAAGAATCAAGGATGTCTTTTAAAGGCTCTTCCCCAAATTCTTCTTTGCTGAAAAATAGCATCAGTTCAAAGAAGCTCCTGGAAGACAACAAGTGGAACATTAGTGCCAAAAAACACTTCGTAGTAGGTGAGACAACAGCTCAATTATTAAATTCAGTTTGTCAAGCCCTACGCAGTTTAAAAAAATATTGGACAATAGATTAATACGTAATTAATTACACTGCTTTGTATATTGTATCAGACCCTACCAAATAATAGTTGAAATGAAATGACAATGAAATTAAGTATTACATTACCAAGTAACGAACTACTTACAGGGCCAGACTGCTGATAACATAGTGTATGTGCTGACAGTCATCGGGGAAGGCAGCAGTGGCTTTAGTGAAACGGCACAGTGCTGTCCGCAGCACCTTCAGCTGAGGGAGAGGAACTTGCCATTGACCAGTGTACTCCTCAACCAACTACACAAAAAGTAAGAACACAAAAAAACATGTAAAATACTTATTTGTTTGTTTTAAAAAACATAGTTGTATGGTTGATGTACCATAGTTGTTCTCACATAGTCTAAGAACAAAACACTGCACATGTTCTTAAGATAAAATTGGTTGCGTGCAACTGATCACTATAATTACTTTGCCTTCCCTGTGTTTGATCATATGGCCTGTGGATATTATGTGTAAATACAGAGGGTTAGGGGGTTATACTATCAACTAACATAGTTGAAACTACTGTTGGTTATGGTTAACTAATACTCAAGTTTCCCTTTGGCGACATAAACATTTTTCACCACATTGGTGACATTTTTATATTTACCACACGTTATTTTATCTCAAACAGCTTTCTGGCATTTAAAGCCTATGCAGTGTTTTCCTAATTCTTGCAAGAAAAAGTGTTATTAGTAGTTAACCATTTATTTTGGCTTAACACAGCTCGCTAGAAGACCTAGGCTAACCTCATACCGTTAATTAGCTTAGCTTACATGTCTAGCTATCAAGTTAAATGTAATAATAATAATAATAATACGCTTCATTTGTGTCGCACTTTTCATCCATAGTGATACTCAAGGTGCCACAGTGTTAATAACACAGAGCACGCAATATAGCAAATATAGTTAAGATGAAATAATGAAAATGACCAAATTATCTCTAAAATAACTCTAAAGTTCAGTTGCTACATGAAGTTACCATGCAAGGAGCACAGTACATGTGTTTCTACATTTTGTAGACGTTTCTGTTTTGTTTCTGGTGGGCTGTGCTATATATAAATAGTCTTAGCAACACAACTGCATAAATAGAGCTAGTCTGGAGGCTAATGTTAGCCAGCAAAGCTAGTAGCGTTAGCAATAAACAGACGCCGACTCGGGAGGAATATCAAACGGAATTGGGTCCAACATACCTCACAAAACTCAGAGCAGTACTCTTTGCTCTTTAGAGAGGATGCATCGCTGCAGTGTCTGATACACAATGTGTCTAGAGCTGTTTCAAGCCCGTCTATTTCCAAATCACTCTCGCTGTCCGCCATACTGGCTGCTGTATCCAGCGCATAGTCTGAGTTGCCAGGTCGGATAGGCTGCATCCTCCTATCCGCCACGACAAACCACTACCAACCTGGCAACCCTGTAATTACAAGGGTAGTAAAGTTTTCTGCATTGTTAACAGTCAGTGGTGGAAGAATAATTTAAATATTTTAATTAAAGTCTCCCTACACTTAAAAATACGTGTTCGTCTTGTAGTTCATACAAGTGGATGTTTTAGCTTCACTGTGCAGGATGATGTATGTGCAGAGATTGTCTGTACTCACTGAAAAAGTGTGATGTGGAAACCTTCTTAGAAGACATCTTGTGTCCAGCTGTTACATTTCTGAAAATAAGTATATTTGTATATTCCAGTGAATTTGCGGATTTTAACTAGATTATTGAACTTTTTGTGAGAAACCATATCAGACACAAGTTGCCATTCAAAGCATCAGAATTAATTCTATGTTCCTAACTTGATCCATTAATAATGTCTTTGGTGATTTGATTTTTGAAAGGGTGTAGGGCTTAAAATACAGTAGATTTTAACATTTTAGACATTTTTTTGTATCTCAACAGCATTCAAGTGATTTTCAGCGACTTCAACAAATGTAGATCTACACTGTCACTGAAATTCGGTTAAAACACATTAAGACTATGCACTCTATTTTTTTTTTTAAAAAGGTGGGAAAACTCACCTTGAAACTACATTCTGTAACCCCACCACAATCCTGCTCACTCAGAGATATTAACATATAATCTATAATATTTTAGGAATTTTGAATATTTCCATCATAAGACCAATCACATCATGAGAGATAGAGATAAATATTCATTGATCATATGTGTCTAAAACGTACCTATTTTTGCACATACTGTAGGCTATTATGTGCAATAAACATTTCAGTACTGGAGCTGCTCTGACAAACTGACAGCTGTTTTGCATGCACAGAGTCACTGTTATAACAGAAGGACATGCAGAAGTTTTATTCAGAACTGAGGGGGTATTCACAGTGTAGTTATTTAATGTTTTCAATGTGAGGGCAAAATTAAATATTCCAAGAAATGACATGAAATGACACATAAAAGTGGTAACTTAGTCCTTGAGTGGCATATCCAATCAGGATTTTGATTTTAACATACAGCAAACCTCCGCTAATTAATGTGCATTCATATGCTCTGATTGAATGTACTCAGGGTTTGTTGAAGCAAACCTGCTCTCTTTCTGAACTGAAAACCCAAAGTTTCTCTTATCTCAAAGTTTTCACTAAATCTGCTGTAATACCACCCTGATTTCAACATGGCAAATTATTCCATAAAAAATGGGGGGGGGGGGGGGGGGTATTTTGTTGTTTACCATCTCATCCAGCAGTGGGCGTGCTAAAAGTGTTGCACCTCCTCAACATCAAATCTTCGCGCTCACCTGTCAACATACCATCCAAATGAGGCAGCGGAAACAGACGCACAGCAGACGGGCAGAGCATCACCAGGTGTGCAACATCGTTTGTCTGCATACTTCTCGACACACTCAGCTGGTACCTTGCCAGAAGCTTGCCATCACCGATAAGATAGCCAGATTTATTTGCAGGGATATGCGGCCCATTAGTGTTATTTCGGGAGAGGGGTTTCAGGATCTCATAATGGAACTGGAGCCACGATAAAGAATTCCATGTTGCACCACAATGTCGGACAGCATAGTCAAGTTGTATCAAACCACACGGGAAAACATTAAAACTCTACTAAAGGACAAGACATTCGCTCTTACCACAAACGGATTGACATCACTGGCCACACATGCTTATGTGACAGTCACAGCTCACTTTATCTACGACTCGTGGGAACTTGAAAACTATGTTCTGTGTACCAAGGAACTAAGAGGAAGTCACAGCTGTCGATGCAGAAAGCATTGGTAGCACGCTGGACGACTTTGACATCTCTCGTGAAGTGGTTGTGGCTGTGGACACGGACAATGCCCCGAACTATGTTAATGCCACACATTAGTTAGGGCTGATTCATGTACCCTGTTTGGCACACACGCTAAACCTGGCAGTGTTCAAGGGGCTTGAGATGAAGGCCATTGATCCAGCCCTTTCTAGACTAAAACAAACTGCAGCTCATTTTGGGAGGTCACCATCAGACAGCTGCCTGGAAGCAAAGCAGGAGCTTCTCGGACTGAAAAAAAGAGACTGATAAATGACTGCGTCACGAGATAGAATACCACGTCCGATATATGTCATGCCTCCAAACAGCAAGCAGCGGTGGCAGCAGTCATTTTTGAAAAGAAAATGTCCCACTTAGAACTGAGGGGACTTGTACAAATGGAATGACTCTGGCAAACGAAATGATGCTGATATCCAGGAGCTTCAAGCCTACACGAAGGAGTCTCCTCTCCCCGCCAACAGCAACCCACCCGCTTCTATTAAAGTTGACGCGCAAATACCTGTGTGTGCCAGGGACGTCTGTGTGTTCTGAGCACGTATTCTCCTCTGCAGGCCACATTGTGAATAAAAAGAGAGCTGCACTTGATCCAGATCAAGCTGATAAACTGGTGTTTCTAGCAAACACAATCAGAGCTTATCCCAAGTTGGATCACTTTTATTTTAGTTTATGTAGGTTGATATCTCCGAACATGAGTTTCAATCCGGCCTCCATGACGAGCAGAACTTGAGGGTATCATGGGAATCAGGAGCCAACAGTGGTTCTACATTTGAAGGCCTCTCCTTCAAATGTAAAAGTAGTGTTGGTGTTATTTAGGGGGTGGGTAGCCTTCATCTTGAAGTCAAAAAGTGCACTGGGGTAAGCTTTTTTACTTTAAGAGCTTCAGTCCAGCCTCCATGAGGGGCAGGACTTGAGCTGTCAGGGTTACCTCAGTGGTCAACAGTGTTTCCTCACAGCTAGAGGGTAAGGGTTCGAGTCCTGTTCTGAGCCTTTCTGAGTCTCTGACCCAATCCCAAACCAGTCCCTACCCACTACCACTTCATCACCAAGTGTCACTCCAAATCAAATAACAGTTGCAGCTGTGGTGGGCACTTCTAATGAAGGGAGACAGTATGAATGGATATCCAAGGGAAGGGGGAGTGTAGGGTGATGGGATTGGGCCTTTATGTTGTCTACTGAGGTAGCGTGGATTTTCTCTGGGTACTCCAGTTTCCTCCCACAATTATTTTCTTTCTTTCTTTCTATTAATCAATTGGACACTCTAAATTTCTCAAAAGCTAAGCGGTTTCAATAAAAGTCTAAATTTGAATATCTGTTTTGTCTTTTGTGATTATTTTGAAATCAAAGCTCTAAATGTGTTAATCAAGATGTGCTGATTCAGTTTTACTCAGGCCAAACTAATAAGTGGTGTACACAAGTTAGAGTTAGAGGTTTCATGCAAAGGTATGTGTGAAATTCTCAATTTCATCACAGAGTTCTTTCACCTATCTTTAAAAGCAGTCAGTTAAGTTTATGAGTGCTCATTTGCCAAAGAACTGTGCGTGTGTTTTTATTGTGTTACATTAGATAATACATTATATTATTAGATAAAGATAATATACACAGATACACACTCACTCACTGAGATACTAAAGGATACCAAATCCAAAATAAGCAGCCTGAAATATTTTCTTGGGAGACACAAAGGGAAAATGCATGAAACAGGAAATGTGAAGATTGCTTTAATGATTTTAAGATTTTGATGTTGACCATTTATCGCAAATACAAATATACAGATATGCTCTTTGAATTTCCTCTCAAAGAATCTGAGAAAAAGATCCTGCCTTTAATGAACACACATCACTATTCACGTTACCAAGACCAAAAACATAGCCCCTTATTAGGAGGTTTGATTGGTGGAAGGATCCGTGACAACAAATGGGATAAATGTGAGATAAATACTCAAAGAGGATAAATATCTTTGAATTAAATATTGAGTAATGCAGTGTTTATAGTTTCCATATGAGAAATAAAGAAAATGCCCAAATCAAATACATTTGAGCAAGTTAACAAAATCAGGTCGTTAACTTGTGCTGCTACTCCAGTAATTACGGTAGCCCAAAGGCACTCATTCGGATTTGATTGGGCTACTGTAATTACTGTATTAACAGTGCAACTTAATTTAAAAGGCAGATTGCTCGCTCCCAGAGCATGCTCCTCTCTGCTGCTGTAGCACTCCTGGTGGGGTTGGACGCCGGGCAGAGGACCGAGCAAACCCGAGGCGCAGCCATACTGGGATGTAGCCACTCTTGGTGGAAGTCCTGGGTTAGGATGCTAACAAGCAAATGTCTGTGTATAGACGTAACCATGGCCTAACCCCTGACTCACAGAGTATAGGCCAGGCGTAGCTGCCGCTATTCCACAGTGTCTTTTCAGTTCATGAAAGTAAATTGTAACATTTTTAACATCTAAAGAAGTGCAGCGTTTGATATTACTAAAAGACCCTTGGCTGTTTAGTTTTTTCTGGTAAGTAGCCTACAATTTGTTTTAATGGTTTTAGGCCTGTTTTTCACTAGCGAAAATAAACATTAGCATTATTACCATGCACTGGTAATGGACCACACTAACCAAGTTAGCAGCTATCCCTAGGTTCAGCTCCACTCTCTTGTCCAAATGGTAATGGTAATTTCTGGCTCCAAAAATCAAAGATGGCAATGGTCAAATTGCTAAATTCGAGGCCTCAAAACAAAACAGCAGTCAACAAATCAATTGGTGACGTCACAGTAATTACAGCCATGATGTTTTCCTGAGTTGTATATCTTCCTATCTGGGTCTAACATTTGAATAATGATTAATGAACATCATAAAAACGAAAATGATCTTCTGAATGGCGTCACCGAATGACCTTGATTTTCACTACTGTTGACTGATTAATATTGGAACCCAATCCTCATCACACTAGAGACAAAGAGGGCTTGAATGAGGAGGTTCAGTTTTCCAAAAAGAGTGAATCTCGGTAGTTTTTGGTGTGATGAATATTTTTGGAATAATCAAAGTGTACTTTTTATAAACATCTAGAGTATTTTCCAAGTGTTGCTTGGAAAAACTTGCACATTAATAGTTTTCATTGTATTAACTTTTTTTATTTGATTGATCAAGCCAAATGAACAATACCATAATTCTTCATTTATCTCGCTTGTCATAGTGAGGGAGAAAAATGCATTTATCACAAAAACTGCAGTCTTTTTGCTAGCCACAAGGAGGCACCACGATATCATGATATGAAAAATATCCTGCCTGTTCAGTCAGAGAGCTGAATATGAGGTTGTAGTTAATCATCTCAATATTCATTTACGTTTTCAGTGAGTTATTCTCTTCTTTAATTCCTGCCCCTACTGTTTACATACACATGCAAACTAAACTGCACAGATCTTACTCACTTAAACAAATCTTCACTCAGGAAATGATTAATTCAGAGAAGAACAGCAGAACATCAAGTGGACTGTTTATTATTGAATATTCAGACAGTGAGAATAAAAAAAAAAAGAAACAGTATACAAATATTGGTCATACTGTCAGAGAAGTATATAACACACTTTGCATTATCTTTCTGGCATACAGTACACCCTCACACTTGACTCATCCGCAATATTTTCCATCAACATACTATTTGCCCTCTTGGAGGCAATACAGAAATAGTAGTTCTATTCCAAGTACTTGAGTGGGAGTAATGTAATGAGGACTTCTCCATCAGTGGTTTTCATATTCATTAGCATAATGCTGGCCGTGGTGTGGGAATAAGATGGGATGGGTTGTTTAATGGCACCAGGTAATACAAATAAATAAACAAATACCTTAAGAAACATCTGAAAGACACATAAAAGGTTGTGAAAAATATTACTTAAAGTGCCAATGTCTCATAGAACCTATATAGTAATAATAATAGTATTTATTGTAGATTAGTATCATTATTAATAGAATTACTTGGTCCCAGATCAGAAAGCATTTTTTACACATTGTCCTCCAATACAATTACCACGATTATCAACAGCTTTAAGAATCTTTAAATTGATATTTTGTTGGAACGTTTTTGTGGTACTGAATACATACCATATATTCCACATTGTTTTTGTTAATCTGTCAATCTGATAAAATCACCCTCCAAAACATCACAGTCACAGAAAGTCACAACTTGATATGCTGTGGTATTTTACACATGTTCTGTATTTCAACAGCTTGGACTAGTTAGGAGACAGGTTATTAGATGGAAGAGACAAAATGGTCACCTATTTCTAGACCTTTAAATGGGGGGTTATCAGAACCCATATCTCAAAAAGGTCAACGATGGCCCATTTTCTAAAAACCAACATGTCAGTTTCCCGCCACACACTCCAATTAACATCAGGGAGATCTCAGGCTGTTCTATTAATAGCAGGATGTAGATTTCAATGTGGAACATTGCACCAAAGCTCATTGCTGAGCTGATGCCATTTAGGCTGTTGGAGTGCCTGGTGGAGTGCCAGGAAATGGGTGTCAATCCTCTCCTCTTTGAGATTATTCTCTCTCAGGCATAATAAGTCAGTATTCAGTAAGTACCCTCTGACCTACAACCATTAATTTGCCCCATTCCAATTACATGTGTATGTGTGATGGTGTTTAGGTATGATTGTCCATAATTGTAACCATCAGAGGTAATGACTGCACCTAACAAGTCTTTGGAATGCTTTTTTGAAGTCTTCATTAAATATGGTGTAGATAAGAGGGTTAATCAGCGAGTTGAGGTACCCTAACCATGTCAGAAAGTCAGCCATCTCCATCGAAGTACTACAAGAACTGCAAGTGTTGACAATCACCTCTTTGACAAAAAACGGCAACCAACAGATGACAAATGCTCCGATTATCAACCCCAATGTTGACGCTGCTTTGCGCTCCCTTGAGCCTGAGATCCGTGGTCCTTGGTATAACTGGCTGCGACGTGACTCATTACGTGACTCACTACGTGACTCACTACGTGACTCGTGCCGGCGAGACTTGCACTGGAAAGTCTTTTTTGGGACGCGCATCCGTTCACGTGGAGGTTCCTCAGTTGAGGCTTCAGAGAAAGACTTTTCTGGTGGGCTTATGGGCACCGGACTTTGAGGCCCTCGATCATCTTCGTCATCTCCAGCAGGGTAGGATGATGGGATCATGCTCCCATTGGTCATACACGAGTGACGGCTAGCCCGGCTTGCCTCCCTGCGCATGTAGAGGGTCTGAGCGGCCCTGTAGATTTTATAGTAGAGGATAAGAATGAGCAGCAGGGGGATGTAAAAAGCTCCGAACGTGGAATACAGCGTGAACGCCATGTGGTGGTGGATAATGATGCACTGGTCTTCCTGCTCTGCATCCCCGCTGTAGTGCCGCCACAGCAGTGGAGGAAGCGAGATGAAGATGGACAAGAGCCACACCACTGCCACCATCGCCCCTGCCCTGGCCCCTGTGCGTTTCCGAGAGTACTCCACAGCATCAGTAATGGCCCTGTAACGGTCGATGGCAATTGCAGCAAGATGGAGGATGGAGCATGTGCAACAAGTGACATCCACACTTAACCAGATGGTGCACATCACCTTGCCCATGACCCAGCTCTCTTTTTGGATGTACATGATACTGAAGGGCATGACCAACACAGCCACCAGCAGGTCGGTCACTGCTAATGAGCAGATGAGGTAGTTGGCTGGGTGATGTAACTTGCGGGTGACCGCGATAGCTGTGATCACCAGGCAGTTGAAAAATGTAGTCAGGATAGCCACTACAGACAGGGTCAGCGTAAGCAGGATCTTACTGGGAGGGGGTTTGGTGGTCTCCAGTGAGTCATAACCACTGCTGCTTGTGGCATAAACCTCTTCAGTGCAATTGGGAAAATCCATTCTGCAAGCAGAATGGAAAGAAAGTTTAGCATTAGACATAAAGGAAACATTAAGTTATTATTTATTATTTTAATTGTGATTGAAGTTTATTGATTATTCGTTGGTGTTTAATCTGGTCATACTGTGATATAGAATTCATTCAGTCAGTCAATATTTTCAAGTACTGTAAAATTCACTTGCAGCAAGAATTGTTTTATTCCGCCCCTCTTTTTCTGTCAAAAGAATCATACCCACTGATTTTGGTTTCTGTACTGCATACATAAAACCTCAAAAGTCAAAGTCCATCAAAGTGGATGGAAGGAAAGTTTTCGTTCAAAATGTGCTTTTAGAGATAATAGACTTTAATGTTCAAGGTCTTATAATATTAAAATACTGGAAAAGCTCTGAACCTGCCAACACATGTTTATCAAAACTCTAAAAGTAAAAATCCAGTCCTACCTGTTGAGGCTGTAACGTGTCCAGTTGGTTCAATGTGTGACAGACATCTTGATCTGATCTGTCCTGCGTGCTAGCTCTGCCATCACATCCCCTTTGTCACTCATCAACATCTGGGAGAGAGAGCAAGGAGAAAGAGAAATTCTGAGAGAGTGAGAGAAATATGTGAATTGGAGAAAGAGAAAAAAAGATTCTCTTAAAAGCAAGAAAATAAAAGATACAGCCAAGGATGAGTACACTTACACAACAGCATAAATCACTGCAGATGGTTTTTTTATTTTTAAAAAGCTGATATTTGCAAGTTTTCATTTGAATTCACTGATATGTGCATATTTTTTTAAGCTGGTTAGTTCAGTTTTCACCAATGTGACATCTACACATCCAATTAGTGTTGGAATAGTAAGTTATTACTATGATTAACCTGAGTTTATAGTAATGTCCAAATAGTGTGATATTCATAGGGCTTTTCAAACTTGATACTGTGAGATTAAATTGCCATGGAGAGCAATGAAAAATAGCAATTTTTAAGTTATTCTTATGAAAATACTTGCACTTAAAGTAAAAGAATATCAGGTAAAAATATTCCATATCAGCAGCTTCAGTCCAAAAATATTACAGTTTGCAGCTTTACATGTATCAGCCAAGTAATTAATTAGGAACAGCCGCTGTGATTAAATCAAAATGCTCAGGTATGACTGTCATTGCCACTCTCCTTCATTCTCCGCATTGCTCAGTATCCTGAAGACATGAGTGGGAACTGTTGCTATAGAAACACAAGAAGTACAGTACTTTTACTTATGTGGTGATGGAGTAAAGGAAGCCTAACGCTGACTGTCAGATCTCTGAGACCATGTGATTCCCAGGCAGTAGGTGAGGGGGCAGATGGGTAGGTGAGCGGGGGGCTAGGCTACATGACAACTGAATGGGATAAGAAATCCCAGTTCACTTAACCCTAACACATAGCAAAGTGGTTGCTAATTTAATCCAATCTTCCAAAGCCCTTTCTTGACAAAAAGGTTCTATATGGAGCCAAAAAATGTGTTTACTGTCATACCAAAGCTAACCCTCCTTGGTGGGATGAAATGAAAAGCTCCAGCATTCCATGGAAAATGTAGGAGAAGTGTTGGTGTGTCATTTGTCTTCACTATTGTTGCACACCTCGTATAAAATGTAGGTGAAATCTGCCAAGAGCACTGCAGAGGCATATGATGAGTGTTGCCTCACTAACTCATTCAAGGTGTGGGCACAGGCCATCCCTTAGCCAAACTGAGTCACCTGGGTGCTTTTTGTTTAATGTCATGGTTTTCACTGCATGAAACATCATTTCACAAAGTACCATAGCAATGTGTTTACAGGTTGTGTTTTTACCGAACATCTAATCAATAGCAGATTAAACAACAATTTCTTGCTTGCATTTCCCAACTCACATTTGCCACATTTTGCAAAAGTTTTCAAATGTACTTTCAGGCTTATTTTAGGCTAATTGCTTCCTAAAGTGAGATTTCATCAAAGATTTCAATAAAGCTTGTTCTTTTCTAAAAAGAGTTGGGTACACTTAATTATGCTTCATTGGCTCTGCAACATTTTAGATGCAGTTTCACGGTTTTCCAGGACAAATTGCTTTGCCCCTGAAGTAAACCAATGAAGAGTATGTGTTTGTCTTTATACCTGTGATTTGACACTTGAAAGAAAATAAAATTGCTTCCTCTGTCTTGAAGCAATAATACACTCCCTCCCATTTACCCTTGGATGATTTTGGAAGAAAACCTAACCCACACTTAATATGTAAATTAATGTATACAGGTAGCTATATGATAATTACTGCTGAACCTTTTTTCAGTTTTTGCACACACATTAAAATAGCTACACGCTGTGAGCATAGTGGGGGGTGTTTCTAGGACTGTGTATCTGTGCATGCATGTATGTATTTTCAGTGGCTGACAATGTGCGTTTACAGTGTCAGCCTGTCATTATGTGCAACAAAGAAATCATCTGCTTTTGTCTTGAAATGTTCTAAAACACAGGCTTTCTGTTCAAGGCCATCT